>NC_064619.1:403906610-404228533 GCF_023898315.1 Schistocerca nitens | reverse complement strand
TATTACGAAACTGCACTTGCCACGCAGAATCTTCTTTCTCCTGGACGCGCCTGTTAAAAAATATGTTTCAGTTAACGATGTATATTGTCATCCTCGGATTCAGACCTATCAGTTTTATAACCTACTGAGCGATGTAATGCAATGGTTAGCACTCTGGACTCGCATCCGGGACACGACGTTTAAATCCCGTCCGAGTACCCTGGTTTTGGTTTCTCGATTTCCGCTAATGGCTGAAGACAAATGTCGGGATGGTTCTCTTGAAAGGACACGACCGATTTCCTTCCCCAGCCTTCCTTAAATGTCCTCTAAAGCCCTATTCTTGCAGTGTATCTGTGCAGGGAGACGCTCAATAGACTGAGGACGAAGAATTTCGCCAGACAATGAAGCTCTGATCTAGCGCAGTGAGCACCAGCGTGCCTAAGGCTGGACAGTTCACAAGTGAATAAATGATGACTAACTGACAACCTCAGCTGGCGACAGGTGTTGTTGTTATACCCCGATGTGGACAGCTGAAAATGTGCGAATGCGCACTGGTTGCCCAAACTCTTACGGGAAGCGCCAAAGCGTGCGCGAGTAATGAGTGGGTGGGCAAATGTCTATCAGGTACAATACATATGTAGAATTGTGGACAGTTGGGAATGTGAGTCTCACGGGAAGCGTGCAAGGGATAAGTCCTTGCAGTCGCGCTATTCACCTGTGTCCTCGGTGGCTTAGATGGATAGAGCGTCTGCCATGTAAGCAGGAGATCCCGGGTTCGGGTCCCGGTCGGGGCACACATTTTCAGCTGTCCACATCGAAGTATAACAACAACACCTGTCGCCAGCTGAGGTTGTCAGTCAGTCATCATTTATTCCAGGGAAAAGCTGCACGGTCATCAACAGTAACTGTTCTTTCGAGAACAAGTTACAGTTTTCATATATATATACACTCCTGGAAATTGAAATAAGAACACCGTGAAGTCATTGTCCCAGGAAGGGGAAACTTTATTGACACATTCCTGGGGTCAGATACATCACATGATCACACTGACAGAACCACAGGCACATAGACACAGGCAACAGAGCATGCAAAATGTCGGCACTAGTACAGTGTATATCCACCTTTCGCAGCAATGCAGGCTGCTATTCTCCCATGGAGACGATCGTAGAGATGCTGGATGTAGTCCTGTGGAACGGCTTGCCATGCCATTTCCACCTGGCGCCTCAGTTGGACCAGCGTTCGTGCTGGACGTGCAGACCGCGTGAGACGACGCTTCATCCAGTCCCAAACATGCTCAATGGGGGACAGATCCGGAGATCTTGCTGGCCAGGGTAGTTGACTTACACCTTCTAGAGCACGTTGGGTGGCACGGGATACATGCGGACGTGCATTGTCCTGTTGGAACAGCAAGTTCCCTTGCCGGTCTAGGAATGGTAGAACGATGGGTTCGATGACGGTTTGGATGTACCGTGCACTATTCAGTGTCCCCTCGACGATCACCAGTGGTGTACGGCCAGTGTAGGAGATCGCTCCCCACACCATGATGCCGGGTGTAGGCCCTGTGTGCCTCGGTCGTATGCAGTCCTGATTGTGGCGCTCACCTGCACGGCGCCAAACACGCATACGACCATCATTGGCACCAAGGCAGAAGCGACTCTCATCGCTGAAGACGACACGTCTCCATTCGTCCCTCCATTCACGCCTGTCGCGACACCACTGGAGGCGGGCTGCACGATGTTGGGGCGTGAGCGGAAGACGGCCTAAGGGTGTGCGGGACCGTAGCCCAGCTTCATGGAGACGGTTGCGAATGGTGCTCGCCGATACCCCAGGAGCAACAGTGTCCCTAATTTGCTGGGAAGTGGCGGTGCGGTCCCCTACGGCACTGCGTAGGATCCTACGGTCTTGGCGTGCATCCGTGCGTCGCTGCGGTCCGGTCCCAGGTCGACGGGCACGTGCACCTTCCGCCGACCACTGGCGACAATATCGATGTACTGTGGAGACCTCACGCCGCACGTGTTGAGCAATTCGGCGGTACGTCCACCCGGCCTCCCGCATGCCCACTATACGCCCTCGCTCAAAGTCCGTCAACTGCACATACGGTTCACGTCCACGCTGTCGCGGCATGCTACCAGTGTTAAAGACTGCGATGGAGCTCCGTATGCCACGGCAAACTGGCTGACACTGACGGCGGCGGTGCACAAATGCTGCGCAGCTAGCGCCATTCGACGGCCAACACCGCGGTTCCTGGTGTGTCCGCTGTGCCGTGCGTGTGATGATTGCTTGTACAGCCCTCTCGCAGTGTCCGGAGCAAGTATGGTGGGTCGGACACACCGGTGTCAATGTGTTCTTTTTTCCATTTCCAGGAGTGTAGTTCACAAGTGATTAAGGAAAATTAATGCAATAGGAGGTCCGTGCCGCGTGCCCCGAACATACAGTTTTGAAGTGGCAGCAGGCTGTAAAACTTTATAATACTGAAGGACTTAAGCGGTTGTTGATTTGTGTTAATCCTGTGGAATTATTTACTGAAACGGATTTGTAAGAGGCTTATAGCTTTACGAACAAATGTAGAGTGCAAGCTGGATGTTACAATTGTGGCAACTGTTTTAACAGATTAAATTGTTTGGCAGGATAAAATCACAAATGGAAAATTTAATGCAAGGAACTCTCTGCGTAAGTTTGTTAAGGCTACGACAGGAAAGAGGTAGACTGTACCAAACTGTTGCTACCTCCACTCCTGCGCAGTCAAGCGAAACGCTAACACATCAAATAGTCCGCATATCAATGTTCCATGCTGAAAAGATTTAAAACCTACGGAAAGATTAGCTCAGATAATATTAGTGAGTCATTTTCTAAAATATATACACTCTTTAACTATTAGGTTGGTGCATAAGTTCGTAGTGTTTTTGTTTTGCATGTTGGTGTTCCGTTGCTATGGGTTTATTTATCGATTCTCATTTTTTATTTGTATTTCACCGTTGCTATTTGAGTTTGCGTACTGTAATTTAATCATCTGGAGATAGCGAGTGGAGCTGTAAACGCTGGAAAATGTAGTGCAAAATGGAGAAATCAGAACATTTCCGACATATTCTTCTGCTTGAGTTCAATAGAGAGATGACAGCAGCGGAGGCAGCAAGAAACATTTACACCGTGTGTGAAAATGATGCCATTGAACAGAACACGCCAAGAAAGGGGTTTTCTCGTTTTAAGGAGGATCGTTTTGGCATTACCAACTCTCCACGTTCAAAAGAACTTCTGGGTTGATGAAGCTCGTTTAAACCCATTAATCCATATTGATTCTTGTCAGAGTACTCAAGAAGTGGCAGATGTGATGAACTGTGATGATTTCACCATCGTGCGACATTAGCATGCAAAGAGGCAGCTCCAAAAATTGGGTGTATGGGTACCGCATGCTCTAAGCCAAAATTACAAAAATCAACGGCAACATTTCTGCAAGATCGTCAGCTGGCTCGTAAGTAACCCCAATCATTCCTGTCCTGTGTCGTTACTGATGACAAGAAGGGGTGTCTTTATGCTAACAAAAGGAAAAGAAAGGAATGGTTGTGCCCAAACAAAGCTACAAGTTCCGTATAGACACCTACTAGCATCCACAAAAGATAATATTACGCATCTAGTGGAAAAGCCGCGGTGTGATGAACTACGAATTGCTTCCCCGACATGTAACCATAGGTGCTGACATTTATCGTTAACAGCTGAGATTTCTTGCAGACGCAGTCCAAGAACAACGACCAGGAAGACTGCGTGAAGTGATGGTAGTCCACGATAACGCATGCTTCCTTTCTGCTAGACTGTGAAAAACACTATACAGGAGTTGGGTTGGGAAGTCGTTACAAGCACACCTTATTCACCTGATATTGCGCCCTCAGATTTTAAACTTCTCCGCTCTCTATCGAACAACATCCAAGGAACTTCCTTTTCGGATGAAAATGCGCTCCGACCATGGCTCGACGAGTTCTTCGCCTCAAAATCATGACTTCTACAGTCGCACAATCCAAAAGTTACCCAAGTGTTGGAAGACTGTTGTAAGTAATGAACGAGACAATATTATTGTTGATTAAAGTGTCTTATATGTATCTGTTGTGTTTATTAAACTTACGGAAACATACTACGAACTTATTCACCAACCCAATACTTAAATATTGTGAAAGTAATGTGTTTACATTTATAGTGTTCTAAGATGGCCTAAACTTAAAGTCAGAGCTGTCTGGAAAATAGAAGTGTGTGCAATATACAGGGTGGTCCATTGATAGTGACTGGGCCAGATATCTCACGATATAAGCACCAAACAAAAAAACTACAAAGAACGAAACTCGTCTGGGTTGAAGGGGGAAACCAGATGGCGCTATGGTTGGCGCGCTAGATAGCGTTGCCTTGGTCAAACGGATATCAACGGCGTTTTTTTAAATAGGAACCCCCATTTTTATTACATATTCGTGTAGTACGTAAATAAATATGAATGTTTTACTTGGACCACTTCTTTCGCTTTGTGACAGAGGGCACTGTCACAAACGTATAAGAACGTGGTATCACGTAACATTTCGCCAGTGTGGACGGTACTTGCTTCGTGATACATTACCCGTGTTAAAATGGACCGTTTACCAATTGCGGAAAAGGTCGATATCGTGTTGATGTGTGGCTATTGTGATCAAAATGCCCAACGGGCGTGTGCTATGTATGCTGCTCGGTATCCTGGACGACATCACCCAAGTGTCCGGACCGTTCGCCGGATAGTTACGTTATTTACAGAAGCAGGAAGTGTTCAGCCACATGTGAAACGTCAACCACGACCTGTAACAAATGATGATGCCCAAGTAGGTGTTTTAGCTGCTGTCGCGGCTAATCCGCACATCAGTAGCAGACAAATTGCGCGAGAATAGGGAATCTCAAAAACGTCGGTGTTGAGAATGCTACATCAACATCGATTGCATCCGTACCATATTTCTATGCACCAAGAATTGCATGTTGACGACTTTGAAAGTCGTGTACATATCTGCCATTGGGCACAAGAGAAATTACGGGACGATGACAGTTTTTTTGCACGCGTTCTAGCGGTAACGTAAACCGGCATAATGTGCACTATTGGGTTACGGAAAATCCACGATGGCTGCGACAAGTGGAACATCAGCGACCTTGGCGGGTTAATGTATGGTGCGGCATTATGGGAGGAAGGATAACTGGCCCCCATTTTATCGATGGCAATCTAAATGGTGCAATGTATGCTGATTTCCTACGTAATCTTCTACCGATGTTACTACTTCCAACATGATGGATGTCCGGCACATAGCTCTCTTGCGGTTGAAGCAGTACTGAATGGCATATTTCATGACAGGTGGAATGGTCGTCGAAGCACCACCGGATCTGACGTTCACCGGATCTGACGTCCCCAGATTTCTTTCTGTGGGGAAAGCTGAAGGATATTTGCTATCGTGATCCACCGACAATACCTGACAACATGCGTCAGCGCATTGTCAATGCATGTGCGAACATTACGGAAGGCGAACTATTCGCTGTTGAGAGGAATGTCGTTATACGTATTGCCAAATGCATTGAGGTTGACGGACATAATTTTGAGCATTTATTGCATTAATGTGGTGTTTACAGGTAATCACGATGTAACAGCATGATTTCTCAGAAATTATAAGTTCACAAAGGTACATGTATCACATTGGAACAACCGAAATAAAATCTTCAAACTTATCTACGTTCTGTATTTTAATTTAAAAAAGTCTACCTGTTACTAACTGTTCGTCTAAAATTGTGAGCCATATGTTTGTGACTATTACAGTGCCCTCTGTCACAAAGCGAAAAAAGTGGTCCAACTAAAACATTCATATTTCTTTACGTACTACACGAATATGTAATAAAAAACGGAGGTTCCTATTTAAAAAAAAAGTTGTTGATATCCGTTTGACCTATGGCAGCGCCATCTAGCGGGCCAACCATAGCGCCATCTGGTTTCCCCCTTCAAGCTAGACAAGTTTCCATCTTTGTAGTTTTTTCGTTTGACGCTTATTTCGTGAGATATTTGGCCCGGTCACGATCAATGGACAACCCTGTATATCGTTCGTCAGCCGACACACTTTATTGTATTTCTGTATTTAATTGCCGCTACCACAGTCAAATACAAATTATTTATTTGATGATTAATCAATATTTAATTTGTTCATTTTGGCGAACTTCAGCAACGGCCATTACAAACTGTATCTGAGTAGCATTAACTAATTGATCACTATACTTATGTCTTCCTTCCTTTGCATAAAGCGGGCATTATATAAATGGCGTTCACAGCACTGGGTTGAATATGTTAATAATTGCTCATGTTTTATTGCTTTGAGGCTAGTTTTTCTAGTTGTCCAATTCTTATATTAAAATATACTATTCCTTGGAGAGAGTAAAGTAAAGTAATGAATCAACAAACTGGCATGGCAATGTGTACATAGAATCTTATCGATGGAACGTATGACTGTACATTGCGGCATTTATTTAGCTTGTTACTGTAAATATTATTTAATATTTTTGCATTTGGAAATTATGCATCATTGATCTCCTTCGGACATTTTATGCGGCGTCATGTTCAAGTCATTATCATCTCAGTCTTCACCGATTGATTCTTTCATTAGTCATTCATACACCATGTTCAGTAAAATCCATAATAAAGGACAACCTTCGGAGATGAACAAGTTCAAAGCCACTGCTGGCTACTTCTGTAAAGTGTACTAGCAGTCAATCACGACTAGCGCTAATCTGCTCACAAAATAATTATAGGTATATCATCTCGGTTATTACAGATACGTATATGTGCGTCAGGAGATAAAGAGAAACTTTGAGAAAAATCACTTTCCTTCTCTTACACTACTGTCATTGTGATTTTATCATATACTTCAAATACATACCACTGTGAAATGCCCGTATACCGAAAATGTCAAGAAATGGTTAACTAAACATTCGTGCTGTATGGAATTTATATTCACGAGTCCAAATATTCCAATGGATTTTAGGAAGAATGGCTAATGAGATATACTTTGGTTTTGAATACCTGAGGATTTTGAATTACTTGTCTAATCTCTACCAAGACAGAGCTGCGTGTTCTATATGAAAGTTGTTTTCCTCCCAGCTTGTTATGAATCGCATAATTCAGAAGTTGCTCACCTTCTAGTATTGTTGTTGTGAATCGCGTAGTTCATCATAATTTCGCTCCATTTGTTAATATATAAAATATCATTAGGGAGCGTGTGTACTGGCACGTAAGTGTAAGAGTCCCAGGGTCCTTGATGAGCCTTCTGCAAGATTTTTTGTTAGCAGCTTCATACAATATTCTGCTTACACACTTACGTCTGTTCTGTGACTCCACATAACATAAATTGCTCTGTTACGCTCACCACATCTGTAGGAATATCTTTAGATTTTTCAGTTTCCTTTACCGATATGAGAAGCTCATCTTTTTTATTTAAGGAGCATCTTACGTTTCGATGGAAAAGCGCAAATATATTATGATTGTATCGTTTGTTCAGTCGGAACTGCAGATTTTTGGTTTCCCACTGATTGCTTCAGCTGTCTGTAGTTACTCGTCAGCTATGTCTTTAGGGAACGTTTACCCTAAAAAAGGCCTAGTGAAAATATTGCAGGGAGTTGACAGATACTATTCCGGATACGTGGAATGTTTCTGGAAATTGGTCGAGCTGGTAAACTCTTAAAGGGAAATTCCGGTCTACACCGTGCTGTGTGCGGTGCGACCTTGTGAGGGAGGACAAATCAGTCGCACCCGTGAGTGAGCGTCCCCCTTTGTTGAGTGACTCCTGAATTTCCACGTACTACAGAACGCTTCATCCAGGGCTTGTTGCATCACTTAAGGAGTGAAGCAATTACCACATCAGTGTGAGAAGTACATAGAGTATGAGAAAGAACTTGCTCCTTCTCTAGCATGAGTGTACTGCAGGCTGTTGTAGGAGTGAAGCTTTCCTACCGATTGAAAGAAAGCTGTGGTCATCCCTGTTTTCAAAAAGAGTCGTCTCGAACAGACGCACAAAGCTATAGGCCTGTCTCTCTGAAGTTGGTCTGTTGCACAGCTTGACGTTTTTGACCAAAAATCTCCTCTGTATGAGACAACATGAGCTCAGAAATCAACGATAATGTGGAATCCAGTTCACCCTGTTCATCCACGAGATCCAGAGAGCAGTAGACACAGGTACCCATGTGGATACTGTACTCCTTACTTTCAGAAAGGCATTCGATACAATTCCTCACTGCCACCTAATGAACAAAACAGAGCGTACGGAATATCAGACGAGCTGTATCTGTATTGAAAAGTTCCTAGTACAAAATGTCATTCTCAACGGAGGGAAATCGTGCTTTGGGCGCACTCAAAGGGAGCACTGTGGGGCTATTAGTTCTGGCAATGTCCAGGGTGAACCAAAACTGAATCGACAAATTTTCACATGTCGCTCATGGATACGTTCTGAGTATTTTGCTAAAAGGAACCGGCGGTCTCTGGCGGCTTGTTACAGAGTAATAATGAATCATCATTTATTCGGTTTGTTACCTGGTTTATGTGAAAATAGCTTCTCAACTGTGAAGTATTTCATCTCAAAAACTTATTGCATTACATCACATTTGGATAGTAGTATTGCATCACATAATATACAACTAATGGAAGCGTAATCAGTGTCTTTATGTGTAGATTTTGACGTTTCGGACTCTTGCTTTGTTTAAGGGGAGTCTATATTTACCAAATCCTATTTGGGCGTTGCTATACACTGAGGCGACAGAAGTGATTGTATACCTCCTAACATCATGTCGGACCTCATTTCGCGCGACGTAGTGCAGCACTTCGACTTGGCGTGGAAGTACCCTGCAGAAATATTGAGCATGCTGCCTCTATAGCCGTCCATAATTGCGAAAGTGTTTCCGGCGCAGGATTTTGTGCACGAACTGACCACTCGCTTATGACCCATAAATCTTCGATGGGATACATGTCGGACCATTTGGGTGACCAAATCATTAGCTCGAACTGTCCAGTTTGTTCTTCAAGCCAATCTCGAACAATTGTGGCCTGGTGACATGGCGTGTTGTGATCCAAAAAGTTCTGTCGTTGTTTGGGAACATGAAGATCATGAATGGCTGCAGATGGTCTCCAATAGCCGTTTCCATATTTACCAAGGAAAATCGCCAAACGGCCGTATGTTTTGAGAAGTTGTTTTATTTAGACAACCAGTTTCGGCATATCAGTGATGCATGGAGTGCACAGGAGCCTGAAGACGGTTTTACTTGGTAAATATTTGACCTGCCGCTGTCCCGTATCCACAATGAATCAACAGAGATAACCGTTTCCAGTCAGTGATCGGTTCAGTTGGACCAGAGGATCCAGTCCGTTCTATGTAAACTCAGCCCCCATCATTATGAGCCACCAACAGCTTGCACAGTGCCTTGTTGACAACTTGGGTCGATGGCTTAGTCGCTCTTACCAACTGAAATCTGGACTCATTTGATCAGGCCACGGTTTTCCATTCGTTTACGGTTCTTTCGATATGGGCCACGATTCCAGGAGAGGCGCTGCAGCCGATGTTATGCTGTTAGCAACGGCACTCACGTCGGTCGTCTGCTGCCATAGTCCACTAATGCTAAAATCCGCCGTACTGTTCTAACGGATACGTTCGCCGACGTCCCACATTGATTCCTGTGGTTATTTCACCAGTGTTGCTTGTCTGTTAGCACTGACAACTCTACGCAAACACCGCTTCTCTCGGTCGCTAAATGAAGGCCGTCGGGGACTGCGTTGTCCATGGTGAGAGGTAATACTTGGAATATGTTATTCTCGGCGCACTCTCAACACTGTGAATCACGGAATACTGAATGACTAACGATTTCCGAAATGGAGTTTCCCATGCGTCTAGCTCCAACTACCTCTCCGCGTTCGGAGCCTGTCAATACCCGTCGCGAGGCCATAGTCACGCCGAAAACTCTTTCACATGAACCAGCTGGGTACAAATGACAGCTCCGCCAATGCATTGCCCTTCTGTACGTCTTGTATGCGATACTACCACCATTTGTTGATGTTCATATTGCTATCACAGGGCTTTTGTCACCTCAGTGTATAATGCGAATGTTGACACGTAAAAAATCATTGATGCAATCACCGAAGCTTACAGTAATGCAACAAACATTAGATGCAAAAGTGATATGATGCGGCTGCCATCGATGTAGAAACAGCTCAGCAGAGCGCCGTTGTGTCGCTCTTCCACTGAATTCAGTGAACCCATGCGCAAGTAACATTGCCAGCAAAATGAAGCCAAGACAGAACCGAAGAATTTGGAGACTGGTCTGCCTCATTAGTGTTTTGTTATTTCTTGTCAAGAAAAATCTCATTTTTTGCAAGTTTTACCTACAGTCTATTTTGCTATGGACAATATTTAGAACACTTAAAATAATGTGGTTAAGATATCCTTCGTCTTCAGGATGTTTGCTCTATGTAGTAAATTCAATCACTGCGATCCTATAGCTCCACATTGTGGCAGACCATCTCCCCAGTAGTGGCAGGACGCTGTGGAGGAGCGGTTCTAGGCGCTTCAGTCCGGAAGCACGTGCCTACTACGATCGTAGGTTCGAATCCTGCCTCGAGCATGGATGTGCCTGCTGTCCTTAGGTTAGTTAGGTTTACGTAATTCTGAGTCTAGTGGACTGATGACCTCAGATGTTAAGTCCTATAGTGCTTAGTGCTATTTGAACGCAGTAGTGGCAAAGATATTTGCACAATGTATGTGCAATCACCTCCAGTATGGTAGCTGGCACAAACGATGCTCAGTCATTCAGCGAAGGTCACCGCGCTACAGAAGAACCTGTCGCAACTCGCGGACGTCTTTGCAGAGAAACTTTGCTGACAGTTTGAGCGCTAAGCAGTCCCCTCCCCGCCCTTCCGTCCTTTGGACATCCAAGACTACCGTCGTAACTCGCAGACGCCTATATGCTCAGCAGGGGACACCCGTGAACGGCTTTGCAGATAACCAATGCTAACATGTGTGTTGGACAATAAATAGTTTGGACAAGAAGAGAATACAAGCTTTCGAAATGTGGTGCTACAGAAGAATCCTGAAGGTAAGGTGGGTAGATCACGTAACTAATGAGGAGGTATTGAATAGGATTGGGGAGAAGAGAAGTTTGTGGCACAACTTGACTAGAAGAAGGGATCGGTTGGTAGGACATGTTTTGAGGCATCAAGGGATCACAAATTTAGCATTCGAGGGCAGCGTGGAGGGTAAAAATCGTAGAGGGAGACCAAGAGATGAATACACTAAGCAGATTCAGAAGGATGTAGGTGCAGTAGGTACTGGGAGATGAAGAAGCTTGCACAGGATAGAGTAGCATGGAGTGCTGCATCAAACCAGTCTCAGGACTGAAGACCACAACAATAACAACAACAACAACATGTGTGTCCCAATTTAATTCGAGTAACTAATGTCACAGGTCTCCTCGAAGGATTTTTCTGGCTGTACCACAGCTCTGTTGGAATAGTGAGCTGCGCTCAAGCAAACGTAAGCCCCTTACCCCGCTCCGACATTTAGCCCGCTGTTCCCGTTGCTCCTATGCTTTTTTCTTGAGATATGGAGAAAGTAGAAATTTGGAATCTGTCTAAATAGCGAATATCCTTCTCTGATGTTATCTTTTGCAAGGCCATCTACACTGAAGCGCCAAAAGCTGGTATAGGCACGTGTATTCAAATACAGAGATATGTAAACAGGCAGAATACGACGCTGCGGCCGGCAACGCCTATATAATACGGGCCTCTGGCGCCAATGTTAGATCGGTTACAGCTGCTACAATGGCAGTTTACCAAGGTTTAAGTGAGTTTGAACGTGGTGTTGTACTCGGGGCACGAGCGATGGGACAAAGCATCTCTGATGTACCGATCAAGTGGGGATTTTCCCGTACGACCATTTCACGAGTGTACCGTGAATATTAGGAATCCGGTAAAACATCAAATCTCCGACATCGCTGCGGCCGGTAAAAGATCCTGACAGAACGAGACTAACGACGACTGAAGAGAATCGTTCAACTTGACAGAAATGCAACCGTTCGGAAAATTGTTGCAGATTTCAATACTTGGCAATCAACATGTATCAGCGTGTGAACCATTAAAAGAAACATCTTCCATATGCGCTTTTCAAGTCGAACGCCCGGTTGTGTACTCTTGATGACTGCGCGAAACAAAGTTTACGCCTCGCCTGGGCCCGTCAACACCGACATTGGACTGTTGAAGACTGGAAACATGTTGCCTGGTCAAACGAGTCTCGTTTCACGTTGTATCGAGCGGATGGACGTGTACCGGTATGGAGACAACCTCATGAATCCATTGGCCCTGCATGTCAGCAGGGGACTGTTCAATCTGGTGGAGGCTCTATGATGTAGTGGGACGTGTGCAGTTGGAGTGCTATGGGACCCCTGATACGTCTAGATGCGAATCTGACAGGCGACACGATCCTATCTGATCACCTGCATCCATTCATGTCCATTGTGCATTACGACGGACTTGGGCAATTCCAGCAGGACAGTACGACACCCCACACGTCCAGAACTCCTACAGAGCGGCTCCAGGGACACTCTTCTGAGTTTAAACATTTCCGCTGGCCACCAAACTCCCCAGACATGAACACCATTGAGCATATCTGGCATGCCTTGCAAGGTGTTGTTAGAAGAGATCTCCACCCCCTCGTACTCTTACGGATTTATGGATGTCCCCTCAGCACTACTTCAGACATCAGTCGAGTCCATGCCACGTCGTGTTGCGGCACTTTTTCGTGCTCGTGGGGACCCTACACGACATTAAGCAGGTGTATAGGTTTCTTTGGCTCTTCAGTGTACTACACCATTGTTCAGAATGCCTGAGTGCTCCTTTAACCACATTAGATGAACAATTTTATTTTATTTCTTGGCTTTAATTATGAAGTTCTTGACGCCATAAATCCAGCTGTTATCAGATATCAGCTGTTATAACTATAAAAAAAATGTTATTTCAAAAAAACACACTAAAATTAACAACGAGGAACATGAAACGGAAGTGACAATAACAGTGCAAAACCGAGCAGATGAAATATATGTTGCTGTAAACTGTAGTAGACGCTTATGTTGCATTTTGTGAATCATCGACGTAACCAATGTGTGCGTGTTTGTCTTTACGTATTGGTCCCAGTAGTGTAACACTGACTGTTGTGATACAAACACCACCAAAGTCAAATGTAAACTGCAATAAAAATTGTTCATTGTTGACCTCTTTAGTCAATAACATCCAGGTGAAAAGTAATCTATAGTAAAAATGATTTAGTGTTGACCCCTTTCGTAAATTTACCAAAACGGATTTTTGCATGAGCAGTATAATTGTAATTATTTCCTGGCAAAATTCTGTTAGATCATTATTTAATAAGAGATAAGATCTATGTGCTGGTATCCTTGCTAGCATCAAAGATTGAATTTCACGTTAATATACTTGTGTCCACTCTGTTCGTCTCACAACAGGGTTTCACCAAACGTTTCTGCAGTTTGCCAAATAAGCTGAAGGTATATTTCATAACTATCTGCATCTTGCATACTTTAGGAAATAAAGTTCAGTCATTTTTGGGGTCAAATTGAACCAATTAAGAACTGCAAATCTGGTGAAGATTAGCCTCAGTCTCTAAAGGATTCAACTCAAAACATTTGACTGTAAGCTGCATCTGTTGTTGACGTACAGTCCACTGATATATCTGCACAAATCTTAATGTCCATGGGATCATGTAAGCATCTGAAAGTCTTCTTCTTCTTTCGATTTCGGCCATCTTTGGACCACGTTCAACAATTCACTTGCCCGACTTTTTGATCTTTTTTCTCTCTTCCCAATATTTCCTCATCATTTTCGAATGGTTCCTCCTCCGCTCTTCCGACCATTTCCTGTTATTATTCTTTAGTTTCGTTTCTTCTGGAAAACACTTAATTTCGTTCACTATTTGTCTAAACTTTTTCCTGTCCCTGATTGACTCACGGGTGACATTAAAATAGGCCAAATCCTTTTTCACCATCTGTATCCATTTATTGTTGGTTTTTACGTTCCTGTTACTATGTTCAAACACTTTTCTTGTTAGTCTGTTTCCATCCATCCTCGACAGGTGACCATAAAACGTTAGTCTGCGTTTACGCATTGCATCACTCACTTTCTCAATAGTTTTGTATATTTCCTTATTACTCTTTAGCTTGTACTCTTCTCCAATCTTTCTCGGTCCTAATATTTTTCTCAAAATTTTCCTTTCTTTCCTTTCCATGTTTTCTATTTCCCTCTTTTTGTTAAGAGTTAGGCACTCCGATGCATACAGGTATTCTGGTCTAATGACAGTTTTATAATGTCTTAATTTAGCTTGAATCGAAATGTTTTTTTTTTGTTATATATGTCTTTGGTTTTTTGAAAAGCAAATTCCATTTTCCTTGCTCTCGCCTGGTTTGCACTCTTGTCTAAACCATTCACTTGGATTATTTCACCTAAATACTTAAATTTTTCTACTCTCTTAATATTGCCGTATTTAGTAATAAGATTTTTCTTGTTATTTCTATGATTAGACATATACACGGTTTTTTCAAATGAAATCTGCAGTCCAGCTCTGGCCGAAACTTCTTGTAGTTTCTCCAAGTAATTCTGAGCTATTTCTTCGTTTTCTGTAATTATTGCCAGATCGTCTGCAAAAGCTAAACAGTCCACTTCTATTTTTTCTTTTTTTGTTCCAATTCTGATGTCATTCTTGGTGCCTTTGAGTTCTTCTTTCCATATTCTCAATATCTTTTCCAGTACGCAGTTGAAGAGGATTGGGGATAAACCATCACCTTGTCTAACACCTGTTTTAATTTCGAACTTCCTTGAAATTTCACCCATAAATTTAACTTTGGCCTTACTGTTTGTTAGCGTCTGTTTGATAATTTGAATTGTTTTCTTATCGACCCCAAATTCTTCCAATACTTTCAGTAGTGTTTCTCTATCTACCGAGTCGTATGCTTTTTTGAAATCTACAAATACTATTGCAAATCTCTGGCCTCTTGAGATTCTGTAACGAATTAGTGTTTTCAGGTTAAATATTTGTTCAACACAGGATCTACCTTGTCTAAAACCTGCTTGATATTCACCTATTTTTTTATCCAGAACTGGCTCCACGATTTGAAGTAATTTCCTTGACAAAATTTTGTATCCTACTGGTAGTAGCGAGATCCCTCTATAATTATTAACATTCATCTTATCCCCCTTTTTGTGTAGTGGGTGTATCAGGGCACACTGCCAGTCTTCAGGAATTCTTTCTTCGTCCCAGATCTTCTTAAACATATGTTCCAAAACTTGTGGGAGGTTGGTATCCATTATTTTTAGGATTTCTGGTACTATGGAGTCTTCACCTGGGGCTTTATTGTTTTTTAGACTGTGTATTATGTGTTTTATTTCTTCAGCGTCTGGAGGTTTTGACTCGGTATTAGTATTTCGGTGGTTTTCAAAACTCATTTTATCTTTGGGGGGTTCACAATTTAGTAGATTCTCGAAATATTTTGCTAATATTTCACAATTAGTCTTGTTTGTCAAACCTAGCTTGTTCTCTTCATCTTTAAAACATAAATTTGGGGATTGGTATTTGGTTAGCTGTTTTCTAAAAGTTTTGTAGAAATCTCTAGAATTATTTCTTTTAAAGTCTTCCTCAATCTGTTCTAGGTTATCCTGAAATTGTCTTCTTTTTTTATTACGGAAAAGCTTAGCTGTTTCTCTTCTCTGGATTTTAAAATTGTCAAGATCTTGAGGATCTTTTGTGGAGTTCCATTTCTGCCACAATTTCTGTCTCTTCTCCAGGTTCTCATCACATTCATTGTCCCACCATGGATGTCTTCTTACTCTTTTCACGAGACAATTTTCTTTTGCTATTTCAACTATTTCGTTTTTGATCTCCTCCCATCCCGCTTCCTTATTTATTGTGGATATGCCATCGCTATCTTTGTGCAATGCTCTTTGAAACCGTTGTTTAATTTCTTCATTTTTTAAAGTTTCTGTGTTATATTTTGGAATTTTGTAAAAGGTTTTCTTCTCTTTTCGAAATGGGAGTGGTCTGAATTTAATCGTAGTCAAATAGTGGTCTGAATCAACATCAAGGCTTTTCAGCACTTTAGTGTTTTGAATTTCTTCTTGACAATGAAGTGAGATAGCCACATGGTCAATTTGGAATTCTCCGAGAAGTGGATTTGGTGATCTCCATGTTTTAGTTTTTCGGCTCAGCTTTTTGAAATGTGTTGTCATTATTTTCAAGTTGAAATGCCTACATACCTCTATAAGCCTTTCTCCATTTTTTGAAGTTCTTTTGTGACCTGGGAAGAGGCCTACTGTTCCATGGTATTTTTTCTCCCTTCCTATTTGTGCGTTAAAATCGCCTACTAACATTTTGATGTTCTTCTTTGAGCACCTATCCAGTTCCATTTCAAGTATCTCCCAAAATTCTTCAACTTTCTCCGGGTTATTTTTGTTGTCCTGGTTTATGGGTGCATGGCAGTTGATTATAGAGTATCCTTTGTTTTTACATTTAATCTCAAGAATGGATAGTCTCTCAGAACTCGAGTAGAAGTTAGTAACTGAATCTAAAATTGAGTGATGTACCAGAAATGCTGTTCCCAGGTATGGCATTTGTTTCATTAAGATTTTACCTGGTTTTCCTTTAAATAAACGATAGTTTTCAAAATCTAAAGCAGTTTCATCTAAAAACCTTGTTTCTTGCAATGCACATATTAAAATTTCTTTCTGGTTCAGCTTTTCAATCAATAATTTCAATTTTCCTACTTTAATTAGAGAGTTTACATTTAGGGTTGCAAACATAGTTGCTTTCTTAAATTTCAGTGTTGAGGGCTGCATACATGTTGGTCTGGGTCCTCCAAAATCCTTTGACCCCTTTGCATTGTTTCTACGAACAACGGAGGATTTGCCATTCGGTCTACCTCTTGGAGTAGTGTCTATCTTTGACGACGTTCCCATCATGCTTTGCAGTAATTGTTGGATAATAAATTAGGGGATCGGGTTGCCCCGAATCCGAAATTAAAACCAAGGTAGTAAGCCCTGGAGTTAGCTCTTCCGCTCTCTCTGCCGTTGGGAAAATGTTCCTCTTCCGCCATTGAGACCGTTGGCTGGGTTTCACCTAGTAACCCTAGGCAGGGGCCCTATGACAGGGAGCTACCATCTGGAGCCGGACGGACCCTTCATTAATACGTTCATCAATTAAATAGTACGAATTCTTATAATTCTTTCTTCAATACTCTCGTGGCACCTTCACAGAACTGAGTTAACATTATTTTGTGATTACTGCTTAGTAATTAGTTTCACTCTTCTTGCAAGCTAATTAATGTAAAATATGTTCCAGTTCGTATTGTCTGTAAACCACCCTTACCTTTCGGCCTTGCATTTTGTTAAGTTCTTTTGCTGTTAAGAAATAATTTTCGAAACAGAGTCCACTTACGAGGCATTCATCATCGCGTCTTCTTCTCGAAGGTCTATGTCTCCACACACAGTTTAACTTACGTACAAAGCCGCGCACGAGGCCATTGACCATAGCATGAATAGCTGTATCTCTCTTTATCATCGCTTTATGTCATTCATAACAAGGGAATTTTGTTGTTAAAGCTTATCAGAATATCGTAGGAAAAACTCAATACAGAACATCGCCTTAAGTGTCACTTACTATAACAACTGTGCTGAGCTGCAGTTACTGTACCTTTTGTCCACTAAATTTTCATGGGTGTGTTACTGTGTTGTCAGAGTAATACAAATCGACAGATGCCGTTGTGAAGGCCATATTATCTCATGCGTAAACAGTGGAGTTAACGAATGCCGTTCTCCGAGGTTATCGCAGTTAGACAGTAAGTCACTTTACCTGTAATAGTGAACTGAGATCGGCTTCTCAGGGGGCAATAACAGTGTGGCGGAGAAAGATAGATGGTGCTATCCAAAACTGCCTCCGTGTAAATAATAATTACCGGAAATTATGATAGCTCGTCGAGAGGCTTACGCCTAAGAAGAAGTAATGACGTGGCTTGGGATCGTAATCGATGCTCGTTGTTCATCCAAGTTTCTCGACGCTTCCTGCCACCGGTACTTCGTGCCGTATCTTCTGTTTTGGCCTTATGAAATTCTGAGGAGCATTCTTCAGTAACAAGGACAGAGGTTTAAAATGATATAGAACGAAAACTGCAGTATGTAACCTGAAATCAGTTACTGCATTTCTCTTACAGGGTGACAATTATTGAACTATAAGGTAAAAAAAACGTAAATTAGTTACAAACTGCGGCGTGCGCACACTTCATTCAACATGTAAACGTCACTACAGATATTCAGATTTAGGTTATGACATGTTCGATATGCTTGCCATCATTGGCGAAATGATGTGACGCAGACGTATAACAAAATTCTGCATGACCCGCAGAAGTGCCGGAACATCGATGTTGTCGATGACCTCATCAGTGGCTTTTTTTCAGCTCAGAATTGGTTTTGGGATTATTGCTTTACACCTTGCCTAATATAGACCCACAAAAAGGAGTCACATGTGTTCAGATCCGGAGAATACGGCGGCCAATCGAGGCCCATACCAGTGGCCTCTGGGTCCCCTGGGGCCAGAATGTGATGCCCAAAGTGCTCCTACCGTGCATCAAACACTTTCCTGCTTAGACTGGGTCGATCTCTGTCTTGAATGAACCACATCTTGTTGAAATCAGGGTCACTTTGAATAACGGTGATGAAACCATCTTCCCGAACCTTCACGTACCGTACGGTAGTCACTGTGCCATCAAGGAATATCGCACCGATTATTCCGTGACTGGACACTGCACAGCACACAGTCACTCGTTGAGGTTGAAGAGACTTCTCGATAGCGATATGCTGATTATCAGTCCACCAGATCGGCCAATTTTGCTTATTGACGAACCCATCCAAATGAAAGTGGGCGTCGTTGCTAAACGAAACCATACATGCGCATAGTAATTCCCCTCATGACCCGCGGCGGACCGTGCATTTTGAACGTCCTAACGCAAATCGTTCAGAAGTTATGACGGTCTTATTTCATATAGTTCAATAATTGTGACGTCGTATTTTTACTGATTTAAAGCTATACTCGGAAGCAAAATGTTTTATGGCGTTTGGTTGCACCTACTACAAGCTAGGACGAGTTGCAAATGCGTATCATTTCATACAGAAAAAAGGAAGCTTATTACAGTAGCTGCTATTACGCTCAGAACTAACAGGAAATCGAGTGATTTGTCGAGAATGGAAATGGATAAGACTTCCGAGATATCTGGAAAGAAGATTCCAGTGTACACACCGTTAGAGATGAAGAATGAGAACAGGAATTGGCCATGACCTATTTAAAGGAACCGTTGTGGCATTTGCCTGACGTGATTGATGGACAGCGAACATGTACAAGGTGATGATAATTAAACATTCGCTGCTTGAGCCAGTGTAGAAAAAAACTGTTGACAGTATGGATGCGCAACTTTGTAGGATTCATGTTCAGACTGTGCGCGCTGCAGGATGTGCGCTGTTAGAAGTATTAGAGTCATGACTTGCCGTTAGGCGCCGGTACTGGTTCGGCGAAGCAGGGTTGAAACAAAAATTTCAGCGTGCATTACAGTTGCAGACAGTTAACATGGATCTGGACAGGTGAGCAGGACTCCTTACTCGTAAAGCCGTTTTATCAAAATAACAGCAATAGTACTGCTGCTCTTCACGAGTATCGATGCATTAAAGATGTTCTTTTTCTGCACTGGGATTGAAGAACGTGATTCGGAAGTTCGAAGTGACTGGCGATTTGGGACTTGCTCCTGGAAGTGACCAATGGTCAATTGCGCCACAAAACGCGGAAGAAGATACGTTGCCATGGATAACGCAAATCGGAGGTTGATATGGAAATTCCCTTGATCAAGAAGTCGTTCCGCTACACTGCTCTGTAAAGGCAGATATGGATCAGCATTGTCATTGACTGTCTTCGCTCCACTGTTTGTTTTTCTGCCTTTCTTATGTAGGTGGTGGAGGTCTCCAGGACCTGAAAGCCTGCAGGTTGTACTCACGGGATAAGGGTCCTTTGAAGAGAAATTTGCCGCTATAAAACTGTCGTACTCCAAACAGCAACCCAGCTAGTTAGCGGGACTGGCCCCCTCTTTCTCCCAGCTCACTACTAAGGAGGGTCACGAAACAGGCATTTCTTTGTCGAAGGAAACAAGGAATTTCTTCGCAAAAGCAGTTTAGCCAGATAAGAGGTCTAGAGGTTGGTGAGGCTTCCCTCAAAGCTTGTGAATTGCCTCGGAGTAACGTCCAGTTTAAACTTCCAGAATACCGCCTTCTCATTGGGTCGTTCTGTATTTTTTAGGAGATCCCGCGCTTTCACGCTGTGCCTACTTGCAGAGTTTCTCATTGGTCAATTTCAGAATCATGTTTTTGACAGAAAGAAGTCTCTTGGCTCCTGCTGCTTGCCTCTGAACGATTTGCTTAAGTGCGAGATAGAAAAAAAGTAGGAGATCGTTCAACGATATTACGTATTTTTCATTCGTCGTAGCTCGGACTCTCTGCGCTCATTAACAGCGATTTCTAGTTCTGGCAGCAAGACAGCGGCGTTGCAGACAGCTCTTGGAGAAGACATTTCTTTTCAGGCTGATGTAGACTAAACACTTCGGTTTAGAGTTCGGAAGAGTGAACACTTCCCTGGTGAAGTACACACTTCACGAAAGGTGACTGTTGAGGCCAGCCTTGCCTCCACTGGAAGGTAGCCTGTACACTGAGTGCAAAAGGAGGGCTGAAGTCACATCTTCCAGCCGGTGCTGCCACCAGCCTGTTTATTTCCGCAATCCGCGATTGGTAAGATGGCGCATCGTCGCAGGCGCCGAAGCAGTTGAGATGTGAATCTGATTCGCTCCGGTGTGGCCGAGCGGTTCTAGGCGCTTCAGTCTGGAACCGCGCGACCGCTACGGTCGCAGGTTCGAATCCTGCCTCGGGCATGGATGTGTGTGATTTCCTTAGGTTAGTTCGGTTTAAGTAGTTCCAAGTTCTAGGGGACTGATGACCTCAGATGTTAAATCCCATAGTGCTCAGAGCCATTTTTGATTCGCTCCCTTCATGAACAGAGCACGCGAAGTCACACAAGCAGCCTGTTGCTCTCCGTGAACATTTCTGGCTATTTCATGGAGTTCGCTCTTATTTTTCCACGTACTTTCTAAATCTAATTAAGGACTTACACAGCCGCTAGCCATGTCTGCGAATTAACATAAATGAGTTTCACCCTCCCTACCCACCTGTGCCAAGGTTATACTTCGAGTTGTATTTTCCTGTCCTATTGTTGATGGTTGTTTTTAAAATGTCAGTTTGGAACTTGCACATTGACAGTCGACAAATCTATTTGTTATCATGCTCATTTGTTTCCATTCATAATTCCCATTAATACTCGTATATTATGTTGGTGGTTTGTTACCCATGTATTTCATTCTTAATTGTTGCACTGCTATTAATATTCATTTACATAAGGAGTTTTCCGTTGCTCAACAGTATCCTCGTTTCCAATTAGTTTCCATTATAATTTGGGTTGGTATCTCTTTCCGTTTGGCACCAGAATTTGGTATTGTGCATCCTAGGGGTATGTTCGTACAACAACCGACATCCACGATACGCAAGTAACAAATGTTATCCTCTCATGTGGAAATTGTTTTTTCAATGGTGAATTTGTTGTTTATCTTCCGCATGTCCTTACATATGTTTCCACAAAATGTCACTGTCCTACGATCTCGCGTTTTTCACAGGAACCCTCTCAAGTAGCGAAAGTTTAAACATAACCACCTCTCCACGCTATCGCTTCGGTGACAAGAGGCGTGTGACAATAGCTAGATATTTTTTGCAGCACAGCAACTAATTTATCAATTAAATAATACAGCATGCAAATTCTGCGGCTCAAAGACAACCAATCCTCTATTTAATGATGGGGGATGTAAAGAATCCGTCTCTCTAGGGCGAAGCTCCAGGAGAAGAAAAACAATTCTGTCTAGATGACGTCGAAGACGACATTCACGAACAGCATATCTACGAGTAGCACCTCCAGACCTATTATCACATGCAGCAAGCGCCGGAAGAATGTCGACTAATTCTGCGTTCCTGTATGCGGTAATACTGCCATAGCTATTTTGCAAGAAACACAAGGAAGCACGATGTATTTATGACTGTACACTGGAGTACGTTAACTGTGGGTTACTTTGTTCGCAACTACCCCGTCTATGGAAAAGCTGCTGTGACCCGGCTGCGACGCTTCATTTAAACTGGGAAAAGTAGCTTTTGACAATATTCGATAGCAGATTCCACTGTTCAGTAACATTCCGCAGGCTAAAAAAAGTCTTGTCTTTATTGAATCGGTAAGAATTCTTATTAATATAAATATGACTCTAAGAATGCAGAAATGAAGGAGATCTAGCTGGTAGTAATTCATTTATTGTTCTGGTGCGTCTCAGGCAATGCCCATCATCGAGCGCCTAGCAAAAAATGCAAAAAACAATACAAATAAAAGTACATACAGTGACATAGCATTTCAACTTGTTGAAAATGAGTAGAGAAACTAAACAAAAGGAAATACATACCACTTCTTACAAAAGAAGTTGACGTGGTCGCGTAATGACGTCCATACAAAACTGACAAACAGCGTTTCTTCTCGATTACAGTAAGTGACGTAGATCAGTCGAAACCAAAACATGAAGTGAGACTGGTTAACTATGGAGTCATAATGAAAACACAGATTACAAAAGCGAGCGCCCTCTATATCGTATGATATGTCATAAGTTTAAGAAATGAATCAATAAAAGCAAATTTTGTCATTTTTCATTAAAATTACGAAAATGCCAACATTTAAAAAGAGTCACCTGAACCTGTCTTGAAGCAAATATGCCAATGTTTTCAGAGGCAAACTTACGACACTACCATTAGAGGGTCTCATGATTATCTACAGCTTTGACTGCATGAAGTCTAAAGCTAACTTATAAGGAATTTCAAAATTTTTAGATTGCGGGATTAATGCAAAGAAGTATGCAACCAAGCAGTTGTAGGTTGACGT
This sequence comes from Schistocerca nitens, assembly GCF_023898315.1. Taxonomy (NCBI): domain Eukaryota; kingdom Metazoa; phylum Arthropoda; class Insecta; order Orthoptera; family Acrididae; genus Schistocerca; species Schistocerca nitens. The sequence goes on along the minus strand of NC_064619.1, from coordinate 404,205,443 downwards.
ATAGTTAAAAGAGTCGTTTTTTGCTTTTTTATCCAGTGTAACATCGTAGAAGAAATTACACGCATTTATCAAAAGATTCATATCCTCCAGATGGCACACGTAAATTTCAATCTCCTCCAAAATATCTAGGCTCTTGCCTTTACTACGATAGTGCAGGGCAGACAAGTCACCGTTAATGCTTCTTGGACAATGCTTGAATTCTCTTAGATGGTCGCCTAATACACTACCGTCACTAGCATATCCATGCTTACGATATTTAACCTGAAAATCCTTCCCAGTCTGCCCAGTGCAATGTTTGGTACACGAGCCAGAGTCAGTCTTGTAGACTTCTACTCTGCTAAACTTATTAATCGCAGCTCCAAGCTGTGTCGCAGTATTTTGTCAATTTATTATTTGTCCAGAAACCCAATTAATGTTGACTTTAAGGAACGCATCAATAATTTTATCTGACACAATACCATAGTAAGAGAGTGACATATACTTTTTCATCACCGGCTCTCACTAACCACAGGTTACTTTCCAACTTTCTTAAAAACCGCTTTCCCGATTTTTTATATATCTGCTCCAGTGAAACCATTTGCTACTCTTATTTTAATAATGACATTTGCATACTTCTCAACTTCCTTAGTGGCGCCTAATTTTGCTACATGATAAAACATGAAATTTTTAAATGCGCTTTTAGTGCCGGTGAATAATATGTATCTTTTGAAATGATCAAGGCAGTGGCTGTCGGCTTACGATAAGTATCAGTCTTCAATCTCAGTTCAGCCTTAATGATTTGCAAGTCCAGGAAATTAATTTTACCCTCTATCTATATTCTCATAGTAAATTCCAAACTTTTATGCAATGCATTAAAGGTATTTGAAAGCTTGAAAACATTAGCCTCGTCATCTGTGACGACCCTAAAGATGTCATCAACATACGTAAAATATAATGTTACCTTCTCTGAAATGTTAGTGTAGGTAGTGAAGAATTTATTTTCCAGGTAATTAACAAAAATTTCTGTAAGTATCCCTGATAAACTTGATCCCATAGGAAGCCCTTCCTTCTCGTAGTAAATTTTCTTAATGAAAATAAAGCAATTAAATGACAGAGAAAGTTTGACCATTTCCAACTGTTCAGAAACATACAAGGGGTCCATTTTTCCAAATAGCATAAAATTATTAGAAACAATTTGTAACGTTTCAGTTTTGTTACATTCGTGTATCGGTTCTATACGTCAACCGAATTCTTATCATCATGACATTTTATTCTCTATACAATAGCGACAAAGCACATTGACGGAAAAAAATCGCAACACCAAAATAATAACTACTGTAGAGTAATGAAATTTCGAAAATACATTTGTCTAGGAAATATATTTAAGTGATTAACATTGCGATGTCACAGGTTAATGTAAGCACGAGATAAGCCATTGCAAATGTGAAATGCTGGTACATTAGTAACACGTGAAACCACCAGAATGTTGAATGCAAGCAAGCAAAAGTGTATCCATCATGTTGTACAGGTGCCGGAAATCAGTTTGCGGGCTGGAGTTCAATGCCTGTTGCACTTGGTCGGTCAATACAGGGACGGTTAGTGCTATTTGTGGATGACAGCGAAGCTGTCGTCAGATGTACCGTAAGTGCTCAACTGGAGACAGATCTAGTTATCGAGCAGGCCAAGGCAACATGTCGACACTCTGTAGAGCATGTGGGTTGCAACAGCGGTATGTGGGTCAGTCTTATCCCGTTGGCAACAACCACTGGAATGCTGTTCATGAATGGCAGCACAACAGGTCGAATCGCCAGATTAAGGGACATATTTGCAGTCACGGAGCGTAGGATAACCACGAGAGTCAAACAACTTACGAAGATTCAGCCAGGTAATATTTACAGCGACCGCCGCTATTTCGGCGGGAGTACACCCCGCCGTTTTCAAGGCACAAACTGAAAATGGCGGGGTGTACTTCCGCCTAAATGTCGACGGTCACTGTAAATGTTATCTAGCTGAATTCCTGTACGTTGTTTGAAAATTGTATACGGCAGGAGAAACGCAGGAACCTCGAGAGTGTTCATGCTGTCATGTCAAATCGCACTCCAGCACTTAACTCCAGGCGTAGGTCCTGTGTATCCAGCACGCAGACAGGTTGGTTGTAGGCCCTCAGTTGGACTCCTTCTAACGAACACACTCAGTCACTGGCACCGAGGTAGAACCAACTTTCATCAGAAAACAAATCGGACCTTCACACTGCCTTCCAAATGGTGGTGGTTTGGGTTCACTGGAATTCACGCTACAGGATGTCTGGCTCGAAGCTGTCCTTGAAGTAACCAGTTTGTAACAGTTTGTTGAGTCACTGTGGTGCCAACTGCTGCTCGGATTGCAGCTGCAGATGCAGTACGATGCCAGAGACATACGCCGAACACGATGATCTTCCCTCTCGGCAGTTCCACGCGACCGTACATTTTCGTGTCCACCACTGCCAGCAATTATGTGCAGTGGCTACATTCCTGTCAAGTCTTTCTGCAGTATCGTAAAAGGAACATCTAGCTTCTCGTAGCCCTATTACACGACCTCGTTCACACTTAGTGACGTGTTGACAATGGCGTCTGAGTAGTGTTAGACATTCTGGATTAACATCAATTCAGACAACTTTCTGGGGAGGGTAACCATAGCTCAGAGGCGTTATAAATGGTCATAATAACACTCAATAACCATTAAAATTATCATAAAAACTACAACAATTAAAAAGTCAAAAATGACGAGGTGTTTCCAAAAGCCACATAGCTGTATGAAAGTGCTTTATTCGCAACTACTGGTTTCACGTCAGTGTAGACGTATCTTCAGATTTATAATGATTATTTTTTCATAATGTAAATGGAAAATTACGGAAATATAACTGTTATAAATCTGAAGATGCGTCCATACTGACGTGAAATCTGTAGTTGCGAATAAAGCATCTTCATACAGCATGCGGCTTTTGGAAACACCTCGTCATTCTTGACTTTTTAACTGTTATAGTTTTTATGATGATTAGAATGGTTGCTGAGTGTAATTACTTTTGTTCATAACATCAACTCACCACATCCAGTCTCAAAGGTAACTAACACTCATGACCGTTATAGTACGTATTTAAAGCAAACCCAATTTGCATCCTCATAGTGACGCTATTAGCGCCACTCTTATGCAATATGCATGAAATTTGAATAGACATCTTCTTTTAGACGTAGAAACACGCCTACCAACAACCTTTTATGTCACACGGCTACTTGCTGGTGCTGTGATTTTTTTCCGTCAGTGTATTTTCTTGAAGTCGCTGGGTGACAGTGCGTATTGTTTTTTTTTTTTGCAAGAGACTAATCTTCTTTTAGTTAAATAAGTTCTCTCCAGTCTAAATAAGTTGCACTTCCTTTCATCGAAAAATAAGAAATCGGAAATCGTTCAAATCACATTCTGTTAACGTTTAAGTCCGAAAATTTGTCAAAAGAAGAAGAAAAAAAGAAAGTGTCGTGGCTGAGATCGGTACTGTAGTTCGAAGGTGTTGTTTGACTATATATCTACGAATTTTCTTCATACAAATGTTTCTTGGAGTTGTAGTCTGATAAATCTGTTAAGATCACATAATTACAGTCATTCTTTATGATTTTCCTTTTTTTGACACCCTTCAGAGAGATTGATAACACTGTATAAGTTTTTGCATTGTAGTGGGGAGCTGGTGTTGACTGGAAGGATAATGGGCGACAAGTTTATTAACATATTTATTAGAAACACAAACCAATTTATTACAATACAGAAAAGATGCAAGACAATCTAAGCAGCATCCCCCCAGTATTAATTAAATTAATTTCCAACAACACATCCGTTGATAGATATTACATATCTTTCAGAAATTGCTGACTGAAATTAAAAAAAAAAATAACACACATCAAAAGAAGTTTTTCATCGGTTCCGAAAGATCCGGAACCTCTACCGAGAATTGGAATATAGATGAAAATAATCATCATTTCCGCCATTTTTAATGCTGATGAAATCCACATATTGCATGTTGTATCACCATACAGCGAGACCTTCATAGGTGGTGGTCCAGATTGCTGAACACACTGGTATCTCTAATGCCCAGTAGCAAGTCCTCTTGCACTAATGCATGCCTGTATTCGTCGTGGCATACTATCCACAAGTTCATCGAGGCACTGTTGGTCCAGATTGTCCCACACCTCAACATCCATAAACAGTCCTTTTCAATCTATCCCATGTATGTTCCATAGGGTTCATGTCTGAAGAACATGCTGGCTACTCTAGTCGAGCGATGTCGTTATCCTGAAGGAAATCAGTCACAAGATGTGCTCGATGGGGCGCGAATTGTCGTCCATGAAGACGAATACCTCGCCAATATGATGCCGATGTGGTTGCACTTGCGTCCTGCGGTTGGCAGGAAAAAGAACTAAAAATCAATTTGAAAACACTTGATTGCAATTGAAGAGAAAAGACGCCTTCTTGGCATACACTAAGTTTTACATGCAGAAAAAAAAACTCTGAGGTAGCAAATTAGGTAAGAAAACAAGAAAATACTGACAATAGCTACTCCACAAATACAACATGCTACTAAGACTACGGCGAGTGAATACTAGGCTAGGGCCGGCGTAAGTACTGGCCGGAGCTGTTCCTAGTGGTTGGTAAGCACTGTCGGTCTGACGGTCTAGGCCTGCTTATAAAGCTACATCCGCGGAGTGCTACAGCAGTCATGTGCGTTCCGATTGGTGGAACACTAACACGTGTTGTCTGGCGAAGTAGTTCCCTGTTTATTTGGAAAGTCTGTTGCTGTTTTGTCCACTGGCGATGTTTCTCTCCACGCTGCTGAAAGGGGGTTAGCAGCCCATCTTGCATGTCAGTTCTGCGGACCCTCTAACAATAAGGGGCCGCTACGACATTTCTCTCCCTGGGAAAAAAAATGCGCAGCACCACAAACGTCCATAGGAGTAGGGGCGTCCTGGTCGACGTCCCTGGGTTCGTGGCCAGCAGGGGCGGGAGGCGGCGACGCAGCACGAGCAGCTGGCGGCGGGGACAGCGGCTGAGGCGGAGGCGGAAATGGAGGTTCCGCTACAGGGCGGTCGGCGATAGGTCCTGACAGCTCCCCCCGGGGCGTCGTGGTCCACCAGACGGGGGCGGCGCTGGTTGAGGTGCCGGCGGGCGGTGGAACCGTCGGCCCACCGGAGAGACCCCATCTCCCCGTCGCAGATCTCGGTGATGACGGCAGGCGCCCATTGCACCCGTGGATGAGAGAACGTCCACGCCCAGAACTCCTGCCCGACGCGAAAGGAGTGCGTCTGTGTGCGGGCTGGAGGGTGAGAACCCTCGGGAACCAGTATAAATAAGGGGGAGCGGAATGGTCGACCGTGAAGTATCTCCGGTGGACTTTTACCGACATGGGGGGCGGCGCGGTATGTAGCCAAGAAAAGAAGCACGGCCTCCGTCAGCGGGTGATGGCTCAACAGCTTATCGAACAGTGTCTTGAATGCCCGCACAGAACGTTCCGCTCGGCCGTTTGATGCAGAGTGAAACGGGGCAGTATGGACGAGGGAAATTCCATTGGCAGTACAGAACTGCTTAAATTCGGTCGAAGTAAACTGTGGACCATTATACGTGACAGTCTTTTTGGGGAATCCCTCGACAGCAAAAAGGCGCCGGAGAATTTTGATAGTCTCAGCAGAAGTGGTGTTCATCATGCGGGAGACATAAGAGTATCCCGACCATGAGTTCATCAGAATGAGCCACTGGGAACCATGAAACGGCCCTGTGAAATCCAAATGGAGACCCACGGAGCAGCAGCATCCGGCCACGAAAAATACTGGCACGGGGTTGCTGACTGACGTGTTTGGCACGTGGTACAGGCTGACACGAGGGAAGCAATGTCTTTATCCATACCGCGCCAATAGAGGTGTTTGGCCAGCTGTTTGGTGAGGACGACACCCCAATGGCCAGCGGGGAGAAGGTCGAGGACACGGCGGCGCAACGTATGGTGCTTGATCACCCGGGGAAAAGGAAAACGCCACTGCGTGGCCAGAGCCGGCAGGCAACCCGGACAGAAAGTCTGCGTTTGCATGTTGTTCAGAGGTGCTGTAGACAACGTCGCCAGGGAGGGTGCCGAACGCTGGAGGCGCCGCGCCGTCCGCATGGGCACTGCAGCGCTCGGGTGAAACAAAGGAACCAAAGGTCTGTGATCGGTCAGCAGCGTGAAATGACGACCATACACGAAACTATAGAACTTCATCACGGCCAAAACCAACGCCAAATTTTCCTTTTCAATTTGACTATAATAGGTTTGAGCGTCGGTCAATTTTTTGGATGCGAAAACTACCGCCCTCTCAACGCCGTCGACCACTTGTGAGAGGGGCCGGCCGGTGTGGCTGAACGGTTCTAGGCGCTTCACTCTGGAACCGCGCGACCGCTACGGCCGCAGGTTCGAATCCTGCCTCGGTTATGGATGTGTGTGATGTCCTTAGATTAGTTAGGTTTAAGTAGTTCTAAGTTCTAGGAGACTGATGACCTCAGATGTTAAGTCCCATAGTGCTCAGAGCCATTTGAACCATTTTTGAACCTGTGGGAGGACCGCCTGTAAGTGGCGAAGTTCCATCTGGAGCCTATCTTGGAGAGCGAAGGGAGCTAGGTGAGCCTTTTCCTTTATTTATTTTTTTTTTTAAAAGTGGGACATCAGAGGGAATAAGCTGTACATGCGTTGTGAAACCCTTCACCCCTGGTGTGGAGGATGAGAATAACGTGTCGAATTTTTTTGAGAAACGGGGCGAGGAGGGTATCCGATGAGGGAAACGACACCGCCTGTACCGCGTCCTGCACAGACAAACCCAGACGACCAAAAATGTCCACACCCAGAAGATTAGTAGTTCCAGGGGATCCGACCACAAAAAACTGAGCGGTGAAGGAACGACCGTTGTGAGAGATTTGTGTGGAGAAAACGCCGTCGACGGATATAGAGTGATTACTGAAAAAAAAAAAAACACAGTTTTGTGGTAGCAAAACAGATAAGGAAACAAGACGATGGAAGAAAATACTGACAGTAACTACTCTACAAATACAACGTGCTACTAAGACTACGGCGAGTGAATACAAGGCTAGGGCTGGCGTAAGTACTTGCCGGAACTGTTCCTAGCGGTTGGTAAACACTGCCGGTCTGACGGTCTAGGCCTGCTTATAAAGCCAAGTCGGCGGAGTGCTACAGCAGTCATATGACTTCCGATTGGTGGAGCACTGTCACAAGCTGCCTTGTGAAGTAGTTCCGCGTTTATTTGGAAAGTCTGTTACTGTTTCTGTCCGCTGGCGAGGTTCCTCCTCACGCTGCTGAAAGGGTTTTAGCAACCCATCTTGCTTGTGTGGTTTGCGGGCCCTCTAAAAATAAGGGGTCGCTACGACCGCACTATCGGTCGGAGGATGGCATTCAGGTATCGTACAGCCGTTACGGCGCCTTCCATGACACCAGTGGCATACGCCGGCCTCACATAATGCCACCCCAAAACAGCAGAGAACCTCCACCTTGCTGCACTCACTGACAGTGTGTATAAGGCGTTCAGCCTGATCGGGTTGCCTCCAAACACTTCTCCGACGATTGTCTGGTTGAAGGCATATGTGAAACTCATCGGTGAAGAGAACGTGATGCCAATTCTGAGCGTCCATTCGGCATGTTCTTGGACCCATCTGTACCGCGCTGCATGGTGTCGTGGTTGCAAAGATGGACCTCGCCATGGACGTCGGGAGTGAAGCTGCGCATCATGCAGCCTATTGCGCACAGTTTGTCGTAACACCACGTCCTGTGGCTGCACGAAAAGCATAATTAAACATGGTAGTGTTGTTGTCAGCGTAGGTAGCGGTCACCCACTGCGGTAGTAGCCCTTGGGCGCCTGAGCGAGGCATGTCATCTGCAGTTCCTGTCTCTATGTATCTCCTCTATGTCCGAACAAGATCGATTTGGTCTACCCCGAGACGCCTGGACACTTCTCTTGTTGAGAGCCCTTCCTGGCACCAAGTAACAATGCGGACATGATCGAACCTCGGTATTGACCGTCTACGCATGGTTGAACTACAGACAACACGAGCCGTGTACCTCCTTCCTGGTGGAACTGATCGGCTGGCAGACCCGTTCCGTCTAATAGGCGCTGGTCATGCATGGTTGTTTACATGTTTGGGCGGGTTTAGTGACATCTCTGAACAGTCAAAGGGACTGTTGTGTGTATTTTTTGGGAACCACATTAAGTTAAAAAAAATTGATAGATGCTTAGCACAGACCACCAGTCCATAAAATCAAATTTCATATTCCACATTACAAGTTAAAAGAATGTATTTAAAATAGTTAACAGGTCATTAACATCCTCCATCCCCTATCACGTGACTGTTTTTGCAGATAATTAGAAGGAAGACCACTGGTTGTAAGCAAGCGGAATAATGTAACAACATTAAATTCAAAGTATGATACAAATGGGAGTTGTAGAGCCAATTAATTTCCCTTTCTCCACTTCAGTGTGGATGGTGATCGCCACTGGACAAGTGGACACTCTCAGTAAAGGCGTTCATCGTACTGAGGCGTCTTTAGTTGGACTCACTATATAACCAACAGACGCATCATGCTATCCTGTGACATACGAACCACAAATCAAAGTTTGTATTTACAAAACAAATAGACATGAAGCACCTGATTCCAAAATAAATAACAAATTTTAATTATAGGTGGGTCAAACTTAGTCACACAGCTCGAGCATCACTAGTTTAGTCACACACATCCAATAAACTTGAGTAACATCATTTAAAGTTTTCGTGAATGAAGATGTTTACATGTCACGAAGGATAACCAGGATGGCGAGTTAGAATAGCAACCTGCGACCCAACATAATCATGCACACGGTAATCGGTCGCTCACCATAATTTCTTGCAGATCGAAGCGTAAGTTGAGAACCGCTCTATCGAAGGCTGCCATCAAAAAGGTTGCTATTCACCGGATGCCCTTGCACCAGGTTCTTTAACTGCAGACAGAAAGCCAACCCGGCATCACAGTGGACACAGGCTTTTTGCAAATTCAAATGCCGAGAATAAGTCGGGTACCGTGCTTCGCACATAGAAAGCTTCTACAACGAGCAATCTTCACTGTCCCAGCCGATACTCAATCTCATCGAACCCGCAGCGAGCAAAAACACAACTTTTTGCAGTCGGCAACGACGTCAGGGAGTTTACTCCAGCCGATGTCAAACACACCGTTAAACCGACCGCCACTTCGAGAGCTCCTCCTGGCCACAACAGGCCTTAAATGCTGGCTTGCAGACCTGCCCATTGAAGGCGAAAAACCGCTCGAGAAGGTATTCCGGCCCGAGGCTAATAACGAGCGAGAACGTTCCCCCCACGGCACAGTTCTGATTCACACTCCAATGATGCTACTCTCCACCACTATTCGTAATATTCCCGTTACTGTTTTGTGAAAGCCTTCATCAAGCGAAATAGCCTTAAAACGCGTATTGTGATTGAAACAGCACCTGTTCTATAGTCAGTATCTTCTAAACAAACTGTTTGCAAGCTTGTTCACTTCTAATAAAGTTTTCGTGAACTGAACAATATTTTCCTTAATACAGGAATACGCCGGTGAGGTACTGCACTACTGAAGAGATGTACGCAACACAAAATACAGAGGAGACGCCTTTTATTACGCACGCTGCGACAGATGTTACATCTGACAAGACATCACAAGAACTGATGCGACCATCAATTTTATCAGCGCTGACCTCCGGCTTTTCCCTTTTAATGACACGCTCTGCCCCTCGCCGCGTCACTAGACCATAACTGGACCATCTTATCAGGAACATGCTGGTTCACCATGAAACAAACTATTTTTAAATATAATTATTTGTGAAAGAACATGGTATCTAGCTGTTAATATTTTTGGCTTCCTTCACGTCGCTCAAGCGGCCAAATAGAGCAGTGCTTCGTAACAAAATCTGAACCATTACAGTGTCTCTTTATACATTTCATTCGCCGAAGTGGACCCTTCTCCGTACTGAACATCAACCCCCTTACAGGTTGTATTTTTGGTTTCGGTTTTACATACAGTTTTTAAGTATCAGCGTATTTCTTGACAAAGTCAATGGCGTAGGGATTTTCAGGACAATTTGGAATGCGTTTGGAGAAGTAAAGTGATGATTCGCCAGATAGATCGCGTAACATGTGGTGTTCTCAGCCATGATGTGCACAGTTAGTTGACTGTGTGTATAATTCACAACTTTTAAAAACAAATCTTTTGTTCTGCATTACTCAAGCTAACACTGGTATTCGTGAAATGTGTCAGATTTCAATCACGCCGTTTCACACGAGAATATTCCAAATATCCATCGATGTAGCCAATAATAATATTTAGAAAATATATCCGAACTGTGCGAAAATTGGTAATTGACTTTAAATAACGAAAAGTGTGATGTCATCCACATTAACGCTAAAAGGATTCCGTTAATCTTGGGTTACACGATAAATCAGTCGAATCTAAAGCCCGTAACTTCAACTAAATACCTAAGAATTACAATAACGAACAACTTAAACTGGAAAGAACGCAGAAAACGTTGTGGCAAAGGCAAACCAAAGACTGTGTTTTATTGGCAGAATACTTAGAAAACGTAATAAATCTACTGAAGACACTGCCTACACTACGCTTGTCCGTTCTCTTTTGGGGCACGGTTGCGCAGTCTGGGATCCTTACCAGATAGAATTAACGGAGTACATCGAGAAATTTCAAAGAAGAGCAGCATGATGCAGGTTTTGAAGAGGACATCATTAAAACAAAAGCGGAATCTTCTGACGAAATTTCAGTCACCAACTTTCTCCTCCGAATGCGAAAATATTTTGTAGAAGCCGACCTACAAAAGAAGAAACGATCATCATAATAAAATAAGGGAAGTCAGAGTTCGCACGGAAAGTTGTAAGTGTTCGTTTTTTCCGCGCGCTGTTCGAGATGGGAATAATAGAGAATTATCGGGAAGGAGGTTCCATGAACCCTCTGCCAGGCGCTTAAGTATGATTTGCAGAGTATCCATGCAGATGTAGATGTAGATAATAATGATAATAATAATAATAATAATAATAATCAACAATGGACTGAAAGCTGGAAGACACAATTAGTTGTCATTTGATGATCACAGTAAAATCAGTAACCGAGCTTGGTATTTATCTGTGAAGCAGGAGCTAAAGAAATGTAATGGACATGAATGTGGTAAGAATGATAAAACGAGCTCCTGGTCCACATCGTGAAGCTCCAAGGCCTCCGCGTCATGTGGATTCTGTACGCCGGGACATGGGGTCAGCACACAGCTCTCTCGGCCGTTTTTGCAAAGTTTGCAGACCGTGGAGCCGCTACTGCTCGGTCGGTCAAGTACATCAGGAGGTTGAATGCATCCGGTAAACAGTCATTCCATCAATTAAAAAAAATCCTTGACAATATCGGGAATTGAACCCACGTCCACCACATGGAACCATCTACATCGACCACTCTTTTCCACTTTTGTTCGTTATTGTTTGTAGCATTTGGTCTGGGTGGACATCAGATGACACCCGTTCAAGTTCATCGTTGATTTCTTTACTCAGTTTTCTATTAAAGAGGCCCTGTGACCGAACACGCCGAACTGCCGTGTCTGCAGCGACTTGTAACGTATCAAATTATTACGAGTTGCATTGAAAACGTAGCTTGTCTGGGAGCCGGGAGGGAAGAGGAGATGGTGGTTATCACGCTCGCACAGCTGACGCTTACTATTGGGCCTTGCTAATACGTTACACGTGCTCTCTACGAATCTGAAGAACTACTGTTAAATATTAATCGATCTTTTTCATACCTAGTATACCAAAAATCTATGGGTAATAGAACCATACTGATAAAATTTCAAATCAATAACTTCAATACTTTCGGAGATATAAATGTTTACCTAAAACACATAATAACCGTACTGGCATCGTGAAACTGAGTAACGTAATGTACTGTAATTTATTCATCTATAGTATCAATTGAAACTACAGCTAAGAGGATAAGTTCATATAATTTAATTCGTGGTAAAATCTAATGGGACCAAACTGTTTAGGTCATCGGTCCCTAAGCTTACACAAGGACTCGAAGAACCTCCGACATGGGGGGGGGGGGGGGTGTAGAGCCGCGGACCGTGACAAGACGCCCCAGACCGCGCCGCAGTTGCATTGCCACAGATTTCATACGTAATTTACAGTACACTGGCAAATTATTACTTCATTATGTTTTGGATGTGTAAGTGTTTTGGAGAGTCTTAGATAGTGAATGGAGGACATACGTAAAATGAGAATGTGATATTGTATTAAAACTATGTAATTGTTAGTGTGAGAAAGTTATTGGGCAATAGAGGAATATGTGACGTAAGTCCGGGTGAGCTTGATTCTGTAAAAGGCAGCCGGAAGGTATTAAATTTATTAGTAATTTATTTTGTGGAAAGAAATCGTATTTTGTTTTCGTTAAATTTTATTTAGTTTCAGAATTACGAGATGTCTAGTCCAAATTACGTGTGGTAATCTGATTGGGTGACATTAGCAATACCGCGAGTATAGAAGTGCTCGAGATGATCTGATTGGCTGCTTAACATACCACCCAATAGGTATTCAGTGTACACAGCGCGTTTGAGTAGGGCTTTGTGCATCAGATGTATGAGTCGACATAGTCGCTCTTCTGGTAAACACCTATGTTAAATCGCGCTGATCAGATTTACACCAAGACGAAGAAAACCTCGCGTTTGATCGGTTCTCGTGTAGTTGATTAAAAGCGACTACAGTGTTGAGTATCTCGAGAAAGTTTGAGCTTTGTTAGTGATTTATTTTAGGAGATTTCGCGTGTGAACGTTTCAAGTCGTACATAAACTCTGCGTGGCGTGTTTTGTGTAAATTACGAGACATTATGTCGAACACTTCTGTACAAGGGGCCTACTGAACGACTGACTGTGTTAACTCGCAACTGGTCGTGGATCAGTGACTGTTTAGGACGTTTAAAATATCGGGTCGGACTAGATATCTTCTGGCTTGTTACAGAGACAGTCAATAACATTGCATTATTAGTGTCGGGATATTAGATAAGGACCTTATAGCCATTTTCTATGTTTTAAAGGCAATAAACCAGCTTACACGAAATTTTAGTCATTTTTCCATCGAGTCATGCAAAAATGCCGAACGCCCGATAGTTTAACTAACCTTCAGATGCAGACCATCGGCTGAAGATACGAGGCCTTTGCGTTGTGGACATTTAGCTGACTTTTGGTCAACGATGCTTTCATCGGCTAAACAAGTACCTACCATCGCAGAGGAGGGGGCAGACAACCTGAAACCTATCCAGGTGTGTGGACTGATTATTTTAAAGGACAGCTGAGAGACCAACCCGCCCGGCCGCACACTCAGCTACGAAGGCGGACTGTAAGCATGATAGTGTTAATCGATAGAACCAATGGCAGAAGAGCACAGTAGAAAGTGGGTTCGAATGTTGTTGATGAATTAATGCGAAACAATACAATAGACGATGTGGTTATGTGATTTTCAGGGTTGCAGTGAAATTACCGACGATAAAAGATGCAGTGATGCACCAAGAAGGAGAGGAAAGAAGACTTTTTTCTTTGCGGTAAGGGGTGTGAATGAAGAGAAGAGAAGGGTGCAATGCTGACAACGTACTGAAGATCATGGCGGAGTGTCGTACGTTGAAGAAAATACATTGAACATTTAAATGCAAAACACGTCGTTAAAGTTGAATAATAAAGACGACTGTACTCATTTTTATGATGTTTTGTAAAAGCTTTGCTATAATCCATGTATGAAGACAAACCAGCTAGGTAAAATAGCACTCTGACTAAAATGAGAAATAAAAGGTAAATTCACCTAAACCCAGAATCTAAGTAGACTATTCTAATGCAAAACTGACATACCGAAATATTTTTTTAAATAGCATTTAAAGGTTTATTATTTGTAGCATAACAGAAATATGGCACCGATGGAGCACACGGCTATGAACCAAATTACCATAACACTCCATCCACGGGGACACAGCCAAGAAAGAGCAAAATAAAGTTCCACATTTGGGATAAAATGACACAAAACAACTAGGATTGTTCAGAAACCAAATCGACGCAAAGAAAGGATATTGACTCAAGAAAATAAATTATTTAGTGTGGGTTCTGAATAAGCGCTTGTGGGACTGATTTGATGCAAAACACTTTTTGTTTATTTCAACTCGCTAAAATACTTTCAGCGAATAACTGCCATTATTGTTTTCTTTTTTGACACACACACACACACACACAAAGATATATGCATATGTCGATATTTTAGCCAGTTTAAATAATTAGCTGGCATCACGTCCTCAGCGGTCCATTCGTTTCAGAAACAGAAGTGTGCTTACTGTTCAGCCGTATAGACTAATTGGACAAGCTGAACGAAGTAGAGAATTTTAAAAACAAAACAGCTATGCATATATTTCATACACCCCATGTAAAATGATATTTTCACAACGTTTACAAAAGCAATGACTAGTTGACAGGAATCACGCATCAATAAGGACAAGGTTAGTAGAGTGGATCATGCCACTAGGCCTGGACTTGGAAAGGTAGAGTCCATCGCAAATTCGTTCCCACCTCACTTCACTATCGTGCAACGGGTTCAGTTGCGTGAAGGTAGTAGTTGCGCTTCTATTTAGTTTACTATCAATCATGTCAATATGACAGAAGAGCTTCAGGAAAAACTAACTACAAAATCGAAATACTGTGTAAATGCTACTTCGATATTTTTATTTCATCAAATCCTCTCCTGTTGTGGTTTCATAGCACGCTGTTCGAAATACTGGGTAAAGATATATAAAATGCGTTATTGTCCCCTTTCATGTTGAATGTTGGATTTATACGAGAAAACTATTTAACGTAAAGAAATGCAATCAAAAACAAAATATAACAGTACCAGCAACTAAAAACTAAAGTAAAACGCACGCTACATACTGCACAGTCCTTACTAACCTGGATATGCTCAGGATTTAATGTTTGTACTAATACTGGTAAGCAATTCTGTTGGATGTCGAAGTGTGTGGTTATTACTTGACATGGAAGTTCTAGTTTAACTTCACCATACCTCGCAGCAGTCGCTGTTAAACTTTGCTCTCACATACCTTGATCCCAGAGGACTGGATTCTTTCCGTTGACTACCAAACGATTCATGGTCCACGTGGCATACATAACCTAATCTCCCTAACCTCAGTCTTCACGATCGGATGGCCGAACTGTTGGCCATCAACATGCGTTTTTCGCACGCATTCATTTTTCATTGATTGTCAGTTTGGTTAGTTTTAGCTAATGAACCTTATCTGTCAAAAACGCACGACTTCATATTGTAAGTACACATGTAACTGACGAATGATGTTACTACACAAACGGGTGAAGTTACTCTATCACTCATTCTATTCTAACTCATTCTATTCCGTTACTAATGTTAACGAGCCACGGTTTATAGGAGGCTATCCTTTTTATTATTTCTTCATGGTCTGTAGTTGCCCAGCTGTTCAGCTGACTACACTGTAATTGAAAAAATTTAGAAACTACAGAACTGTTTGATGCGCTTGTGTACAATGAGGTTTAGAGAGAGCGCTATCATCGTTTTTAACTACACGTTGTAACTTCAGATAACAGAATCGTATAAATTTTCATTTTTTTGTCTTTAACAGGTGCTGTACTACTCTTGTGCTGAAGATGTTAACAACTGACAGTCGTGTAGTCCTCGTGGTGATTTGTATGTTCATCAAGAGTGGTAAATAACAGCAGTAAATAACTGCAGACAAATAACCAGTTAATGAATAAAAATGACCGCAGGCGGCTTCTTCTTCTGGCATCAGTTGACTGGTGCACACCCGAGGAATCATTCAGATGATGCGATGGCTGTGAGTCGCTGTCTTCCCACGTTGGAATTTAGAAACGCATGTCCGTTTCTGAAAATATCCTGCGATGTAGACATAGATTTTTCGATGACGAGCTAGTTTCGTGACACTTGCGGTCCTGGGAATTCCCATTTGATGATTGCTTTGTGGAGTTTGGACTGCTGACTGGGACATCGGGAGCGGCTGATCGATATGTGATTTAGATCCTCCAGTTGTGAAGGATCCTCTTCGCAGGATGGGGAGGTCAAAACTACCATTGCCGGCCGCGGTGGTCTAGCGGTTCTGGCGCTGCAGTCCGGAACCGCGGGACTGCTACGGTCGCAGGTTCGAATCCTGCCTCGGGCATGGGTGTGTGTGATGTCCTTAGGTTAGTTAGGTTTAAGTAGTTCTAAGTTCTAGGGGACTTATGACCTAAGATGTTGAGTCCCATAGTGCTCAGAGCCATTTGAACCATTTGAAAACTACCATAATTTTTTGGAGATGTATAGGGCAACGACCGTGTCCATTCTATGTTACTATTATTCGTGTTATATCATGACGTGCAAGTTTGAGGTCTAAATACGACCTTATCCTTATTTTGGGAGTGAGCAGTTGAATCTTTGCACGGACTAGCTGTTCTCCAGCTAACGAAGAAGTCGCATAGTCGTTAACATGTTGGTCGATGAAGAACTGCACCTCTAGCATTATTTGTTGACATAACACCAGCATCCCAAAAAACACTCTTTGGGGATAGACTTTTGTGAATGTTTCCAACAACATGAAGCCAACATTGATTATAATGTGGTCTGGAACGGAACGGAACCACGCTCTGCTATTTGAAACCACTCTCTATTAAGATTTCACACCAGCTGAACAAGTTGGATGGGACATGTGGTTCCTTCAGTGGATAGCTGCCGAGCATTCATTCAAGATCTTAGACTTACTAACGCCAACTTTATGAGATAGAACCTCAACTCAATTCATCAGAAAATATATTGCTTTTAAATAACTAGAACACACAGAACCACGTCACAGCAGAAATAACACTAACGTGAAAGAAAATAATACAATCACATGGGAAATATTAACCTGCAGTTATGTTTTAAAAGAGAACAGTTTCGTTCAGCTCCTTATACATCGAACAACACTAAAACAACACTAAAAGAAATCGCGACAGGTCCTTGCCCGTAATAGGAAGTCATTAAAGAAAATTCTAAAGTATTTACCAGAAATTTGTAGCGTTAGCAAAAACCAACACATGATCGTGTAAGGTCAGCTCTAACCACCTTTTTAGCGGTACATTGCAGAAGATAACAACATCACGTAACTTCCAGTTTGAGAACAATAAGCTGCCATCAACAAACGACCACGGATCATGGACAGCAGATTACAATAACACCAAATAAGAACAAAGCAGTTTAATGCCCGGAAAATTTGTGTACCACCATACCACGACATCCTGCTCAATTAAACATTACAAGAATACAGCCAGAATATGCACCATTCCGTTGGCTGGTCAAGAGCGAGCAAACTCATCGCAGGCCGCTTGCAATTACAAAACACGGAAAACTAGTGTAGAGAGTATAATCAGGCTTCGTAGAAACAGCCTTCAAAACTGTTACAGAACGCCTTACTCCACATAGGATGTTCACACACTCCTCCTCATCAAAATGAGGCGTCTAATGCGGCCCGCGGTGATCGCTCAGACATTTGGAGCAGCACGTTTATTCTATTCTGCCGACAAACGTCTAAGGGCTGCTAGCGGATTTGCAAACTGCTTCTGCAGCTGTGGATGCAGCCATGCCAACAAGAGTTCAGAGAAGTATGATCCATACAGTCGGTGAATGTTTGGAGACGCACTTTGAGCCTCTGCTCTTAGGACGATTTTGTTTTGTGAAAGACATACAGTCACTGATGGTGTTTTGAAAATATCACAACTGGCCGCTCCTACTGAATTTAATATATATATATATATATATATATATATATATATATATATATATATATATATATAACATCTCCACATTGATACGTTTTGTACATATCAGTGTCCTATGACAGGCATTTCCCGATGTAAGTGAGAAATCAGCCGAAAAATCAGTACAAATCAAACCTATTCTTGCTGCCGTCTTTTAGCACACGATGTAAGCGAGAAATCAGCCGAAAAGTCACCGTAAGTACAAATCAAACCTATTCTTAACTAACTGTTTTTCGATCTAAAAGCAAATCAAAATGTAAATAACTTAATTACAGACCATTGATGATGCTTTACCTCAATAAAGCGAAACGCGTCTGGTGAAAAAATCACGCATTTTTATAGTTGCAACGACAGAACAAAAATACCCTCAAGACATTTAACGGATTTATTGTTGTATTCATGTGGATAAAATCACAAATTTCCTTACTGGGACACAACTGCCATTTTTTGCATAATTCAGGTATCGTCTCTAAGTCATTTTGCAATTGGTTCTGATCTTCTGATGACTTTACTAGACTGTAAGTGCATGCGTCATCTGCAAACAACCTGAGAGATTTGCTCAGATTCTCTTCTAAATTGTTTGTGTAGATTAGGAACAGCAGAGGGCCTATAAGGTTTCCTTGGGGAACGCCGGATACCAGTTTTGTTTTACTCGCTGATTTTCCATCTATTACTATGCAACTGCGACCTTTCCGAGAGGAAATCTCGAATCCAATCGCATAACTCAAGTGATACTCTTTAGGCAAGCAATTTGATTAGTAGTCTATTGTGAGGAACTGTGTCGAAAGCCTTCTGTAGATCTAAAAATATGGAATCAATTTGAAATCCACTGTCGGTACCACTCATTACTAGTGGTGTTACTGGTTGTATTTTCTGAATTAGTGCTGACTGTGCGTCTGTAGACCGTTACGTTCGAGGGACATAATGTATAAACACAGTATATGTTTCAAAATCATACTGCAAATCGAGGTGATATGTGTCTGTTATTCAGCGGATTACTCCTATTTTATTTCTTGAGTACTGGTGTGATTTGTGCTACTTTCCATTCTTTTGGTATGGATCTTTCATCAAGCGAGCAGTTGTATATCATTCTAAGTATGGGGCTACTCTATCAGCATAACCTGAAAGAAAAGTTATTGGTATGCGATATGGACCAGAAGATTTGGTTTTGTTAAGTGCTTTAAGCTGCTTCATTGAGGGAGAAAAAGTTACTCTCTCACCTATTTTTTGCATATGGAAAATTATTAACTATTTAATTACAACCTGATGCACCTTGAGCGAGACTCTAGAAAGTTAATGGCCTGAGCAGACGCTGATGGAGCCTGGTAGGGCGCTAAAAGCATGATGTATTTTTATGGTTCTTAGCTCACAGAAGCAGCTTGTTGGGAGTTGAAAGCAATTGGTGGCGAGCCCACCCCTTAGTAAATCTTACCAGACAGGCCCACAGCTGTACAGGGCAGCCCCTCATTGAGACAGGACTCCAGCAGAACAATGCCGCGCTACTTCATCAGTCTGAAAATGAAGAACCACCACAGAAAGGTATAGAAGACCACACATACTTTAGTCGGAATGTAACAATTTGGAAATTAGATCCTCCTGCAACTTTTCGTACGCTTCTTGTCCATAATATCATAAAGAAGGCACCTGGTCCAGCCCGTGGTTTGAAAACCTGTAAACCTAAGGATACCTGGGACTATTTCATCTCCAAGGAAATACTAGAGGGAATCATCAACTGCACAAACATTGAAGGCAGAAGAGTGGCTGCTTTACGTTGTCCCTAATAGAGAATTATTCTTGCATGAAAAGGCAAATCCTACATATAAGGCCACCATGTCCGTAAATAGATTCGAGGATATAAGGAGAATGATTAGATTTGATGACAGGTGTACCCATCAAACTCGATCTGCTGATGACAAACTTGCAGCTGTTCGCTATGTATGGGAACTATTTCTTGACAAGTGTGGAAATAGAATGATTCCCAATGATTCGCTCACATTTGACGAACAGCTAGTCCCATTCCGTGGAAGATGCAGCTTCACCCAGTATATGCCCTCTAATCTAGCTAAGTATGGCAAAAAAATATTTTGGTTATGTGACACTATATCTGCATATGCTTTAGACGGATTTTTTTACACGGGAAGGAAGCCCCATGAACCTATTCAGAAAAATCTTAGATTGAATGTGGTGAAAGATCTTGCTAAAAGCATTGAAGGATCATCAAAAAATATTACTGTTGACAACTTCTTTACTAGTGTACAGCTGGCAGAAGAGATGCTTCAGAAGCCAATTACAGTGGTGGGAACAATAAAACAAAATAAACCAGAAATTCATAATGAGATGAAACCATCTGCCTCAAGAGCGATTCATTCCCTCTTTGTTTGCATTTAGAGGTGACATTACAATGGTGAGTTATGTTCCCAAAAAGAAGAAGTCTGTAGTTCTAATTAGCACAATGCATCACGACAGAAACATTGATGAAACTCATGCAAAAAAGAGACCAGATATAATAAAATTCTATAGCTCTACGAAGGGTGCAAGAGACAAACAAGAAGATGGCCATTTGCATTATGGATTAATATGATGGACGTCGCAGCAATGAACAGTGAAATTTTATTTTCCGCCCAACATCTGACATACCATAGTGGAAGAAGTGATAAAAGGCGTTTGTTCCTAAGATATTTAGCAGAGGAAATGGTAAGACCATTAATGGAACTTCGTATTCAGATCCCTAATCTTCCAAAGAAAATCGTTGGTGCCATGCAAAGATGTGGTGTTCAAAAACATGTCATATTGCCGAACCAACTATCTGTTTCAGGAAAAAGAATAAGATGCAATTATTGTCCATATAATAAACACAGGAAAAGTGCTATGACATGCATTAAGTGTAAAACCAGCATTTGTAAGGAACATAGTGGCGCTCTTTGTGCTTCTTGTTTGTCACATGTTGAAAACTAAGAAAAATGCAATTTTATGTGAACAATGAATAATAACTTTTTGTTAAAATATTGCCTATATTCATAATACTGTGAATAATGAGTACGCTTTAATTGAAGAAATTGGTTGTAATAAATGTTATAAAATGTAATCTGCAACTTATAAGTGAATTAATAAAATTATTTGTATATGTTGTATGTAAATGGATGTAACTAATAAAAATTCACTCTTAGAGTTTTTTTAAAAATTAATAAAATGTCAATCAGGCCCGCCAGATCCTGTTACTGTATCTTAGGAATCTTTCAATATGACAATAAATTTGACAGAAATAAATTTAACTCCAAAGAATGATTATATGAAAAGAGGAAAATTTTAAATTAGGGCACGGCCTTGGAGGCCCTGCATATGCATTCGCGTATTTTCGGCACCATGCAAAAAAAAAAAAAAAAAAAAAAAAGAGGCTCTGAGCACTATGGGACTTAACTTCTGAGGTCATCAGTCCCCTAGGACTTAGAACTACTTAAACCTAACTTAACTAAGGACATCACACACATCCATGCCCGAGGCAGGATTCGAACCTGCGACCGTAGCGGTCGCGCGGTTCCAGACTGAAGCGCCTAGAACCACTCGGACACACCGGCCGGCACGTCTCTCTGTTCAGTCAAATGTGTTCATCGTCTAGGTGACTATGTTTAAAAATAAATATGTAGACATGATGAATAAAGATGTAGACTGTTAACAACTTTTGCTTTAGTTAAAAAGCATTAAGAGTTTTCACATAAAAAATTCGCAGGCATTACTTTGCAGCACGCGCTCGTTCATTTGCATTTGTATGCACCACTTTCAGTTTGCGTATTCTGCCATGCACACCTGAGTTACAGACAGTTCTGACCTGGAAAGTTTTCGCTCAGTATTAGTAGCACAGGGCACAAACTGCACCTACATTCTTCCACCATGCTAACTTGTTTAGTGATATGTATTGTTGTCAACTGTGGACTGTATTTCGTGAAGTGTATGGTCAAAGCTTTTTTATCTGTATGTGTGTGTGTGTGTGTGTGTGTGTGTGTCTCGACACTTTCCTTGTCAACTCCTGTTAACACAGACACTGCTCTGATTGTTAAACGGCGATCTTGTCGAACAAGTTTACCGATTTTTTCAATGTTTGCATCAGTTTTTGCTGACAATGGTCTGCCAGTGCGAGTGTCATCACTGGTGTCTTCGCGGCCATCTTTAAATCGTTTAAACCACTCAAACACTTGTGTTCGCGATAAACAATCATCGCCGTACACTTGTTGTAACATTACAAACGTTTCACTTGCAGATTTTCCTAGTTTGAAACAAAATTTGATGTTAACACGCTGTTCTTTCTGTACACTCAACATTTTCCGACGCACAGACAAAACGTCAACTACTTAAAACAGACGCCACGGGCAGACTGAGTGCAGGAGGCAGATGAAACTCGAGCATTAGGCGGAGCGAGAGTCACGTGACAGGCCACGCGACTTTCAGCCTTATTGCATTCGTTTTATTGTTTCACCAGTACTAGTCCGATTTTTTTCTAGCCACACCTCGTATATTGGATATCAAGATTTCTGTACCTACTACGGAAGTGTGTAAATTTATGGCAGTGCTGAAGGACCGGTATCGGCAAGATATTTTAGAAGTAGGTATTCCGGCTTTCGCTTGTCGTGGTGCAAGAACAACATCCAACGGCGTCGCGACGGTTACGAGGCAAGTAGCGTGTACGGGATAAATATCTAAGTGAACATTTGGTTTGACTAAATTTCACGAGCGGAGGTACTTTTCATTCGGATATCGTACCGCCAAATTAGCGCGAACGTCATGCGTATGCTCGTGAAAATAACTAGTAACGCCACTAGGATCGATTAATAATGATTGCAAGAACTGTGGTACACGCCTAAACTGTAACCAATTTGAACACTGAATCTAACGTGGTTGCGCTCCAAGTAATTGAACTCAGTGATTAACACATCAACTATAGACATCAATATACAAACATCAAACAAAACTTTGCATCACCCGGGTTCCCAGAACTCCTGAAGATTGACGTTGACTATGGATATTGTATCACAGACACAGTCCCTTGCACTGTTCATAGATGTCACGAAACTCGCCGAAACATGCAAACAACCATGCATGGTTCAAATGGCTCTGAGCACTATGGGACTTAACATCTATGGTCATCAGTCCCCTAGAACTTAGAACTACTTAAACCTAACTAACCTAAGGACAGCACACAACACCCAGCCATCACGAGGCAGAGAAAATCCCTGACCCCGCCGGGAATCGAACCCGGGAACCCGGGCGTGGGAAGCGAGAACGCTACCGCACGACCACGAGATGCGGGCAACCATGCATGAGCAGCGCCTATTAGACGGAGGGGGTCCGACAGCCGAACAGTTCCAGTCATTCCAGCAGGAAGGAGGTACACGGCTCGTCTTTAGTTCAACCATGCCTAGCCCGTCGATACCGAGGTTCTATCGCGTCCGCATTGTTACTTTGTGCCAGGAAGGGCTCTCAACAAGGGAAGTGACCAGGTGTCTCAGGGTAAACCAAAGCGATGGTGTTCGAACATGGAGGAGATACAGAGAGACAGGAACTGTCGATGACATACCTCGTTCAGGCCGCCCAAGGGCTACTACTGCAGTGGATGACTGCTACCTACGGATTATGGCTCGGAGGAACCCTGACAGCCATCATGTTGAATAATGCTTTTCGTGCAGCTACAGGACATCCTATTATGACTTTAACTGTGCGCAATAGGCTGCATGATGCGCAACTTCACTCCCGACGTCCGCGGCGAGGTCCATCTTTGCAACCAAGACCCCATTCAGCGCGGTACAGATGGGTCTAACGACATGTCGAATGGACCGCTCAGAATTGGCATCACGTTCTCTTCACCGATGAGTGTCGCATATGGCTTCAACCAGACAATCGTCGGAGACGTGTTTGGAGACAACCCGGTCAGGCTGAACGCCTTAGACACACTGTCCAGTGAGTGCAGCAAGGTGGAGGTTCCCTGATGTTTTTGGGTGGCATTATGTTGGGCCGACGTACGCCGCTGGTGGTCATGGAAGACGCCGTAACGGTTGTACAATACGTGAATGCCATCCTCCGACCGATAGTGCAACCATATTGGCAGCGAATTGGCGAGGCATTCGTCTTCGTGGACGAAAATTAGCGACCCCATCGTGCACATCTTTCAGGATAACGACATTGCTCAACTAGAGCGGGCAGCATGTTCTCCAGACATGAATCCTATCGAACATGCCTGGGATAGATTGAAAAGGGTTGTTTATGAACGACGAGACCCCCCAACCACTCTGGGGATCTACGCCGAATTGCCGTTGAGGAGTGGGACAATCTGGACCAACAGTGCCTTGATGAACTTGTGGATAGTATGCCACGACGATTACACGCATGGATCAATACAAGAGGACGTGCTACTGGGTATAAGAGGTACCGGTGTGTACAGCAATCTGGATCACCACCTCTGAAGATCTCGCTATATAGTGGTACAAGAAGCAATGTGTGGCTTTCATGAGCAATATAAAGGGCGGAAATGATGTTTATGTTGATCTATATTCCAATTTTCTGTATAGGTTCCGGAGCCGTGGTGCTGCAAAACATTTTTGGTGTGTGTATTTCAACGAACTATGTGGTTCAAGTGCCAGTAAACAGTTATGTCGATCGTATCATAATATCAGTGTAACAGGGCATCCCATTGTATGAGTTCGTGGTACAGTATATTCCAATAGCTAACAGTTATTCATTACTTTTATTATGCGATTGTTTCCCTGCCACATCTAACAAAATTAAAGGATTCTACGTATACTTAG
The DNA here is from genome assembly GCF_023898315.1 of Schistocerca nitens. NCBI lineage: Eukaryota > Metazoa > Arthropoda > Insecta > Orthoptera > Acrididae > Schistocerca > Schistocerca nitens. The sequence continues at coordinate 404,180,764 of NC_064619.1, read as the reverse complement.
CTAGCAGTGTAAGCTGCAAGAGGACAACCGCCGCGGGAAGACAGGTACGTGGAATATTATCCACCTGTGGCTGTGCTTACATAACCTTGAGGAGCAATCGCATGAAAGACAGAGAACATTTCTGTTACTTGGCGTGTTAGATATCAGGATTTAATGGTAATGTATTTACCCCAAACCGTCTATTCTTATTTTCAAATACTTCATTAACTACCGTTTTTGAAAGAGGACCGATAGTGTTACGGCGTAAAAGTCAAGCGCCAGAAAGCCAATCGGGAATGATAAAGAAGAAGTCAGCCGATCCCAAGCTGACCAGGCCTCCATCCAGGACGACAACGCGACAGCAGTGGCCCATATTTGAAGAGGAGATAAGCGCGGCGACCGACTGGTGACGGCCTAGTTCGAGAGTAGCTTCAAGATTGCCCAGTTGAATAGCAGCTTCAACATTAGGCACAAGTATAGCAACATCAACACTGGATCACTTCGCTTCTACTCTCTATGCAGCACAGACTTGGGATTGTCTATATTGACGAAGATCGATTATTTTATATGTCATTCCTTGCTTGATACACATCTGTGTAATTTCCAAATTTAAGTATTGAAATTTTCTTTTGTAATAAAACTCATTAACACGATTTGGTTGAATGTTTGTCTAACGAACCGAGAATGCAGGCTCCCTAGACACCACAGGTACTATTTTTTGTTTGTCTACTTTTGACATCTGCAAAGAGGGACAAAGTATACAACTTCCGACAACGCAAGTGGAAGATCGTTGGATCAAAAACTAATTAGAAACAACGAAGGACCCAGAATACAATCTACGGTGCACATCCTCTGAAGTAACATGAAGCTTTGAAGAAAATAGATTGCATAGCCTTGCAACTCAAGTATTAGAACTAGCAATTTTAAAACAAATTAGTTGATGTTATCAAGGGATCTGTTTGTTAACAATTAAAGGGATGCTGGATTTTGTTTACAGAGTCACAAGTCGACTAGATTGCGAGTCGCAAAACATGCGTGGAAATCGATGAGACAGTCCCTGGTGAACGTCTCGTTAGAAATTTACTCGAGTTTCCATAAAAGCGTTCCCGCGCAGCAAACTTCGTAATATTTCACGCACTTTAGAGGACCGCAATGCGCTACAGAAGTTATCAACAGCTCTTCTCCCTCGCGTCTTTTGCCACAAGTTCTCCCTCTCTCTGGATGCGGGCAGCAGACGCGGGCGAGGTCGTTACACCCGTCGCTTCTGCTCGCACCGGTAAACTGTTTATTAGTGGGAGGGCGCGCCGAGGGCGTGTCGTACGCCGTGCGGTGGTAGGACACTGCACGGAACACTTATCTTTTTTTTCGGAAAAAAATTATGCACATTTTTTCAGATTTCAGCGACAGAGCCTGCTCCTGCGCGACTTCTTTTTTCGTACGGCTACCGTCGGTTGCGCAGTGCTGGTGGCTTCCTCTCTCTCTCTCTCTCTCTCTTTTAGCGCACGGTAACTGACAGAAAATAAGAGGTCGGTTGGGAAAGTAAGAGATAAGGGTGGTCGGCCGCTCAGTGCAGAGGGCGAGCACTTTGTGTGTGTGCGTGAGAGAGAGAGAGAGAGAGAGAGAGAGAGGCAGAGGGTGGGCGTTGGGGGAGCGGACTGAGTCTGCGAGGGCGTGCAGGACGGAGGCAAAGAGTGGGGAATAAAGATCCCGGGGCGATATAAGCGCACATAACAGATGCGCGCAGTAGATTTTAACACGGGCCAGGTGGCCGAGTTCCGCGGTCGTTGCTGGAATCTGCGCCGACCCAGTGGACCGCCGTGGAATGGCCGCCGCTTTATCATACTTTCATTAGGGCGCAGTATATATGCCGCAGTCTGGGCGCGCGTCTCGGCCCTGCAAATTTCGGGGATAAATCAGGTCGCCATCCGCTCCACCCGGGGGTGCTGCTGCGAGAGCGACGAGGGATGGATACTGCGCGCCGACTCGCGCTGCCGACGAATTTCTCTCGCGCTTGTATGTGTGTGTGTGTGTGTGTATGTGTGTGTGTGTGTGTGTGTGTATTGTTATACTCCTGTCCTGTGCTGCTGTGCGTGCGCAGCTCAGAGAGAAGTCCTAGTCTCTATTGGTGAGGTCTGTGGCGCCCGTGTGAAAGCAATCTGGCTGCACTAGAAGTCCAGCACGCAAGCGTTTGCGCAGGGGAAAACGTATATATATATCTTCCACTCTAGTCGGCATTAACGCCCTTTCTGTGTAGCGGTTTTCGTGGTACCACGAGCAGCAGATTAAAACATCCTTTTTTTTTCTTTTTTCACCGTGCTGTTGCGAGGTCGCCACAGATATTTAGCGCGCAGCAGTAAGGCTAACCGATGGACGGAGATGCTTTTATTCTGTGTCAAGGATCGGATTCGCTATTTTTTTTCAGTAAGGTATATCGCTACGCAGTTTCCTCTACAGCTGGAAGCGCGTGGACAGCATACTCTACACGAATCAGCAGGAGCCATCCCGGCCATACGTAGATACAGATAGACGCCCGTAAGGGAGTCGAGCAAACGTGTCACGTTAAAGCCGAAAATATTTGTCGAATGAATGAGTGGACGGGAGATGTGCATTGATCCTGCGACTTATGCCTGACGTAAAAGCTTGTGAATGTACGATGCGCCTAAGCAGTCGTTTATCTGTAAAAGTTGTGCAGTTGTAACTGAATTTCATCTTTTGACACAGAGAACGCAAATTTTTCTTTTGTTACTTTGCTATCACCTGCTTGACACGACACATGTATCTTAATGAATGAGCATACAGCTGCTCCAGGGACACCCCTACGATCAAGTTCATGAACTGCATCTTACAGGCGGCGCCAAAGTAAATTTTCAGTTTCGTTGTGCAACTTAAAAACTAAAAATTACCGTAAGATTCTTTCTACATTCATATACAGAAAATATAGGCTCGAACGTAAACGGTCCAGACACATTAATGTGACCAGCGTCTACGTTCGACTTCAATGTGCAATAACTACTCACAGACGGCAAGACGGAGGGACGCCGACAACAAATGGTTCAAATGGCTCTGAGCACTATCGGACTCAACTGCTGAGGTCATTAGTCCCCTAGAACTTAGAACTAGTTAAACCTAACTAACCTAAGGACACCACAAACATCCATGCCCGAGGCAGGATTCGAACCTGCGACCGTAGCGGTCTTGCAGTTCCAGACTGCAGCGCCTTTAACCGCACGGCCACTTCGGCCGGCGACGCCGACAACAATGCAGTTGTTTGTATGAAAGCGTCATGTCCGTTCTTTCGGAAATGTCAGAAAGAAGCGACACCGCTTATTCATATAATTCATTCGCCTAGGTGGATAATGGACTCATCTTTTTCAATGAGGATTTAGAAATACGTCCGACTTCCTGTGGGAATCTCAATTTGGCGAACATGGAGGAAATGGACAGGGACTGCGGATATGTGGTGCTTGGCGAGGCGTATCGAAATAGCCTGCGCTGTGGTGATAACGCGATGCCCCTAATGGTGCAGTGCTTAACGCACCTGCATAGTAAGCAGGAGATTCCCGGTTCGAATTCCAGTCTGGTATACATTTTCAATCGTTGCCGCTGATTCCGCATCCTGTTTCGATACAGCTGACATCAATAATCCCTTCCCTTTCTCCTGTCATTTATAAACGGCCTTTTAATTGAGAGTACGGGGTACACGAAAGGAGCCTCCCCGAAGATCATGATAACGATCGGGCGTACCCTGGGCAACGTTAGGCCTGTGCCTAGGGCCAATCCTTTCAACACCAAGACACCACAAAAAGGCTCTTATCAAAGCCAGCGCTAAATATAATGTCCATAAACATTGAAGGGCTCTCTCATGAGAAAGAAGTGCTACTTGCTGTAGCATGTAAAACTCACAACTGTGATCTCTTACTAATCCAAGAGACCCACATTGGCCCCACAAATAGAAGACTAAAGATCCACGGAATGAAATTAGTAATTGAAAGACCACACGAGCAATATGGCAGCGCAATCTTCGGCAAAATGGTCTTAGGTATTATATCTGCAGAACTGACATCTCAAGAAGACATCGAAATCTTGACTGTAGAGTTACAGTCCTGCACTGTGACGTCTATATATAAGCCACCGAGCAGGGAGTTCAGATTCAGTGAGCCAACCAACTTCAACTCACAACCAACGAAAATAGTAACGGGCGACTTCAACTGTCATGGATCAGCCTGGGGGTACAGGCACACAGACAAAAGTGGGGACGACCTAGAAACCTGGGCAGACTCAACTGGCCTTAAATTAATACACGACCCCAAACTTCCATATTCCTTCAATAGCAGCAGGTGGAACCGTGGATACAATCCAGATAACATCTTTGTCAGCGAAAACGTAGCACATCAAACCAGGAAGGATGTGGGAGAACCCCTCCCACATACACAGCACCAAGCTATATTATGTCTGGTTGAAGCAGTTGTTAAACCAGCAACCACCCATTTCCAAAGACGTTTTAATTTTAAACGTGCCCTATGGGACAAATTCTCTGAAGAACTTGACAAAGAGGTGCAGAACCTTGATGCTAGCCCGGAAAAATATGACACTTTCATTGAATTAGTTAAACCTGTCTCCTGAAGAAATATCCCCCGAGGCTGCAGAACTAGTTATATCCCTGGACTTGACGGAAACTCAAAGGTTCTCCTGGAACATTACCAACAGCTCTTCGAGGAAAACCCTTTTTCAGAGGAAACAGCTATGGCGGGAGAAGAACTCCTCCAGGCCATATCAGCCTCAAGAACAATGAAATGGTGTAATCTAATCACAAACCTAGACATGAAACAGAATAGCCGAAAGGCCTGGCAACTTCTTAAAAACATCAATAATGACCCCTCATCTAATACACAAAATTTGTATAAGGTCACACCAAATCAAATAGCAAATCAACTTCTACTTAATGGTAAAACCAACAGGAAGCACCCAAGAAAGAAACTACAGACAGGCACTCAAGAAAAAGACCACCTAGGCACCCCCTTTACTCTGAAAGAATTAGAAGATTCCATCTCCATAATGAAAATTAATAAAGCCGCTGGCCTAGATGATCTACGCCCAGAACAAATAAAAATGTTCGGACCTGTTACCAGACGGTGGTTACTAGATATGATGAACAAATGTGTTCTTGAAACGAAAATCCCCGACTTGGCGGAAGGCAAATATAGTAGCTATACCAAAACCTGGAAAAAACCCCACAGACCCTAAAAATTTTCGGCCTATCTCCCTGCTTTGCCAGCTCTATAAAGTCTTAGAAAGAATGATCCTTAACCGCATCTCAAAACATGTAGACCAGAATATAATTAAAAAGCAAGCAGGATTCCGCCCAGGAAGGTCATGCTGTGGACAAATCCTCAACCTTACACAGTACATAGAAGATGGATACGAGCGGAAACAAATTACAGGTGCAGCCTTTATCGACCTTACAGCAGCTTACGACACCATAAACCACAGTAAGTTAATGTCAAAAATATATAACACAACAAAAGACTACCGACTGGCGCAATTCATCCAGTGCCTGTTGCAGAATAGACGGTATTTTGTCAGCTGCAGTCGAAGAAGAGCCGATGGCGGACCCAGAAAAACGGCCTACCTCAAGGTAGCGTCCTCGCCCCATTGCTGTATAATATTTATACCAATGACCAACCGATCAGCATGGACGCTCGCTCCTTCATCTATGCCAGGGCTTAACAACTGGCCGGTTTTGAGCGCGAGTACTCGCCTCTGCTCAGGGACGTGCTCGTGAGCAGCTGCAAGGTCGTGGAGTACGGAGGGAGGGGAGGGAGGGGAAATGCGCGCGCACGTTTGAATAGGGCCGCAGCGTGCCTATTGAATTCGCGCCGACTGTGTAACGTTTAAAGTACTGCGATCAGCTCTTAACAGTCACTTCGCTGGTTAAGAATCATGTGAAGTCGCCGTTGTGTAACCCCAACCATGCTTTCGCAGTTCAACCCCCATTGGGAGGAATTGTATCTGTTTACTGAAAAAGATGGTGTTGCAAAATGTTTAGTATGTCACAAAACGCTGAATTCTTTTACGAAATTTAATTTGCAGCGACATTATATGTCGTACCACGCGAAAGACTACGGACGTGGAAAATGTGATTGACCAGATCGTGCACAGGAAGTTATTAAACTTAAAAGGAAGCTATCCGAAGAAGATCTGGACGACGAAGAAAAATCAACTGAGGCAGCTCTCGGAGTGGGTTACAAAATTGCTTTGCTTTTAGCAAAATCCCTGCGCCCCTTAACTGATGGCGATTTAATAAAAGAATGTTTGGTAGTTGCAGCGGAACATTTGTGTCCATCTCAAGTTGAACATTTTCGGATTGTGCCATTATCTAACATGACCATTATGCGTCGCATACAGGACATGGCAGACGACGTCCAGAGCCAGCTTGCAAATATCTGTTAAAATTTTTTGGCGTATTCTGTAGCTCTGGACGAAAGTGTTGATATCACTGGAACAGCGCAGCTTGCCATATTTATTAGAGGTGTTAACAGAGATCTTCAGGTGAGGGAGGAGCTCCTCGATGTAGTAGCCATGAAGAACACTACAACCGGAGGTGATATTTTAAGTAGTGTTGAAGAAAGTGTTGAAAATATAGGATTGTCGTGGAATTCTTTAGTTTCAGTGTCTACAGATGGTAGAGGCATACACTAAGCTAATAAAATTATGTGGCACGTGTACATTCTCCTTTATTTGTTTCATTTGTCGCAGTAATAATTCGTGATTGATATACCTGCAGGTGGCCGCGGATTTACATTGACTGGCGGCAGCTTTTGTGTACCCCACGTGACTCTCCCCACTCTCCGCTCTGGTCTGGTAGTGGGGGTAGCGTGCTCGCGCTGCTCCCTGCTCGCGCCTTGCTGCTCACAGCTTGCTCCGCGAGCACGTATGTTGTGAAGCCCTGATCTATGCAGACGATACAGTCGTTGCCACCCAGGGAAAAACCTTTGAAGAGATAGAAAGTAAATTAACTTTAGCGATTGAAAAGCTGGGTGACTATTATGATAATAACCACCTCAAGCCAATCCCAGCAAAAACCCAGGTCTGTGCGTTTCACCTACGTAATAAGAAAGCAAGGAGGAAACTCAACATAAGCTGGAAAGGACAACATCTATCTCACTGCGACACACCAAAATATCTTGGGATTAAACTTGACCGTGCTCTCACCTACAAGGAACACTGTTTGGCCACAAAGATGAAAGTGAGTGCCAGGAACAACATCATCCGCAAGCTAACAAATAGCAGATGGGGAGCGCAACCTACAGTTATCCGCACGTCAGCTTTAGCTTTATGTTTCTCCACTGCGGAGTACTCGGCACCCGTTTGGCAAAATTCCACCCACGCTGAACAAGTAAATATAGCATTGAATGAGACTGGACGCATCGTGACAGGATGCCTCCGCCCAACTCCCACAAAGCAGCTGTACCACCTCATGGGCATAGCCCCGCCAGACATCAGAAGAAGGACTACCGCAGAAATCGAGAAACATAAACAGGAGACAGATACCAGGCATCCAATGTTCGGATACAATCTTCAACCTCGCCGACTTAAATCAAGGAAGAGTTTCCTACGAACAACTGAAGCAACTCTTTTATCGCCTACAGCACGACGAGAAGAGCTGTGGTACAATGTGGACCCAGGAAGACCAGGGAATAGCCCCATGGAAGAACCCACAGCTGGCTCTGAACTCCCATATACGACCTGGAAAGCCCTGAATAGACTACGAACAGGCGTATCAAGATGCAGAGCAAACTTGGAAAAATGGGGCTCCATCAGTGCAGACGAGCCCTGCGAGTGTGGAGAACAGCAAGACCCACAACATCTACTGGTCTGCAGGAAACTAAACAACCCATGTTCGACTCAAGACCTATTTGAAGCAAATGACAAGGCTATTCAAGCTGTAGTGTATTGGGCTTCACGTGGGATATGAAAATCGCTCTGTTTCGCATCCTTAGCGCTTATCATTATATGTTACATACTTTTCTATATTATTGTAGTTAATTTACCTTATAACCATGTATTATTGTATTATAACTGCTTCTCTTGCATTGTAATATAATTTTTTTTTTGTAAAATGGTGATGTCTTGGATACGATAAATAAATAAAATAAATTGAGAATATTATTTCATATAAGGGAGAGGTGATCGATAATACCCAAAATAATTAATAGCACTGAGAAAGTTTTAATTGAAATTATCCATATAGAATCTCTCATCAGAACAACGCCGGCAGCAAAGTAGCGCTTCAGGGAAATCAAAGATTGTTCAACGCGGCTACTTTTGTTTCTAAATTCCACTATATAAACCACGCGCGGATATTGTTAGCTCTCTTATCTTGTTTTCTGCGCTCTGAATAAGTCCACAGCAAATATATATTTCTTGAAACCTGGAAGAGGAAAGACCTCATCAAAAGTATTTGGTTCCAGCAGTTGCAAACTGACAAACATTAGAAGGCCACTCATATTTCTCCACGCCATAAGTGGATGTGACACAACTTCAGCACTCTTCGGTCAGTGCAAGAAGAAGGTGGTCAAGCTGCTGGTCAAAAATAAATGTCTTCTGGGAGATATCAAACTTTTCTTAGAGCATGAGACTCAAGCTGAAGGTATTGTCAAACCTGGCCTCCGATTTTTAACAACTCTCTATGGAGGTACGGCAGGAGACACTTTAGACAAATTGCGATTCGACCTGTTTTCCCAAGCGAGTGTGAAATCTAGATTCACCCTAGCATCCCTACCACCAACGTCGGAAGCAGCTCGCCAGCATTGCTGGAGGACCTACTTACAAGTACAAATGTGGATAGGACATCAGATGGATCCGCTCCTCTGGGGATGGCAAGCTTCAGAGTTTGGTCTTGGTCCAGTTCCTACCTCCAAAGAACCAGCTCCGCAGTCTCTTCTCTCAACAATTTCCTGCAAATGCAACAAGGGCTGTGCAGGTACTTGTGGGTGTCGGAAGGCCGGTATTAAGTGCTCATTAATTTGTGTCAAGTGCAAGGGTAACTCATGCACTAAATCCTGAAAAGTCCCCTTAGAAAAATTAATGATGTACTGTGCTAGAAAACTTCTTACACTATTTGATTTTCAAACAGCTGAGCAGAACTGAACGTACTCAGACATTTCACTCTTTACCTATTCTGATCAACAATAAACTGACACACAATATTTTTAGCGCAACGAAATCTGACTTTCAATAATCCCTACAAGAGAATGGCCCTGACTAACATAACCTATACGTTTCACAAATCACTTACCTCACAAAAATCTTCGTTACTCGAATTACTGCAATACAGCGAGCGCCACTACTGCCAGCTAAATAAAAGATTCAAACTACTGAAGGCACTAACTACTGATAGGCATAGTTAGCAAATGAAAGATTTTGATAGAGAACAAACAATGTATTTACCTTAATAGTGTTCAAAAGTCATTATATATATATATATATATATATATATATATATATATATATATATATATATATATATCAGTTCATGACACCCAGTCTTACAAATTTACTGACTCTGATGGACACACGTCCAGATCATCCGCTCTCAAAACTCCGCCATTTCTCTCCCCACATCCACCACTGCTGGCGGCTCACCTCCAACTGCGCAACGCTACACGCTGTTAACAGTCAACTGCCCAACACTACAAAAGCAAATTCCAACAATGAAAACCAGCCAGAGACTGGACACAGCACAGCCAATGATTTTCATACAGAGCGCTACGTGGCGTTACCAATATAAAACCTAAACAGCCTACTTACATAGCCCCTATGCTCCCAACAAAAAATTTTACAAATTGTTTTGGGCAGTGGCCACTACAGATTTGAAAAAAAATTATAATTACAATAACAAAGACATCAAATGCACACACTTATTGATACAATGTTGGTCAAAAGCTAAAATGTTCTCACAGTCCATAAAGACAGTCCTGATCATTCATCACAGTAAAATTGCAGTGTTTTTTTTTCTCAATGTCTGAGCAGTAAAAGAAAATGCACACAGATGTAGTGGATTTCCATGCAGTCTTGAAGAGGTAGTGTTGTCCTTCCAACGGAAAGACAGTGCTGACTCTTGACATGCAGACAAGTAATGGGTCACAACAGAGCAAACCCACAGCAGAGTCAGTCGAAGTTTGGAAGAATATTGGTAGGTAGGTCATCACAGAGCAGACCCACTGTAGTCCTAGTAGATTATGGTATTGGTGGGCCACCAGAGGTGCAGACCCACTGCAGTCCATGTAGAAATAATGGTGCTGGTGGGCCATCGAAGGTGCAGACTCACTTCAGTCCTTGTAGAGATTATGGTATTGGTGGGCCACCAGAGGTGCAGACCCACTGCGGTCCTTGTAGAAATAATGGTATTGGTGGGCCATCGAAGGTGCAGATCCACTTCAATCCTTGTAAAGACGGCCAGCAGCCATCTGTTGTGACTGTGCAGGTGCACAACCACCATCGAAGAGTCTTGCGGACAATATAGCAAGTCCATAAACCACCACTTGTGCACTCACAAAGTTTTTGAAATTGTCCTTAGAACCAGCAATGCTGTTAACCAGTCCCTTGCTCAGTTGTTAACACACGTGCAAACACTAACAGTCCCAACTTCTCACATATTGTGCATATACTATGACCAACAGAAACGTGTTCAGTGAAATGAATGCTTACAAGTTACTTAATCTGATGAACTGGTGTCAATTGCAATTTTATAACATAAGAATACAATAACAAAGGTACAAAGTACATCATTAAAGAACATAACAATACAGAAAACATTAGTAGTAATACGGGCTTTACAAAAGAATCGAAATAACATATACATCAGTGTTACAGGAATTATGACATACGTAAATACATAAAAGATCCGAATAACTTTTGAAACATCAACTTCACACATGAGCAGTAAAACAAAACAGAATAAATAATCTCTAAGCATCTTTATTAGGTAAATAACATATTATCAGAAAAATTATACTACATAAATCTTATTAGCTAAACACATACAGACAGGAAAAACACAAATTCACATAGTGTAATAACACAGTGTAACATTTGGTACTGCAGTCCAACCCAAAACTTCATTCCATATATCTTTCGTCTTATTTCAAAATTTGTTTCCATGAAGAAATCCTATCCAAGCATGCTTTCTGTATTTATATGTTCACATATTTCTTACCTCATTATTTATTTTCAAGAAAATCCTACCTAAACCTGTTGTCCCTAAATCCTACTTTTTTGTTCATATCCTCTTTTAAAATACTTTTTTGGCCAAACCATTTTCTTATAGCTTCTCAATGCATTTCTTTCCATTCATCACAACTCGTTCTCTTATATAGCCTACCCCATCTTAAGCTAACATAAATCTACTGAGCTCAGATGCTAAACTAAGGGACAAGGTAATGCAGCAGAGCAAAAAAATTAACACAAACAGCAATGATAGAAATGCAAATTGGCAAAGCAAGCAGCAATAAATATAAATTATCAGAGCAAATGCAACATTACAACTAATATAAGCCAATGCGCAGCAACAAGAAAAATAAATCAGTAGTAAAACTGGCTTAACAGAGTAATACAAAGTGAAATTCAGTAGCACTATGCCTGGCAAACAGCAGCAGCAAATGATATAACATATACCTAAACATGGCAAAGCTCAAGCAGAAAAAGTATTACAGTAAAAATGACCATGTTTAATACCTATGTTACATCTTAACACTAGAGTGATGCATCACGAGAACTTACTCTAGCAGGCAAGTTACCAAATTGTAAAAAAATCATTTATGCAATTCCTGTGAAGGGCAATGTCTATTTGTGTTCCCTTTTTTTTAAAGAAAGTAGATCATAAAATTATTGTTTACTGGATCTGTAGACAGAAAATATTTACATTAGTACATCTATTAAATTTTATATTAACCAATGCTGCAGTGCAGCTAGAAACTAGATATTAAACAAAATAAGCAATCTCTCAACTAGAAAGACAATAGATGTAAATGTTTCTCATCATTTCATTAGGCATTTTAGTAAATATCATAAATTGAGCTCCACAGTGTAATCATGTGTTTTCAAGTTAGAGCGTGTCGTATTATGCTTTCTACAAAGGAATGTCAATAGCGAGGATAATGGCCTCTTTTTTTTTCTCCACCTGTGTCTCTGAAAGGCACACACTAAGGGCTTTTTTCCAGGCGACTGTCGCACAGCTGGGTGCCCATGACGCATTATGTGAAGGTGGTCACTTAACTTTCTTACCGAAATATTTACGACACCAGTTTGCACTACAGTGACAATCTCATATAAAATTTCACAGGTCGAGAATTTGCGTTACAAATGTGTAGAAAAAAATCCTTTAAATGTAATAGCGTCCAAAAAATTTTCGTCGGCATTGTGATACATTCACGCATTTACACACATTTCATAACTCTTTAAAGTATGATTCTTGGCTTCCTTAATCCTTTTTCACAAGTCAGAGTCCCTAACCACTACTCCTTATTCCTTACCTTATTACACATATACATATTCATCAACACATCTTCAATATTTCATCATAATAAATATGTAGCATAATCAGATTCCTCATATAGCATCAGCTTATTGCTCTCATAGTATCACAATGGTTCCGAACAAATATATGAACAGTTCACCAAGTACAGACAAAATACAATTTCATAAGTGTGAAGTTATCCAACTGTGTAATTGCGTAAACATGTGTCACTGACGTAGTAAAAAAAAATGTTTGTTTCCCTGTTAAATAATCAGATAGCTGGGTAATTTATGTGATAGAGAAATATGCTACCGATGTGTAAAGTTGTATAAGCAAATACCATATTAGCTAGGGCTCCTTGTGCTTGCCAGACACATAGGACACAATGTAGGCATGTACCCCTTGAGGATTAATGTAATTATACCCTCAGGTGTTACAGATTACAGCAATGGGATGAAATGTATCAGGGAAAACCTTTGTATCATTGTAATTCAAAAATCTTTAAAAATAAATGTTTTAAGTACATAATTAATCACTCAAATGCGTGTCATGTAGCGCTAAATGTGCGTCTTTCGCTAAGATAATTCTGTGGAAATGTCGTAGTTACCGTCCTCTGTAAGCAAAGTTGTGCTGAAGTCAATGTACTCACCTCATCATAAACAAAAGTGAAATGCTTTGCGTATAGATATCGTAGTTATTACGCTTATTGCTGTGATGAAGAATGTACTGTACTGTAAAGTATTGTTGTGCTACGGAAAAGGCTGTCTCATTGTAGCTATACCACAAAAGTTACTAGTAAAACATGTTTTACTTTCCAGAATAATACAGAAAAACTGCACAGATATAAAACAGATACACCGCAAAAGCAACAATGTAAATTGTCACTCATTAGTAGCGTCATGATATAATCGTGTAGCTGTCACATAAACTAACCACTGTGTCATCTGGTACCTCACTGAAAGTACTTTAAATCCAGAACGTATTTTCAAGTAAACCAAAATGTTGCATTAAAATCTCATTAGCAGTACTGGTAAATGTTCTAAGTATGTAAGCCTTATAGTTGTTATGTGATCGTGCAACTAACAAGCAAGAATGTACACACACAATAACACTGTGTCGTCTGTTCACTATAACAATGCATTCTTAATTATTGTCTAAATATGTTCCCTAGTTTCTAGACTGGATAGTTAACTTTAATTCATTGTTCGATGTTAACAGTTTCTAAGAGTGACAATGAGTACTAGTAACGTGAAGTGAAAAATTTTATAGACAAGACTAAGTTAAAAAACAGATTATCTCTCAATAAACGCTTTTACATGTGAAATGTGGTGCAATCTTTTACCCTTTCTAGTGCGCAGAGTTTCAACTTCAAAGCAATTATCATGTTGTATACGTCGGTAAGGAATGCTAAAATTTTTCTCAAGTTTAGCGTCTACGTTATTTTTCTCTGAGCCAGCCGGCGCACGTGGCTGCCTGCGGTGCGAGTCATTGTCTGTCTCTTTGTTGGCGTGCTTCGTTATTGGGATGTGGAGGTCTAACTTCTACAAATTCAGCTTGTCGAGAGGGCCCTGCCCTGTTTGAATCTCGCCAGTCTGATGAAATTCACGTCTGTCGTTACGATTATATCGTCTCTCATCATGTCGGTAGATTCCATAGTTTCTCTTTTGTCGGTCGTGTGGTCGAGAATTTCTGCCGGAATCGTAACTGCGCTGTGAACCGTTGCGTCTGAAGTTATTCTGTCTCCCTTGATAACAATTGTTTAGGTTTCCATATTGTCTGGTTCTATGGTTGTCTCTGTCACATTCATTACTATGGAAATGCGATCTTTGTCCGTAATTATTACTACTCTGCCAACGGTTGTCATACGGTTGGTGTCAGTTTTGGTCACGATTTGCGTTGTAAGAATAGCCTTGTCGTGTCCAGTTATTATTTCTGTCATCGCGAAATTGTGACAGATGTGACCTGTAATGGTTGTGCTCCTGTTTTCGCGTTCCGCGATTGTCAGTGTCAATTTCCAATTCTTGTAACAGTGCCTGAAAAGATTCAATGTCGTCTTTGCAACGTCCTGCCAAAATAATATGTCGTAAATGTGCGGGCAATCTGATTAAGCAAATGCGGATGAGTTCTGAGGGGCTGTATGGGTTTGACAGGTACTGATTCTTGTGCAACATGTCTTCAAAATACTTCACAAGACTGGAAAATTCAGATTGTTCAAAATGTTTCATCATTATGATGCTATGTTTTACTCGATCTTGTGTAGCTTGAGACCAATATCCTGAGAGGAAGGTATGATAAAATTCTCCTTCGCTGTGACAATCGTGAATGACCGATCGCATTCTTACAGCTGGTTCATTCTCTAAATAGCCACACATAAATTCTAATCTGTGCTCTAATGAGCAGTTGGGAGGAAAACAATGACAGAATTGATGAAGCCACGCTTGTGGATGAATGTCGTTGCTGTAATTCTTAAATGTTTTGAATTTACGTGTAGTAATAAACAGCTTATAGTCAAAATCATCATGTCGGCGAGTCGCATGTCGGTCATTGTTACGTCGTTTCGGCGGTTCCATCTCAAATTTCGATGTACCTTGCCAATTTCTTTCATAATTTCCGAAGTTCCCTGTGTTATTATTTTGTGGCTGTTCCGTATTTCTATGTCCCTCTTCCCGTATTGGAGCGCGAGTGTCCTCTGAAATATGTAATTCTTGTATTACCTGTGTCAACTGATCTTGTACTTCCCGGATTTCTCTTTGGTGTTGCGTATTAATTTGATTCTGATTTTGTTTGAATTTCCTAATTTGTTCGTACTCTTCTGCGTCATTAAAGACTACCGGTCTTGTGTAATTCAGATTATCATCTACTTTCGTAGATAAATTATTTAGCTGATCCGAAAGTTCGACTACTTTCTCTGATAATGAACCAATTTCCTCCATGTGTTTTTCTGAACCAAGTTTCAGAGTATCCATTTGTGTTGAAATCGTATCTACTATGTCCTTTAAGTTTTCCTGAGTTTTTGCAAGTTGTGTAACCGAATCGGTAGATGCAACTGAGTCAATTTTAGCTTCCAAGATGTCGTGATTTTCATGAACAATAGTTTGCAGTTCCTTTATGGCTGCTTCGTGATTCTGTAATGCATTTTCATGACGCGAAAAAATAGGTTGGAAATGCTCACAAATTTGTGTTTTTACGTCATTACAGACTTTTTGACATCTCGATTCGATTTTAAGTAACTCAGCAGTTAAACCTTCACGTGTTTGTTCAAGCGTGGTGTCTAACTTTTGAAGCTGTTGCTGTGACTGTTTTTGATTTTGTTCCATTACATCTAACTTTTGAAGATTTTGTCCCATGTGTTTCTGATTTTGTTCAAGCGTTGTGTCTTGTCAACCTTTTGTAGCCTTTGTCCCATTTGTTGCATTAACTGTAATAACAATGCACTGGTGTCAGAAACATGTTCCTCAGTGTTATTCGGCAATGCATTTGAACCGGCAATATTCGCATTTTGAAAAGCAGAAAATGTGTCTTGACTTATTTGAGAAAACAATGAGGACGCAAAACCTGAATCTACAGTATTTGCAAGATTGTGTCCTGTCATTTCGTATTCCTGAGGCGAGCTGTTGCCGACCGATAGATCGATAATGCTTCCCTGTTCACTAACTGTTTCACTGTCTACACCATTATTTGCAGCCCGCTCCATTTCCCTATGCACAATTACCAAATTACTACTTTGAACATTAGTTAATTCATTACTCGGTGGCGCTAACACACTGCTTTCGTCTTCACTGTCATTTCTCAGTTTACTTTGGAGCCTAGTATTACGTTTTTCACACGCCATTATTGTCACAATATTTCACACGATAACACAGAAAAGCACAATTTGAAGAGCAAAATAAAAAAAAAACACATTAACATGGCATTGAAAATAATATCTCGTTAATTGCAAGCGCAGCTGCGAAATACTTGGTGCAAATCTACATGCATGCCACAACTGTTTTACTGTACAACAATGAAAAACTACAACTACAAAGGAAAATCTCTCTATAATTACGCGCTAGTAATAAACAATAGCTACACTAATTACACAAACTACAAGAAAAGATCAAAAGTTCCAGTGAGGTATTCTCGGCTAAGGGTCGACATATGAAAAGTCCCCTTAGAAAAATTAATGATGTACTGTTCTAGAAAACTCCTTACATTATTTGATTTTCAAACAGCTGAGCAGTACTGAACGTACTCAGACATTTCGCTCTTTACCTATTCTGATCAACAATAAACTGACACACAATATTTTTAGCGCAACGAAATCTGACTTTCAATAATCCCTACAAGAGAATGGCCCTGACTAACATTAACCTATACGTTTCACAAATCACTTACCTCACAAAAATCTTCGTTAGTCGAACTACTGCGATACAGCGAGCGCCACTACTGTCAGCTAAATAAAAGATTCAAACTACTGAAGGCACTGACTACTGATAGGCATAGTTAGCAAATGAAAGATTTAGATAGAGAACAAACAATGTATTTACCTTAATAGTGTTCAAAAGTCATTATATACACTCCTGGAAATGGAAAAAAGAACACATTGACACCGGTGTGTCAGACCCACCATACTTGCTCCGGACACTGCAAGAGGGCTGTACAAGCAATGATCACACGCACGGCACAGCGGACACACCAGGAACCGCGGTGTTGGCCGTCGAATGGCGCTAGCTGCGCAGCATTTGTGCACCGCCGCCGTCAGTGTCAGCCAGTTTGCCGTGGCATACGGAGCTCCATCGCAGTCTTTAACACTGGTAGCATGCCGCGACAGCGTGGACGTGAACCGTATGTCCAGTTGACGGACTTTGAGCGAGGGCGTATAGTGGGCATGCGGGAGGCCGGGTGGACGTACCGCCGAATTGCTCAACACGTGGGGCGTGAGGTCTCCACAGTACATCGATGTTGTCGCCAGTGGTCGGCGGAAGGTGCACGTGCCCGTCGACCTGGGACCGGACCGCAGCGACGCACGGATGCACGCCAAGACCGTAGGATCCTACGCAGTGCCGTAGGGGACCGCACCGCCACTTCCCAGCAAATTAGGGACACTGTTGCTCCTGGGGTATCGGCGAGGACCATTCGCAACCGTCTCCATGAAGCTGGGCTACGGTCCCGCACACCGTTAGGCCGTCTTCCACTCACGCCCCAACATCGTGCAGCCCGCCTCCAGTGGTGTCGCGACAGGCGTGAATGGAGGGACGAATGGAGACGTGTCGTCTTCAGCGATGAGAGTCGCTTCTGCCTTGGTGCCAATGATGGTCGTATGCGTGTTTGGCGCCGTGCAGGTGAGCGCCACAATCAGGACTGCATACGACCGAGGCACACAGGGCCAACACCCGGCATCATGGTGTGGGGAGCGATCTCCTACACTGGCCGTACACCACTGGTGATCGTCGAGGGGACACTGAATAGTGCACGGTACATCCAAACCGTCATCGAACCCATCGTTCTACGATTCCTAGACCGGCAAGGGAACTTGCTGTTCCAACAGGACAATGCACGTCCGCATGTATCCCGTGCCACCCAACGTGCTCTAGAAGGTGTAAGTCAACTACCCTGGCCAGCAAGATCTCCGGATCTGTCCCCCATTGAGCATGTTTGGGACTGGATGAAGCGTCGTCTCACGCGGTCTGCACGTCCAGCACGAACGCTGGTCCAACTGAGGCGCCAGGTGGAAATGGCATGGCAAGCCGTTCCACAGGACTACATCCAGCATCTCTACGATCGTCTCCATGGGAGAATAGCAGCCTGCATTGCTGCGAAAGGTGGATATACACTGTACTAGTGCCGACATTGTGCATGCTCTGTTGCCTGTGTCTATGTGCCCGTGGTTCTGTCAGTGTGATCATGTGATGTATCTGACCCCAGGAATGTGTCAATAAATTTTCCCCTTCCTGGGACAATGAATTCACGGTGTTCTTATTTCAATTTCTAGGAGTATATATATATATATATATATATATATATATATATATATATATATATATATATATATATCGAAACGGGTGATCCAAAACATATGCGAATGGTCTCATTCAATGCAGAATGTCATGCCGTACAATTTTTAATTCCACTTTATTTCGATATTGTGAGTCATTTACGAGATAAGATCACAAAAAATACCCCTTTTTCGGGTACATTTTGGCCCCCCACCACTATTCCACAACTACGCAGAGAGGGGAAAACCTAGGATAGTCATACTGGGACACAAACGAAGCCATTAAAACAATAAAACCTTTTGTAGAATTATTTCCGATTTGAATGCTAATTCTACTGGACTAAAATGTGGTGAACCACGGGCCATAGATGACAAAGGTGCACTACGGCTGAGAAAATGCGTGTTGGCAACTAGACGTGCAACTGTTGAGCAGTTGACCGCCCAAGTGAACCAAGGGCCCAGCAATAGTGTCTCCTCAAGAACTCATCAGCGAACGTCGCCTCGTATGGTCGTCTGCACCAGGCGTCAGGTTCACGCACTAAAGCTGACTGCTGTTTATCGGAGACGAAGGCTGAAATTTGCACGCCAATACAGGAACTGGACATCCACTGACTAGTGACAGGTGGGCTTTGAGATGAGTCACGTTTTATGCTCCATCAGGCAGATGGTCGTTGGCGTGTATGGCGCGCAACACCTTGCAACAATCATCGGAAGAGTCCAGGTCGGAGAAGGGAGCATTATGGTCTTGGGAATGTTTTCGTGGCATTTCTTGGGTGATCTCGTCAATCTGGAAGGCACAATAGATTGCCACAATTATGCTTCTATCCTTGGGGATCGTGTCCACCTCTACATGCAGTTTGTTTTCTCTCGGTACGATGGCATCTACCGGTTCCACAATGTAACGTGTCACATAGGTTGCAGCGTACGTGCGTGGTTCGAAGAGGACCAGGGGGAGTTTATCGTACTCTCCTGTCCACCAAATTCCACGGATTTAAACTAAGCGAAAATCTGTGGGACCATCTCGATCGCGCTGTTCATGCCAAGGATCATCAACTGGGAACCTATGGAATCTGGCCACGGCATTGGAGTCGGCGTGACTGTACATCCCTGTTGGTACCGTCCAGAACCTCAATGACTCTGTTACTACACGTCTACGCTGCAAAAAGCGTTTTTGACATGTGGTCACAGTAATGTGAGTGGACCGCGTGTAAAGCAGTTGATCTTACATTAGCATAAAAAATATGTGCGGGAATCTGCGGTGTATGAAAGCTTATCTCAAACTACTTTCCATGAACTGGGATGAACTTTCTGCAAATCGAGATCAACTGTAATCGTAAGTTCACAACGTAGTGACACTAAAAATAATCGGAGATCATTGTGTGCTAATTCAAGTTAGAAATAAGTAAATAATAAAGAAGTTGAAACAATTTTTTCGATCTGTAAGTTTAGTTCCAAAAGAATATCAGTGGTGTAAGTAATGAGTGCAAATAACAAACAGTGCAGGTAATAACTGCTGATCTAAGAATTCTTGGAGATGACTCATAACGAATGAGAGAAAGTTTAAAAGCATTTCATAAACTTTTAGCAGCAGAATAATAATGGAAAAATTAGAACTATTTGCAAATGAATTAAGTACAGATCGATTGCAGTCAGTACTGACTGAACATCTCTTACTAAAATGTTCTCTAACTACATAATCCATATTAATTTTTTAATTACCGTATATGTGCTTAAAATGCTACGACAGTTGCCTTCTGTGGCCACAGATGATAACTGTTGATTTTTATCTCTCGCCCAAGTTCCTTTCTCCTCTCATCTACTTTCCACACTCTACTATAAAATCACACGAGTGACTGTCTCAGATCTTGGATTGAAATAAAAGTTCCTCTTGTCTGCAAAACTATGAGGGCTTCATACTTACATCACGCCCTATTGAAAAACCAGCGCTGATCGATGGGATGTAAGTACCGAATGCTGACTCACCAACTTCTGCAGAAGATCTTACATTCTGAGCTATAAAATGAAAAGACGAAGATTGTAAGTCAGAGGTTTCGCTTCATGCTTATAGTCAGCGTAACGTGAACCACTACAAACAGAACAGTGAAAAACTTGAGAAGATCGCAACCCACTGAAAAATGTGGCACCAGATAAAACACAAGCAAGCGAGATCATTCCGAGGGGCAAAATTTCAAATACTGCACGAGAAGGGGGCCACAATAGTACACTGAAATTCATTAAGTTACAGGATAATACAATGGCACAAAGAATATATGAACACCTTAATTCCGAAAAATCTTCTCTGGGTGTATGACCTGGCATTGACTTCTTGAAAAACTGGACTCTCCATTTAATCAGGAGCATGTAGCAGTTTTTCGGCAAGCACTGGGGAGTAGTCACTGTGACTTGACATGACCAGGACTTTGTCTGTAATTAAAAGATTTTTTTCTAACTTATTACAGAATTTTATATATATGAAGATTTAGGGCTGCGTTTTCTGTAGAATAAGGCTCATCAGCTTCACAGCTAAAATCATAATATATTGACCACACACTGTAAAATTGGCATCTGTTATTGGGAGGAATGGAAGCCATCAGGAATTTCAGAAGGATGATGGTGCTGTCGCCTGCACAAGGCCATTCTTAGCAATGCCTAATAAATTAACAGCCGTGAACTGGTATAGCATGGAATTTGTCTGTGATTCAGTAATACATGGTGTACTTCTGAGATCCCCTTCCAAATCCATGTTTCGATTTCAGCCAAATTTGGTATAGAAACAGTACATCTCACGAATATCAGCACTGTGGGAATTATAACCTTGTAGCTCCAACAGGAGCATAGATATGCGCAAAAAGGTGTGTTTCAGTTCCTGCAAGTAGGCTATCCGGCTCAACAGACAAAAGACAAATAAACCTGCTTTTCAGGGGCAAGACATGGTATTGTTTGCACCGACGTGTATGCTGCCCCATGACAGGTGTGTTGTGAGAGTAGCATTGGCCTGCTTTATGGAAATGTATTGCAAGGGCTACATATGCAGATGAGCATGGCTGGGGACAGGATGAGATGGATAGAGGTGGAGATGCACAGCGTGTGGTGAGGAGGAACTGGACAGACAGAGGGGAGGAGAGGGAGATGCATGGAGCAGGTGGAAGGTGAAGAGGCATGGAAGGCAGGTGGAAAAGGAAGAAGAGGTGGATATATAGAGAGGGGAGGAGGATATAGTCACAGGGAGGAGAATGAATATATGGCCAGAAAAAGTAGAGGCCAGAAAAAGTAGAGGAAATGGACAAAGAGAGGGGAAGAGACAGAGTGTGGAGAGGAAGAGAGAGACGGATAGAGGTGGGAGAATGAGGTGGACAAAGGGAGGCAGAGGTGGAGACAGCGGTAGGAGGAGGTGGATTCAAAGAAGGTCTCGAAGGCAAAGGCATACACAGAAGAAGCCATGGGGAAAAGACTAGAATTTTTTTATTTTCTTTTTATCATGAGTCTTCCAACTGGTTCGATGCAACTTCCTTCGAATTCCTCTCCTGTGCCAACCTTTCCATCCCAGAGTAGCAATTGCAACCTATGTCCTCAGTTAGTTGCTGGCTGCATTCCAATCTCTGTCTTCCTCTACAGTTTTTACACTGTACAGCTCCCTCTAGTACTATGGAAGTCATTCCCTGATGTCTCAAATGATGTCTTATCATCCTGTCCCATCTTCTTGTCGGTGTTTTCTATATATTCTTTCCCTCACAAGTTCTGTGGAGATCCTCGGCATTCTTTACCTTATCAGTTCACTTAAATTTCAACAATCAACTACGGCACTGCGTTTCAAATACTTCGATTCTTTTCTGCTCCACTTTTTCCACAGTCCATGTTTGACTACCGTAAAATGATGTGTTCCTTGACCAGTAATTCTCTTTTTACCAGTGGTACTCTGCTTTTTATATTCTCTTCGCTTCATCCGCGTTGGGTTATTTTGTTGCCTAGGTAACAGAATTCCTCAACTTCGTCTACTTCGTGATTCCCAATTCTGACGTTATGTTTCAAGCTGGCTCAATTCTGCTACTTCTCATTACTTTCATATTTCTCCTAGTTACTCTCAGTCCATACTCTGTAACCGTTAGACTGTTCATTCCATTCAACACATTCTGTAATTATTTTTCGCATCCACCAAGGATAGTAATGTCATTGATATCCTTACATTTTGAGTTTTAATTACACTCATGAACTTTTATTTCCGTCATTGCTTCTTCGATTTATAGATTGAACAGCAGGGGCGAAAAAGTATATCCCTGTCTTATACCCTTTTTAAATTGAGCACTTCGTTTTTGACTTCCACTCTTATTGGTCCCTCCTGGTTCTTGTGGATATTGTATGCTACCCGTCTTTTCCCTATAGCTTACATGTAATTTTATGAGGATTACGAACATCTTACACCATTTCGCATTTTCGAATGCTTTTTGCAGGTCGCGAATCCTATGAAAGAATCTTGATTTTTCTTCAGTCTTGGTTCCATTATCAACCGCAACGTCAGAATTGCCTCTTGTGGATTTACTCTTTTCTAAAGTGAAACTATTCGTCATTTAATACATCCTCATTTTCCTTTTTCATTCTTCTGTATATTACTTATGTCAGCAGCTTGGATGCATGAACTGACTGAGCGATGATCCTCTCACTTAGCGGGTCTTGCTAACTTTGGAATTGTGTGAATGATGTTTTTCCGAAAGACTGTTGGTATATCGCCACTCTCAAACATTGTAACCACCAACGTGAATAGTCGTTGTGTTACAACCTCCCCCAACCATATTAGAAATTCCGATGGAATTTATCCATCCCTGCTGCCTTTTTTGATCTTAGGTCGCCCAAAGCTTTTTAAAATTCTGGTTCTAATACTGGATCCTCCCTTTCTTGCCTTTCGACTCCTGTTTCGTCTTCCACCACCCCGCTCTCTCCTCAGCTGTTAACAGTGGAATTCCCATTGCAATCTTAATTTTAGCGCCCTTGCTTTTAATTTCCCCGAAGGTTGTTTTGACTTTTATGTATGCCAAGTCCGTCCTTCCGATAATCATTTGTTTTTCGATATCTTCACATTTTTCATGCAGGGACTTTACCTTAGCTTCCCTGAGCTTCTTGTTTATTCCATTGCTAAGTAACTTGTATTTTTGTTTTCTTAATTTCCCTAGACCTTTTTGTACTTCCATGATTCGTCGATCATCTGAAGTATTTCTTTCTTAACCCATGGCTTTTCGCAGTTACCTTCCTTGTACCTTCGTTTTTCTTTCCATCTTCAACGATTGCTCTTTTCAGAGATGTTCATCCTCTTCAGCTGAACTGCCTACTGAGCTATTCATTATTAGAATATCTATAGCCTCGGAGAAATTCAAGTATATCTCTTCATTCCTTAGTATTTCCGCATTCCATTTCTTTGTGCACTGATTCTTCCTAACTAGTCTCTTAAATTTCAGTATATTCTCGTCATTTTTAAATTGTGATCTGAGTCTGTATCTGATCCTGGGTACACCTTACAATACAATATCTGGTTACGGAATCGCTGCCTGACCATGATGTAATCTATCTGGAATGCTCCCTTATCTTCCGGCCTTTTCCATGTATACCTCCTCCTCTACTGATTTTGAACAGAGTGTACTCTATTACTAGCTGAAATTTCTTGCAGAATTCAATTAGTCATTCCCCTCTCTCATTCCTACTTCCAAGGCCATATTCTCCCGCAACTCTTTCTTATAATCCATCCCCTACAACCGTAGTCCAGTCCCTCATCACTATTAGAGTTTCATCGCCCTTTGTGTACTAATTACCCGTTCAATATTATACTTCCTCTATTTCTCCATATTATGTTTGCAACGTTGCAATGTATATCAGAATTATTATTGTCGGTGTTGGAGTGCTTTCGATTCTGTTCACAGAAGATCACTCAGGGCTAGTATGCATATACGAGGTGCATTTAAGTTCTAAGGCCTCCGATTTTTTTTCTCCGGACTGGAAAGAGATAGAAACATGCGCATTGTTTTAAAATGAGGACGCGTTCATTGTCAATACGTCCCAGAGATGGCTGCACCGTACGGCAGATGGAATTTTACCGCCAGTGGCGAGAATGAGAACTGTTTTAAATACTTAAAATGGCGACGTTTTCCTTACTTGAACAGCGTGCAATCATTCGTTTTCTGAATTTGCGTGGTGTGAAACCAATTGAAATTCATCGACAGTTGAAGGAGACATGTGGAGATGGAGTTATGGATGTGTCGAAAGTGTGTTCGTGGGTGCGACAGTTTAATGAAGGCAGAACATCGTGTGACAACAAACCAAAACAACCTCGGGCTCGCACAAGCCGGTCTGACGACATGATCAAGAAAGTGGAGAGAATTGTTTTGGGAGATCGCCGAATGACTGTTGAACAGATCGCCTCCAGAGTTATAATTTCTGTGGCTTCTGTGCACACAATCCTGCATGACGACCTGAAAATGCGAAAAGTGTCATCCAGGTGGGTGCCACGAATGCTGACGGACGACCACATGGCTGCCCGTGTGGCATGTTGCCAAGCAATGTTGACGCGCAACGACAGCATGAATGGGACTTTCTTTTCGTCAGTTGTGACAATGGATGAGACGTGGATGCCATTTTTCAATCCATAAACAAAGCGTCAGTCAGCTCAATGGAAGCACACAGATTCACAGCCACCAAAAAAATTTCAGGTAACCGCCAGTGCTGAAAAAATGATGGTGTCAATGTTCTGGGACAGCGAGGGCGTAATACTTACCCATTGCGTTCCAAAGGGCACTGCCGGCCGCTGGTGGCCGAGTGGTTCTGGCGCTACAGTCTGGAACCGCGCGACCGCTACGGTCGCAGGTTCGAATCCTGCCTCGGGCATGGATGTGTGTGTTGTCCTTAGGTTAGTTAGGTTTAAGTAGTTCTAAGTTCTAGGGGACTTATGACCTCAGCAGTTGAGTCCCATAGTGCTCAGAGCCAGCCAAAGGGCACTACGGTAACAGGTGCATCCCACGAAAATGTTTTGAAGAACAAATTCCTTCCTGCACTGCAACAAAAACGTCTGGGAAGGGCTGCGCGTGTGCTGTTTCACCAAGACAACGCACCCGCACATCGAGCTAACGTTACGCAACAGTTTCTTCGTGATAACAACTTTGAAGTGATTCCTCATGCTCGCTACTCACCTGACCTGGCTCCTAGTGACTTTTGGCCTTTTCCAACAATGAAAGACACTCTCCGTGGCCGCACATTCACCAGCCGTGCTGCTATTTCCTCAGCGATTTTCCAGTGGTCAAAACAGACTCCTAAAGAAGCCTTCGCCGCTGCCATGGAATCATGGCGTCAGCGTTGTGAAAAATGTGTACGTCTGCAGGGCGATTACGTGGAGAAGTAACGCCAGTTTCATCGATTTCGGGTGAGTAGTTAATTAGAAAAAAAATCGGAAGCCTTAGAACTTGAATGCACCTCGTATTATAACTGCATAGGATGCGTTTTAAAGAAATTACTCGTAAATACTCACTTGTTATAAAATCTGAATACGATGTCGTTTTAACTATGAACATTTGTTAAACATGTGTGTTCAGGCCTGAGGTCACTCAAACCATTAAACGGTATAGTTACAAGTACAGGCTGTTGTTGTCAATTTTTCTGATGGGAAAGTGACAGAAAGCTAGATCTGGTAGTTTACCGTAGCTGATGTACGTTCAAAGTGTCATAAATAACAAGACAAACTAGATAGAAGTAATGTGATTAAAACATATTGCATCTTTAAAATAGTTTACGCTGATAAAGCCTGTATGATTTCACTACTCGTTTTAGGATGGTGGCATGCATCTTCTTCACTTAAGGAGCAAAAATCTACTCTTGTAGTTTATTCGTTAGGTCACCCAACATTTAAGTCCTCACGGCTGGTGTACCAGATAGCAAATAGCGCGTTGCTAGGAGCAATCAGTACTTGACTAATTGCTCAAAGTGCTGTCTGTCGTCGACTGGAAAATGTACATGTGGTCCATCATTTTTAAACTGACGTAATGGAAAACTAAACAGCTGACATGTCTGTACTTATAGAAAGGCTTTTTAATGAAATATTTGGAATACACATTAATAAGTTAATGTGTTACAAAGTATTTTAGAAATTTTGAGAGAATCGCTCGCTTCTATTTAAGCTGCCTTCACGTTTCAGGATCTTCCACGCTTCATATTCTACACACGGATTTTTGCTAGTAATTCAAAACATAGTGTCTACTGGAAAGTTGCTAGTAGAGGGATATTTCATAATTAGAGATCCATTTAAAAACTAACAGACAGTTCGACAGTGAACTTCGTAATATTATCCGTACAATCCTGATAATTGGGATGGGTTTGTGGTAACAAGGGAGAAAAGAAGACCAGGTTATAATTGGTAACAAGAGGTTACAGATTGGATAACTGTACCGAGAAACATCATTATTCACTTATAGATCTCTTAGATATAAATGTAAACTATATTGTGAGGAGTCATCAAGATTCCACAATACCATGTCTACTTGGAAATCACTTCTAGGTCAAGAAGCAATATTTCTCGCTATCTGCGTCACCTATTGTTTTATTTTCATACAGATGTTATTTCATTTAGTGAGATGTGTGGTAACCTCAGTCTTGTAGCAGAATATCCGTGGGTTCAGCTTAATTACTTCTGCCTTCACAATGACCACCAGCAAATTCACACGAACAAAGACATACTTGCAGGAACCCTAGAGATTCTTGATCAGTATATATCACAATTTCGTTGTCTGATTTTTTCATACCTTCATACATTTGGCGAATGATAAGAACGTTATGTGTGGTTTCGGCTTAAACATCGTCCATTCCCAGGGGAAGCTCAGTATTGGGCCTATTTTCCGCTCTGGTATACCAGTCATAAATCTTGCGTTAGGCAGTAACAGCAAATATTTATACCTGGCAAGCAATGTGTCAGAAATTCCAGTAAGCACCCTCGTCGCATCTGAGGCAATAAATCATTCCCTTTAGTGCCCATGTTAGCTCTTACCTATTGACGTTACTCGACACTCGAGAAATCGATTAGTGACAAACTGCTCTGCGCCTGATGTGTACTGCAAAATAATTGGTTAAAATTAAGTACAGGCTTTCACTAGTCTCAGCTCATTCGTTGTAGGAGTAATACTTAGTGACTACAAAACGTCGAATGAGATTAACTTGGTCTGATATGTAATTTAATGCCGTTGTCAGGAAACATTTAATCTAATTTTATCCCAAAATAATTAAAATGTAGTTTTTGCTATCCAGAAAATCTTATACAGAGCAGGAACACAAAATTACAGATAATAAAAGGAAGAGGTATTTAATGGAAAGTTAGTCGGTTTAATCAGAAAACATATGTTAATTCTAAAAATCGAATGATAGCCTAAGCGACTATTTACAGCATGTAGACATGTGAATACCCTGTTGCGAAGAATTTAAGGACGAAAGTAAGTGTCGCATGATACGTCGTTGCCAAGCAACACAACTCGTTGAA
The DNA here is from genome assembly GCF_023898315.1 of Schistocerca nitens. NCBI lineage: Eukaryota > Metazoa > Arthropoda > Insecta > Orthoptera > Acrididae > Schistocerca > Schistocerca nitens. The sequence continues at coordinate 404,152,795 of NC_064619.1, read as the reverse complement.
ACTTGGAGCATATATAGAAATACACTCCTGGAAATGGAAAAAAGAACACATTGACACCGGTGTGTCAGACCCACCATACTTGCTCCGGACACTGCGAGAGGGCTGTACAAGCAATGATCACACGCACGGCACAGCGGATACACCAGGAACCGCGGTGTTGGCCGTCGCATGGCGCTAGCTGCGCAGCATTTTTGCACCGCCGCCGTCAGTGTCAGCCAGTTTGCCGTGGCATACGGAGCTCCATCGCAGTCTTTAACACTGGTAGCATGCCGCGACAGCGTGGACGTGAACCGTATATGCAGTTGACGGACTTTGAGCGAGGGCGTATAGTGGGCATGCGGGAGGCCGGGTGGACGTACCGCCGAATTGCTCAACACGTGGGGCGTGAGGTCTCCACAGTACATCGATGTTGTCGCCAGTGGTCGACGGAAGGTGCACGTGCCCGTCGACCTGGGACCGGACCGCAGCGACGCACGGATGCACGCTAAGACCGTAGGATCCTACGCAGTGCCTTAGGGGACCGTACCGCCACTTCCCAGCAAATTAGGGACACTGTTGCTCCTGGGGTATCGGCGAGGACCATTCGCAACCGTCTCCATGAAGCTGGGCTACGGTCCCGCACACCGTTAGGCCGTCTTCCGCTCACGCCCCAACATCGTGCAGCCCGCCTCCAGTGGTGTCGCGACAGGCGTGAATGGAGGGACGAATGGAGACGTGTCGTCTTCAGCGATGAGAGTCGCTTCTGCCTTGGTGCCAATGATGGTCGTATGCGTGTTTGGCGCCGTGCAGGTGAGCGCCACAATCAGGACTGCATACGACCGAGGCACACAGGGCCAACACCCGGCATCATGGTGTGGGGAGCGATCTCCTACACTGGCCGTACACCACTGGTGATCGTCGAGGGGACACTGAATAGTGCACGGTACATCCAAACCGTCATCGAACCCATCGTTCTACCATTCCTAGACCGGCAAGGGAACTTGCTGTTCCAACAGGACAATGCACGTCCGCATGTATCCCGTGCCACCCAACGTGCTCTAGAAGGTGTAAGTCAACTACCCTGGCCAGCAAGATCTCCGGATCTGTCCCCCATTGAGCATGTTTGGGACTGGATGAAGCGTCGTCTCACGCGGTCTGCACGTCCAGCACGAACGCTGGTCCAACTGAGGCGCCAGGTGGAAATGGCATGGCAAGCCGTTCCACAGGACTACATCCAGCATCTCTACGATCGTCTCCACTGGAGAATAGCAGCCTGTATTGCTGCGAAAGGTGGATATACACTGTACTAGTGCCGACATTGTGCATGCTCTGTTGCCTGTGTCTATGTGCCTGTGGTTCTGTCAGTGTGATCATGTGATGTATCTGACCCCAGGAATGTGTCAATAAATTTTCCCCTTCCTGGGACAATGAATTCACGGTGTTCTTATTTCAATTTCCAGGAGTGTAGCTGTTACAGTACAGTAAAGGTGGCAGCTGAACTGTTTGTAACAGGGTGTGTATCACCATCGACGGCAGTGCATGGTCTGCAACGTGCTCTCTTGTTGCCCATAAGGCTGGCAAGGAGATTTTGTGGTAGCAAGTTCCATTCCTACACCAACGCGGTTGACATCCACTGAATGGGTGTTTGTGCACGTGGACCTCATGGGTAGGAGAAGACTAGGTACTCCTAGGTATACATTACATGGAGTAGGGAATAATGAGTTGCAATCAATGGGTAAAACACAGCTCGTTTTTAAGATTGGAACTGTAGAGTTCGGAGAGAAAATGGAAGTGTTGCCAACTGTGGGACAAGGGTATTCTGTGATTCTCGGACTGGACGTCCGAGATAAACACAATGGCAAAAGTAGTCTTTCACAGCGTACAGTTGAACTTAGTGGAAACTTGTTTTCAATGGGTACAACAGCTGTAAATGTTTCTACGTCGCTAGGTGCATCCGTTGCTAAGATGTCACCAATTGAACCGCGTACAAGGGCATTAAAGATGATTACGCATGTCAAAGTGCCTTCGGGTACAGGGGAGTTAGTTTGGTTGTCAGTAGGTACCGATGTATCACAGCAGAGACTATATGTGGTGGAGCCACTGCAGAGTAATGAAGCATTGGATGAAATGCATTGTTTTATTAGGAGGAGCGTTGCGCGCGTAACGGATGTATACACTCCTGGAAATTGAAATAAGAACACCGTGAATTCATTGTCCCAGGAAGGGGAAAATTTATTGACACATTCCTGGGGTCAGATACATCACATGATCACACTGACAGAACCACAGGCACATAGACACAGGCAACAGAGCATGCACAATGTCGGCACTAGTACAGTGTATATCCACCTTTCGCAGCAATGCAGGCTGCTATTCTCCCATGGAGACGATCGTAGAGATGCTGGATGTAGTCCTGTGGAACGGCTTGCCATGCCATTTCCACCTGGCGCCTCAGTTGGACCAGCGTTCGTGCTGGACGTGCAGTCCGCGTGAGACGACGCTTCATCCAGTCCCAAACATGCTCAATGGGGGACAGATCCGGAGATCTTGCTGGCCAGGGTAGTTGACTTACACCTTCTAGAGCACGTTGGGTGGCACGGGATACATGCGGACGTGCATTGTCCTGTTGGAACAGCAAGTTCCCTTGCCGGTCTAGGAGTGGTAGAACGATGGGTTCGATGACGGTTTGGATGTACCGTGCACTATTCAGTGTCCCCTCGACGATCACCAGTGGTGTACGGCCAGTGTAGGAGATCGCTCCCCACACCATGATGCCGGGTGTTGGCCCTGTGTGCCTCGGTCGTATGCAGTCCTGATTGTGGCGCTCACCTGCACGGCGCCAAACACGCATACGACCATCATTGGCACCAAGGCAGAAGCGACTCTCATCGCTGAAGACGACACGTCTCCATTCGTCCCTCCATTCACGCCTGTCGCGACACCACTGGAGGCGGGCTGCACGATGTTGGGGCGTGAGCGGAAGACGGCCTAACGGTGTGCGGGACCGTAGCCCAGCTTCATGGAGACGGTTGCGAATGGTCCTCGCCGATACCCCAGGAGCAACAGTGTCCCTAATTTGCTGGGAAGTGGCGGTGCGGTCCCCTACGGCACTGCGTAGGATCCTACGGTCTTGGCGTGCATCCGTGCGTCGCTGCGGTCCGGTCCCAGGTCGACGGGCACGTGCACCTTCCGCCGACCACTGGCGACAACATCGATGTACTGTGGAGACCTCACGCCCCACGTGTTGAGCAATTCGGCGGTACGTCCACCCGGCCTCCCGCATGCCCACTATACGCCCTCGCTCAAAGTCCGTCAACTGGACATACGGTTCACGTCCACGCTGTCGCGGCATGCTACCAGTGTTAAAGACTGCGATGGAGCTCCGTATGCCACGGCAAACTGGCTGACACTGACGGCGGCGGTGCACAAATGCTGCGCAGCTAGCGCCATTCGACGGCCAACACCGCGGTTCCTGGTGTGTCCGCTGTGCCGTGCGTGTGATCATTGCTTGTACAGCCCTCTCGCAGTGTCCGGAGCAAGTATGGTGGGTCTGACACACCGGTGTCAATGTGTTCTGTTTTCCATTTCCAGGAGTGTATATAGGGAGCTGATGATTCCGGTCAGTGTAGATAATTTTGGGGCAGATGAAGTGGATCTCCCAAAGGGTTTAGTGGTAACAAGTTTGGAAATACTCGATGATGAGGATATAGGTGAATCCCAAGGTGATTATAACGTCAAGCAAACCGTCAAGGCATCTTTACTACGTGATAAGATTCGTCATTTGGAGAATGGTGATCGGAAAGCTATGGAGCTTTGTAATTAGAGTATTTAGATTTGTTTAATTCAGAAGGTCCATTACCAGCAACTCCTATTACACAGCACCGTGTAACGACTGGCGCTAGTCCGCCGGTCTATAGAAAACCATACAGGATAGCGAAACACCTAAAACCACTAGTGGAAGAATTTATTAATCAACAGCTAAGGGACGGTATTATAGAGAACAGTGAAAGCCCGTGGTCTGCCGACATAGTGGTAGTTCCTAAGAAGTCATTGGACGGTACTAAGAAGTATAGGTTTTGTTGTGACTATCGTTTTTTGAACGCACGAACTGTAAGAGATGCGTATCCAATACCGAACATCACGGAAACACTGGACAACCTAGGTCGGTGTACATATTTTTCGACACTAGACCTGAAGAGTGGGTACCATCAGATAGAAGTAAGTCCCAAGGATAGACCGAAGACGGCCTTTACAACAGGCCTTGGCCACTTTCAGTATCGCAGAATGCCATTTAGGTTGAAAAACGCTCCTGCTACTTTCCAGCATCTGTTAGATGGTGTACTTCGGGGACTGAAACCGAAGATTGCTATGGTATACCTCGATGATATTGTTACTTTTTCGCGTAATATAGGAGAGCATGTGGAACGACTGAACGAAGTATTTAGTGGGCCAAGAGCGGCAAATCTTACGCTTAATGTCGAGAAATGTCAGTTTGCTCAGACGCAAGTGACTTATCTTGGGCATATTATCAGTCAGGATGGGGTAAGAACGGATCCTCGTCTAACGTCGGCTGTGCGTGGTTTTCCAGTACCACAGACCACTAAACAAGTTCAGCAATATGTCGGTTTATGTAATTACTATAGACGATATGTAAAGGGGTTCGCGGAAATTGCACATCCATTAACGAGATTGTTAAAGAAAGGTGTTAAGTTTGAATGGACAGCACAGTGTCAGGAGGCATTCGAGAAGCTCAAACACATAATAACATCAGACCCACTGATACTTCCTGATTTCGAACAAGAGTTAATACTACCTTGTGATGCTAGTAATATTGCTGTAGGTTGTATTCTTTCTCAGAGGGTTAATGGACAGGAACATCCGGTGGCTTATGCTTCCAGGCAACTGAATAAGGCAGAGAAGAATTATTCAACTACAGAGAAAGAAATGTTAGCAGTGATTTACGGTATCTCGTATTTTCGCTGTTATTTATATGGGCGTAAGTTCAAGGTGATTACAGATCACGCAGCATTGAAGTGGTTGGTGGGGTTGAAAGATCCTTCGAGTCGTTTAATGAGATGGGCACTGAAACTAAGTGAATTTGACTGCGAGGTAATTCACAAACAAGGGATAAAACATACGAATGCAGATGCGCTTAGTAGAAAAATATCAGCTGTACAAGTTGTGGGCATAAGAGAGAAGGAGTGGATGAAGGCGCAAGCCACTGACAGAGAGTGTCAATTGTTCCGAACGCAACCGCAGTTTGAAATGCAGGACGGGTTGCTTTGCAGGAAGACGAAGTGCGGACTACGCGTCGTAGTACCGGAGTCGCTGAGGGAAGAAGTGTTGAAACAAGCGCTCGACCATGTATTGTCGGGTCATGGTGGTAAAAGAACGACTGATAGACGGGTAGCTGAAAGGTTTTGGCGGAAGACACGTCGCAATGATGTAGAGCAGTATGTGCAAAATTTATACCGTGTGCACAGAGACCAGATTTAAGTCATCAGAAAAGTCAATTACAGAGACTACCTGAAGCGGAACGTCCTAGACGTAATCGGAGCATTTAACAAGACCAAAGCGGGTAATCGATACGTATTAACAATATTAGATCATTTTTCCTGATATCTGGTAATGGTAGCTATTCCAGATCAGAAGGCAAGCACTGTTGCGCAAGTCTTAGTAAATAATTGATTACTGAAGTATGGTGCGCCTGATACTATAATTACAGATCAGGGTAGTAACTTTATGTTGGAGCTGATAAAGCAGTTATGCCGTTTATTGAAAGTTAAGAAATTGCGGACAAGCCCATTTCATCCTTAGTCGAATGGACGAACAGAACGTGTTCATAGGACGTTAGTTAAGATGTTTAGTCATTACGTAAATTCAGAAAACACGGATTGGGACGTGTATTTAAATCTGTTGACAAGCGCAAGTAACGCAAAAGTTCACACAGGAATGGGACTCTCTCCGTAGGAGGTAATTTATGGTCGGAAAATGCCATCACCATTTGATGTGCTCAAACCTCAGGTAGGTTCACAGGCTGAGTTAGTGAAGAATTTCGCCAAGAAATTGAGAGAGATTTGGCAAAGGGTACGGCGTGCTAATGCTACAGCTTTGGAGAAACAAGAGAGTATTGGGCAAAGAACACGTAAACTGTCGCAATACCGAATTGGATTGGTCAAAGGGGATTGTTGGATAATCCTTATGTTCCGAAGGGTAAAACGAAGAAGTTTTTGACGAAATATTCTGAACCATACCAGGTAAATGAAATAGTGTCCCCAGTGAACGTAAAGTTGCAGTTACCAACCAAGTCGTCAGTAGTTCATGTGAGTAGGATTAAGCCGTTTAAGGGCGCAGTGGATGCGTTATCGCAGATTCCTCCAGCAGTATTGCAAAAATATGTTCTAACACATTAACAAGCATCGAAACAAACATTACGAACTAAAAAGATATTTCTTTGAAATAAAGTATGTTTGGCATCGGAAAATAAACTATATCTATGTGGCTCAAGTGGAGAATGTGATAAACAGTTTTCAGTGTATGTGCTTTTCATTACGCAGTAAATCGTAAAAAGGTTTGACAAAGATTTGACTTTAACTATTTTTTATGAAAAATCGAATTGATTGTTGTAAAAACGTGGGAACTTCTTTGACTGAAGTTCTTCACTTTCTGTTCTGTTAAACTTGGGAACAAATTGTCGATTGAGTAGGGTTAACGGAACCTGTGTCGACTCTCGTCTACTGAGAACGATAAAAAAATTCGCACAGAGTTGTAAAAAAAAAGGAGGCCAGTAAAAGCATAGTGGCAAGAATTCTAGTGGTTTTATTAAATTACCTAACACGTTAAAAAGACGTAAAAATGTAGGCCGCTTGCGTGTGCACCCGTAATGGTCGCAGGGAGTGGGGCACACAGCGTTGTACTCAGACCTTGACATGCTTCATAGGCATAGGTTGGTAACTGCAACTTTACGTTCACTGGGGACACTATTTCATTTACCTGATATGGTCCAGAATATTTCGTCAAAAACTTCTTCGTTTTACCCTTCGGAACAAGTCGTCAGTAGTTCATGTGAGTAGGATTAAGCGTCATTCATTGTAGGTTTGTTTATAAATAAATAAATCTTCTGCTACCAGTCACGATTTTTCTTTATTTTACTATTCGCACGACGCGTTTCGAGAAATAATTCCCATTTTCAAGTGCGTTTTTTGATGTGTGTTAAGCCATTTCTTTTGATGTCAGTGTGTGTGAGTCTGCTTCATTTTGTTGACTTTTATTGTAATACATAAGAAACGCGATTTTTAGTTGGGTATCAATTCTTTCTGTGAGGTTCGTGGCTAAAGTTTGAGAACAATTTGTACTTACAGTTTTCTAATGGTCCATTTGTGTAGAGTCTCACACACACTTAACATCACACACAACTTGTACACTTTACACATCGAAAATATCTTATATAAACAAAACAGTTACAGAGATCTTCTTACAGGTAGTTCACAGAGACAACATTATAGGTCTTCCACAGATTATGATATGCTTTTGTACAGAGGTTATTTATCTTAACAGTTTGATTTTACAATTGTGCTTATTTATATGTTTTACTATTTTTATTTAAGTATATTATCGAAACATCTGAAGAAATTCACTGATTCACTTTCAAGTTTTTCATTTAATATTTTATCTTCATATTTTCTGTAATGTGAATATATCTCCAGTTCTTCAAGCAAATCCATTTTATGTCCTTTATTTAGTCGGTGGAGTACTTTGACATTTTGCTCTATTTTTCCAAATGGGTGTCCTGTATTATGTATGTATGTTGCTATTGCTGATGTAGTGTGTTTGTTGTGTGTGTATGTTCTAATGTGCTCTGTGTACCTGGTGTTAATATTTCGGCCTGTTTGTCCTACGTAGAACTTGGAGCATTCCTGGCATGTTACCTTGTATATTCCAGAGTCTGAATATGGATCATGATTACACTTTATATTATGTATTAGTTTTTGGTGTAGTTTATTGGATGTAGAAAACCCAATTTTTACTCTGTGATTTTTGAAAATATTTGCAATCTTCTGTGATACATTGCCTATGTATGGAATGCTAGATATATATTTGTTTTTCTCTTTTTCTTCTGTGGTGCAGTTTGTACCTGGGTTTCTCTTCACTTTGTCTAAGATTGTGTCAACCATGGAAATATTGTAACCATTGGCAACTGCAATCTTCTTCACTGTGTTTATTTCTTGTTGCATATTTTCTTGGTTCAATGGTATTTTAGTTGCCCTATGCAGCATTGACCTGTATGCTGCCTGTTTATGGATATTTGGGTGACATGAGGTTGCAGAGATTGTGGTATCAGTCATTGTGTTTTTCCTACAAATTTTGAATGTGCATGTGTTGTTGTGTCTTGTAATATTTAGGTCCAGAAAGTTGATACTTTTATTTTGCTCATGTTCCACTGTAAATTTGATTTTCTCATTTAGATTATTGAAATGATTAAGAATGTCTGTGATGTCTTTGGTATCTCCTTTCACTAACAGTAGTGTGTCATCTACATACCTCCTATAAAATTCTATTTTCTTTAGGCAAGGTTCTTGGCTGTCAAATAATTTTTGTTCTAAGTAATTTATGTATATGTCAGCTATGGTACCGGATATACATGATCCCATTGCTAGGCCATCTGGTTGCTTATAAATGTTGTCATTAAAGGTAAAGTAGTTGTAACTTAGGGTTAGCTGAAGGAGTTCCATAAATTCGACAATCTCTGTGTACGAAAGTTTTTTGTGTTGTGTAAGGTTATTTTGTATTACTGTTAGAGCTTCTTGTATGGGTATGTTTGAATAAAGGTTGGTGATGTCAAGTGATATAAACTGTGCATCTTGGGGGAGCTTTCTGGTTCTTACTTCTTTGGCTAGAATCATGCTGTTTTTTATGGAATATGTTGTTTCATATGTATAATTTTTCACCAGTATGTTATTTAGTATTTGTGACAGTTTGTATGCTGGGCTGTTTATAGAGTTAACCACAGGACGTATCGGGTTTCCATTTTTGTGTATTTTTGGCTGTGCTCTTAGGCGTGGTGCTTTTGGATTCATACATGTAAGGTATTTCTTTTCAGTTTCTGTCAACAGAAAATGTGTGTTCTTTAATTGTTCCTTAATTTTACTTTGGAATTGTTTGGTTGGGTCTTTTTCAATGTGCTGAATGTTATTAGCAGCAAAAAATGGGAATTATTTCTCGAAACGCGTCGTGCGAATAGTAAAATAAAGAAAAATCGTGACTGGTAGCAGAAGATTTATTTATTTATAAACAAACCTATTGTATCTACAGTCGCAGGCTTTCAGAAACCATTTATAATGGATCAAGTCAAAGTCATTCATTGTGTTGCGCTGCGAAATGAAACGTAATTAAAAGTAATATCGCGTAATGCGACGCGGCGCCGATACTTCTTCATCCAACGCAGTGTTTGTGGTGAGGGCGCACGCGTGAAGGATGGACGTGCTCTCTAGTGGTCGCCGTGGTACAACCGGGAAGCACGCTCGTAATGTGGGTGAGCTAAACTAATTTCAACGACGGAAATGAAGGCAATTTTTCAAAGCATTATAAATGCAGCTATAATAGCCTTGCAAGTGGATAATTTATGTAGATTTACACGTGGTTTCGCTACTTTTTTGTGAACACTACAACTTTAAAGTCATTAACAGATTTTGTTAATGTACACATAATTATCTCGAATTAGGAAAGGTCATATTTAAGGAGAAAACGGATCAGTAGTAAAGATATACCGTGTTTTCCTTTGGAAAATACTTTGAAACGTCCTCGTATATCTATAGGCTGCAACCAAGATCGGTGGAGCAGTGAAAAAAAAAAAATTTGTTTAACGCCTTGCCAAGAGACAGTCTCCATTCCTATCAAAATAAATATGTAAGCTTGGATCAGATGTGGCTTAATTTCAAAGTAGTATTATTTACAGCAATTGAGAGATTAATTCCAAGTGAATTAATAAGACACGGAACAGATTCCTCTTAGTGCACTAAACAAGTCAAGACAATGTGGCAGAACAAACGAAAAAAGAATGCCAGATTTATAAGATCGCAAAATAACCAAGATTGGTGATATTTTACAGAAGGTAGAAGTTTGGTGTGAACTGCAATACCAGATGCTTTTAATAGTCTCTACGACTAAACTCTGTCTAGAAATTAGAAGAAAATCCTAAGAGATTCTGGTCGTACGTGAAGTACAAAATCAATATATTCACTTGCGCGATAGCAGTGGTAATTTTACCGATGACAAAGTCACTAAAACTGAGTTACTGAAGACTCTTCTCCGAAATTCCTTCGCCAAAGAAGATACAGTAAATCTTCCAGGATTCGATACATGAGCTGTCAACATGAGTAACTTAGAAGTAGATAGCGTCGATGAAACAAAGCAATTTACGACACTTTATGAAGGCAAGCCTCCTGCTCCATGCTGTATGCCAGTTAGGTTCCTTTCAATGTATGCTAACGTTATAGTTCCATATTTAGCCATCATATACAACAGATCGCTCGACGAAAGATTCGTACCTAAAGACTGGAAAGCTGCGCAAGCCACATCGACACACAGGAAATGAAATAGAAATAATCTACTGATTTATAGACCCATATCGCTGACATCAATTTGCAGTAGGATACTGGAACGTATGCCTGTACTGTGTACTGTATGGTTTACCTCGCAGAAAACGAACTATTTACACACTGGAATGAGATTTTCACTCTGCAGCGGAGTGAGCACTGATATGAAACTTCCTGGCAGATTAAAACTGTGTGCCCGACCGAGACTCGAACTCGGGACCTTTGCCTTCCGCGGACAAGTGCTCTACCATCTGAGCTACCGAAGCACGACTCACGCCCGGTCCTCACAGCTTTACGTCTGCCAGTATCTTGTCTCCAACTTCCAAAGTTTACAGAAGCTCTCCTGCGAACCTAAGCCATGTCTCCGCAGTATCCTTTCTTTCAGGAGTGCTAGTTCTGCAAGGTTAGCAGGAGAGCTTCTGTAAAGTTTGAAAGGTAGGAGACGAGGTACTGGCAGAAGTAAAGCTGTGATTACCGGACGTGAGTCGTGCTTCGGTAGCTCAGATGGTAGAGCACTTGCCCGTGAAAGGCAAAGGTCCCGAGTTCGAGTCTCGGTCGGGCACACAGTTTTAATCTGTCAGGAAGTTTCATAATGTAAATAGATAGCCAATGATAGGATTGGAATCAGTATTAAGTGTAAATAGATTATTAGCGGATAAGAAAAGTTGACAGTGTTGAAGGAGTAGTTGTAAGATACCTGTAGAGTATAAGGAAGTATGGCGTGCACAACCGGTAAGTGCAGAATTGTAAAATTTGGGACGAATTTTCTTAAAGGAGGGGGATGTGTAGTGTCGCGGAATAGTAAAGAATTGGAAACGTGGAATATTGTCAAAGTCTCGGTGCCTATGCCGAGAGCCAGAGGCAGTAGGTTAGCCAAGAGGTAAGAGGATTGCACATATATTGGAATGTGTCGTCACGCAGGGGCAGTGGCCTGGTTACACACAACAGGCGAGAGAGAATTGCTTAGCACGCGGGTTTGTGTTAGACGGAGACTTTCGTAGAGTGTAAGACAGAGGTATAGCGTCAGCTGTACTGCATTTCACAACTTCGCGTATGTCTGCTGTAACAACACGTAACTCTGTCACAAGAATACCTAAGGGGAGAGTACGACACATAAATCAGCAGTATAAGTGGAACGAATGCGTTCATTACAAACGAGTATGACGTCAGGACGTCGCTCATGCTTCCTTTAAATATGCTAGCTTTGGTAGCAACAAGGCACTCGCACTTAGACTTGCAGTTAGATGTGTACTGGGACGCTGCGTAGCGCTCAGCTCGTTGATCGACATGTTAATCTTTATTAAGGAGATGTTGCAGTAAGGGCGGCCCATCCAGCAGTAGACGTGAGGGGACAGTACCAGCTCTGGTCCTCTCTGCTGCCGCTGTCAATCATCAACGCAGGATTAGCAGACATCGCGGTAGATTCGCTCGCCGCCAATGCTGACCACATCAGTGAGCCGTCATCGAGATCGTGCGGGGCCTAGGCCCTGTGCATCCGCCGTCGCAACCGGGTGAGCCGACGACGCTGGGGGACTGCAGTCCGTTCCGCCCGTCCACTGCGGACGAGCCACCAGGAGGAACAGGGAAGAAGACGGGGTGAGATGGAGTACACTCTGCACTACGAGAACGCTTCTCGTGCCGACAGCGCCGGGACTCCAACCTGGAGGCTCCTACGCACAGCGGCCTGCTGTCCGCCGCCGAGCTGGCCGGTCAGCCGGGCGCCACCAGCCACGCGCGGCTGAAGTAAGGACATTCCACCACTACGTCACAGCACGCGGCGCTGTGCTAGCAAGACTGGTGCGGCCCGGAGCTGGTGTCATCGCTCCGAGTCAGCGAGGACTCGGGGAAGGTTGTTGAATTCACCAAGATCAGCCAGCCTGTGTTATGCGGGCCACATTGTACTTGGCAGGAATAAAGGTGTAATGAATTAATAATGTTTCTTTGGAGTGTCTGACTCGTCCACAGTCATTTCCTGGCATCCTGACAACTGGAGAGGTCACCACTCGGCTTCCAGTCCATCGTGGGCGACCGGGACCAGTGGGGCGCCTACACTACTGAAGTTCGTTCTTCGACATTTCAATCTCTTCTCGGACTTCTATAAATGTTTGTTTCCTTAGCCAGCACACGTATGTGATGTTCCACTACCGCCGATCTCACACTTTGTTTCAGCCGCGTGTGGCGTTCATGTTCTTTAATAAGTTTTTTTAAGTCTCCTTCCCATTTTGCCTATATAGAATTCGCTGCAGCCACACGTCACTTCATAGATGTCCGCAGTGTGGAGGCAGTCAGGTGCATCCGTTTTCCGTCAGTAAAAGTCTCTTATTTTTTTAATTGAAGAGAGTGGTCTGAATACATTTTTCCTTAGAAATCTGCTTATGCGGTCAGTTGTTTCGAAATGCTGAATTGCCACTCTTTTGCTTTTCCATGTAATCGAAATGCCTGTCGTACAAATAAACAAAAGTATTTCAGTGCATTAGCATAAACCGCAAAGTGATACACTAACACTTTCGAGACAGGTGTCAGTCACAGCGGTTGCGGCAGCCGGGCAGCTGCTTTTGACACAATTTACGACAGTTATAGCACTGGGACTCTAAATGAGATAAATTTCTGTGATGTGTTGAATCGATGGAAGCTGCTCTAAGTATTCGCCAAATGTGGATTATGAGATATTAAAATTAACAGATATACAAACCGTTTTACTGAACCACTTTTTAAATTCAGGAAAGAACTTGTAGTCGCCATTCATACACATAAATTGCCTGGGTCTGGTATATTTTGAAACAGTCAGCCTTACAAAGAGCCACATTACAATTTGGACATTACCAGGACGGTTCCGGCTCTTATTGACAGACGAATGTCACATGGACGCAACACAGAGCAGGGATATACAATGAGCTGTATTCGAGTACAGATAAGTCAGAACTAGAACACTACGTTGTTGCGGGATGTACAGACACTTCCTTGAGCTGTCTACACGGTTATCGATAGAGGGAAGAAAGCCCAATTATTAGCTACGAAGTTTTACGATGTGCGCCTTAAGTCTGACTGCCGTTGAACGAGTCCTACTGGGGTTCCGTAGTGAAAATATTAAATACGCATAGGAAAACATGGACTCTGAGTATTTGATCTCTGTTACTCTGTTACTGATTGCCTTTTTTCACTTTCTGTGTGATCTGTTAAGTTCACTTCATAGTTACTAAATGTGAAATGTGAGGAGAATAACTCAATTGTTTTACAATGCCTGAAAAAAATCATTTTGGGATAGGTATTTTGAATGATCTGCTCGTGGTTCGTGAGCTACAGTTCATAATGTAACACAAATTTAATAACCTTCTCGGGCTTCCATCTGGGTGGTTGCATTGAAATTCTGCGAAGCCAGAAGATAGCGTTAGTAATCTTCAAATTTTGTAGTCCTGTCTTCCTCAGTTGCGTGTAATATTACGGTATATTGATAATTTTTACTTATGGACCGTCTGACAGCAACTGAATAAAACACAATTTTAGTGCCATACGCGTTTCGCCTTTATTTTCTGCAAGGCATCGTCAGTGGCCTGGAATATGTACATATGTTAGCTATTTCATTTACATTTTTGTCACTGTGCCTATAGGTTATAAACAGTTCTGATGGTTGCTATTTCCTATTAAGTAGTAATGTTTTGAACTGTACTTACAGGTTGCGTGGACAATTTCTTACATATTACGCTCCTGTTGCATTTTTGGTGTTGTTCTTCTTCTTCTTATGAACGCCAATTTGCGGTTTTTTCACATTCCACAGCACTATGCACTGAACGTTTGTTTTAATGCAATGTTTTGGTTTCTGTTGCCGACGGTCAAATGTTTTTGCCCAAAGATCGAAACTTATGAGTGTAATTATTAAAATATCTCTGGTCTGTTCGTGTATGCATTTGTGTATGCGTTTGTGTATGTATGTATGTGTGTGTGTGTGTGTGTGTGTGTGTGTGTGTTTGTGTGTGTGTTTTGGTGTGATCTTTATTTAACATTTTATTTTGCTCTGTGCGTGCGTGCGTGTGTGTGTGTGTATCTGTTTTTGTGTGAGATATATTTTTTTATGCTATGTGTGTGTGTGTGTGTCTGTATTTTGGTGTGGTATAATGTTTTTTTTGGTGTGTGTGTGTGTGTGTGTCCAGATGGTGTGGGGAAGAGTTTTCTTGTTTTATGCTATCATTTCCTTTATTAAGTGTAGTAGGGAGCCTGTGCTGATGTGTGTTTGTTCATTTATCACATGTTTGTTTTCTGCTATGGCTTTCTGGATGTGGAAGTTTTCTTGTGTTTGTATAAGATGTTTGTCATGGTTGCTTATTCTCATTATTTTCATTTCTTGTTCCATGTTTGTAGGATGATGGTTGTAGTGTTTTAAATGCTCTACAAATGTGGAATGGTTTGTTTCATACTTCCAACATCTGATATGTTCTTTGTATCTTGTTTCAAAATTCCTGCATGTCATGCCTATGTATACTGCATCACAACTTTGACATTCAAGTTTATATATTCCTGATTGTTGGAATTTGTCCCTCTTGGTAGCTGGCTGGCTTAGGTGTGATTGAAGGGTTTGCCCAGGCTTATATGCTATTTTGAAGCCCTGTCTCTTTAGGATGTTTGCAACTCTGTGTGTTAGTTTATGTGTGTAGGTCATGGTGTACCATCTGGTTCTTTTCTGTGTGGTGTTGTCATTGTGTGTGTTTGTAAGTTTTCAGCTTTGTATTCTGGAAATGTTGTGTTTGTTTTTTATTTTGTGTTTTTATTTTTTGATTGAGCCTGTGTACCGCATGTGTGTCATACCCATTGTTCCTAGCTATTTGTATGATTGTACTCATTTCTTGTTCATAGTTTCTCTTGCTGAGTGGGATTCTGTTTAATCTATGTAACATGTGTCTTAGTGCTGCAAGTTTCTGGCTGTGGATGTGATTGGATGTGGAATGTATTATTGTGTCTGTAGCTGTTGGTTTTCTAAAGATGTTAAATGTATGTTTGCCATTTGAAAAAGAAAAAGAAAATCAAATAAATTTTCTTGACATTACAATTAAAAAACAAAATGGCAAACATACATTTAACATCTTTAGAAAACCAACAGCCACAGACACAATAATACATTCCACATCCAACCACCCCCACAGCCAGAAACTTGCAGCACTAAGACACATGTTACATAGATTAAACAGAATCCCACTCAGCAAGAGAAACTATGAACAAGAAATGAGTACAAAATGGCTCTGAGCACTATGGGACTTAACATCTATGGTCATCAGTCCCCTAGAACTTAGAACTACTTAAACCTAACTAACCTAAGGACATCACACAACACCCAGTCATCACGAGGCAGAGAAAATCCCTGACCCCGCCGGGAATCGAACCCGGGAACCCGGGCGTGGGAAGCGAGAACGCTACCGCACGACCACGAGCTGCGGACAAATGAGTACAATCATACAAATAGCTAGGAACAATGGGTATGACACACACGTGGTACACAGGCTCAATCAAAAAATAAAAACACAAATAAAAAACAATCACAACATTTCCAGAATACAAAGCTGAAAACTTACAAACACACTCAACAAACACACACAATGACAACACCACACAGAAAAGAACCAGATGGTACACCATGACCAACACACATAAACTATCACACAGAGTTGCAAACATCCTAAAGAGACAGGGCTTCAAAATAGCATATAAGCCTGGGCAAACCCTTCAATCACACCTAAGCCAGCCAGCTACCAAGAGGGACAAATTCCAACAATCAGGAATATATAAACTTGAATGTCAAAGTTGTGATGCAGTATACATAGGCATGACATGCAGGAATTTTGAAACAAGATACAAAGAACATATCAGATGTTGGAAGTATGAAACAAACCATTCCACATTTGCAGAGCATTTAAAACACTACAACCATCATCCTACAAACATGGAACAAGAAATGAAAATAATGAGAATAAGCAACCATGACAAACATCTTATACAAACACAAGAAAACTTCCACATCCAGAAAGCCATAGCAGAAAACAAACATGTGATAAATGAACAAACACACATCAGCACAGGCTCCCTACTACACTTAATAAAGGAAATGATAACATAAAACAAGAAAACTCTTCCCCACACCATCTGGACACACACACACACACACACACACACACACACACACACACGCGCGCGCGCGCGCATACACACGCGCGCGCGCGCGCATACACACACACACACAAAAATTATACCACACCAAAATACAGACACACACACACACATAGCATAAAAAAATATATCTCACACCAAAACACATACACATACACAAGCACGCACACACAGAGCAAAAAAAAAATGTTAAAGTAATATCACACCAAAACACACACACACACACACACACACACACACACACACATACATACATACACAAACGCATACACAAATGCATACACGAACAGACCAGAGATACTTTAATAATTACACTCATAAGTTTCGATCTTTGGGCAAAAACATTTGACCGTCGGCAACAGAAACCAAAACATTGCATTAAAACAAACGTTCAGTGCATAGTGCTGTGGAATGTGAAAAAACCGCAAATTGGCGTTCATAAGAAGAAGAAGAACAACACCAAAAATGCAACAGGAGCGTAATATGTAAGAAATTGTCCACGCAACCTGTAAGTACAGTTCAAAACATTACTACTTAATAGGAAATAGCAACCATCAGAACTGTTTATAGCCTATAGGCACAGTGACAAAAATGTAAATAAAATAGCTAACATATGTACACTCTTTGACATAAAACTTGACCGGCGGCCGGCCGCTTCAGAGGCTAAGTCCGCGCCGATCGCGACGTGGGACAAAAAAACTGGCCAACTCGCTAATTCTCTAAGTCCGGTTATCTGCACAATCTGCCAACACTGTAGACTGCGGCACTTCCTGGAGGAAAACTTGTCCCATGATAGAGAAACTCTACGCTGATTACGCCTGTGGTCTAGCGGTAGCGTGCGTTCTTTCTGTTCATAATGTCAGTGGATCGAGAGCAGCTGGCATAAAATATTTTTATAGCCTCTTCTGTCATACACGCACATACGTGAATGTAATGGCAGCGCAGATTCAATCTATTTCGCTTTGTGACACACCGATATCAAAATTTTATCCAGTAACGATTTTGCGGCAGGTTTCCTGCAGACTGTCCTCCTCTGGACGCCGTATGCGGCAAAGCTCCGGGATCCATTTGCTGGCTACTGGCAGCGGCCGTGGCGACAGCAGCGGCGCTGCACTCCCCCGTTCTTTATCGAAAGCGCCTGCTACCGCTCATCGCTTTTGATGATTTAAAACGCTTTATTATTAAATGTTGCTCCACAGAAAATTTCTACAATTTCCATTCACGCTCAAAAGCAACGGAGACAGACGCCCTGATTAGTAGGCGGGTATTATATTACATTAATCGGCAAGAGCTAAGTATGGCCCGAAATTAATTTTGTAGACTGGGACGAAATTAAACCACCTCACTACATTCGATGAATTTATAAATGCTTCATACCTCGTTTCTTTTCCTTTCAAACTCAATTATTTGTGCAACTTTTGGTCAATGCTTGGATGTTTTCGTCAAGCCAGAGTGAGCGTCTGTGGTGTAAAGTGTATTACAGTTCTTGTTTCATTCCTTATGGTAAGTCTATGCGATAAACTGTGTGAATATCTTGCAATGCATGCTCTGTAGCAGTGCAGGAACACTGCACATTTGGAGTTCCATGTATGGGTTCATGAAGTATTTATTGTTGATCGGAAGTGATAGTTAAGGTCATCAGATTTAAACCAGAAAAATTTGTCGTTTTGAAGGTTTCAGAGAACGGAAAGGAATTGCTAACGCCGGTGTTAGAAAACGTCTACAGTTAAATGCTATTGCAAAAATTTAGAAGAAGGGAACTACATTAATGAACATGTGCACTTCATAAACAACCTTCTGACATGTTAGACCTATATGACGAACAAAGCTCAAATTTATATCGTTGACAGTCGGTTTGAATCTTTTCAGGGTCTATTTTACAGTGAAGCACCTTGGAATTTGCAAAGCAGAAATCCATGATATTAACTTAATTTACTAAGTCGAAATCGGACGAAGATTGATGTTTAAAGGCATTCTTCAGATTTCGCATAAGAAATTTTTACTAGCAGTTTGCAACTCCATTAATTAAAATGGAAAATAAAAGGTTGTAGTCAGCGGCTTCTACCGTGATTCGAACTGCTATGTCTTATAGTACAAGCACTGCAACGCACAAGGGAACCTCTGAGCTAACGACACACTGGCGGCCAGAGGCGGAATATAGTCACTGCGATGTTGCCTGAGCCTCAAAACGCAACCTTAAACACACGAACAGAGGAGGTGGAGATTACTGTTTTAACGTCCCGTCGACAACGGTGTCATTAGAGACGGAGCACAAGCTCGGATTAGGGAAGGATGGGGAAGGAAATCGGCCGTGCCCTTCCTAAGGAACCATCCCGGCATTTGCCTGAAGCGATTTAGGGAAATCATTGAAAACCTAAATCAGGATGGCCGGGCGCGGGATTGCACCGTCGTCCTCCCGAATGCACGCACAAACAGGTGTTACTTATGTGAAGAACGCCGTTCTTGGAGTCCAGAAATTAAATATACTTTCTAATTGTGTCATCTTGCAGTGGATTATATCGTACGAGTCTTCGATGTGGAAAACGAATGTCAAGTGAATTTAGCGAGGTAACGCCGACCTACACCCGGAAGTAAATGCACTATCAGAGTGTTGACAAATACTTGCTACGACGCTGCCATTTCTAGGCTCTCTGACGAGGCAGCTCTTCAGCGAAATGCTTGCCGTGATTCTCCGATACGGTTCTCCAGAGTGGAGACGCGCGCGCACGTTTGATTTTTATGCGGCGTTCTCCCCTGATGGTTTCTGACGTCGCCTTGTGGGCTATGTATACATATGAGACATTCAATTATCATTAATCCAGAATGATACAAGTTTCAGCTTCCGGCGTGGAAGAAGGCTGTTGACGCCGACATTATATCATTTCAACGTAGGGAAAGCAAAACGGATCATTCAATGTTTCTCATTCAACATAAAGCATGTGAGATAATTTTCCGTAACGTTCATAATCATCTAAAAATACAAACGAAGTAAAAATACACCGGAAGCTTATTCGAATTGAATATAACGCTTTGCACCTCGATGTCGAATTTGTCCACTTGCAATCTTTTGCAGCATACACATAGAATGTCATGATTACCACGAGAATGAAGAAATATGTTGGTAAGGATGGAAGCAAGAAGAGACGCAGTCAACAAATATTCTATTCCTCATGGCATTCATTTCATTTGACACGTAAGAAGAGGTAAAGCGGGAATTTACTTTCGTTAACACGAAAGATATGCCGCACATATTGATAACGAGGAAGTCTGCGTCTTCATACGTTTCCTCCTTGAAATCTGTATGCTCTATTATATACTAAGTAGCCCGATCATTGTTTCAGTAATGTTACCCTCTTGTTTGACCCCATAACGATGAACAGATTCCAAATGCATGTCTCCCTTCCTGGGTTGTTTTTTGTGTTTTATTGCTTGGAATTCCTGAAGCAGACCACTGTGCCTTCCCCCCTCGTGGGTTAGGTCTCAAAACTAAACCGCTTTGT
Source organism: Schistocerca nitens (assembly GCF_023898315.1). Lineage (NCBI taxonomy): Eukaryota > Metazoa > Arthropoda > Insecta > Orthoptera > Acrididae > Schistocerca > Schistocerca nitens. The sequence continues at coordinate 404,132,568 of NC_064619.1, read as the reverse complement.
ATCCAATGGCATAATTTATTCAGACAGCATCAGCATAAGACTATCAAACAAAGCCTTCCATTTACAGTTGCAGCACTCTAACCAGCACTGACCAAAGTGTAATCCACGGTCATGGTCCTAAATTACCAGCTGTCTGCTACTGTGACAAAGTCCGTACTACACTGTCGATTCCGCAGCACCATTTTATCTGGTAACACTGTGTAGTTGCACAGTTGTGCTACCAGGTCTGTCCTCACACTGTCAACTTTATGTATCTCACTTCTCCTGTAGCGTAGATCACGAGGAGCCGAAGTAAATGAGTGTATTCTGCATGACGTAACATTCAGTATTCCCTTCTTTCATAGCCACTCTTCATGTGCATCGATACCAAATAGGAATGCGAAAACTCTTGCGAGTGAGAGAATGACAATAACAATCGTAACAAGAACAAGCAAATAATGAATTATGTTTATTCCAACGCAGAACGAGAATGGCTTTAAATATAAAAATCTGTATCTATATCTATATCCATATCTATTGATCTTTGAGTTGGCACAATGCAAATATATTCTTAGCATTTAGTTACTGAATTTAGTTCTGGATGTTTGCAGAGAAAAGGAAAAGTCGGTACTTCTCGCTAGTGTGATATAATGTGAACCAGCAACTACCCTTTCCTTAGAACACGACTCAAGCAGGTCCTCAAGTAGGTAGCAAGGCACTGCTGCATTCTGTTCCCTGACATTGCTCTGATGACGGTTAATGCAGATAGTTCCGATTATGAAATACAAAACGTATTGCAGGTTAGTTCCTAGGATAGTAACATTAAATTTGCGTTGTAGACGGCACATGAACGTGACGACTATCCATATTACTCATCAATATAAAAAGACAATATTTTGGGAATTTAGCAGGATTACTCAAAATGAATTCTGAAATTGGGTGACTGACTGCACAGGTGCTAAACGTCGTCAAGAGTATACGATGTCCTAATCGCATTAGGAATATGAAGATCGTCTTCGACAGCTCGCAACTTTCACATTGCTATCTCCACCCTACTCCAGACAGCCCTCGGTGGAGTTGCACTACGTTGCCGATGTTATGGAAGGCCTTCAAACCGACAACAGACCACATATTGAAAAATACAAGCGAATTCTTTTGCAGCGTAAGCTTATTGTAACTAATCTAAAAATTATTGGAGAGGAACATTGTCCTATTCAAAAAAAAGTAAAATGTTACACACTGTTGACGTCAAACGGACATTATCTATGTCCTGTCTTGTGTCCTACTCATCTATAATATCAAGTGTACTATGAAAATGATTATATATAATGGATGATAGGGTAATGCATTGATACCAGATGGTGGGGGCCGGCCGGTGTGGCCGTGCGGTTCTAGGCGCTTCAGTCTGGAACCGCGTGACCGCTACGGTCGCAGGTTCGAATCCTGCCTCGGGCATGGATGTGAGTGATGTCCTTAGGTTAGTTAGGTTTAAGTAGTTCTAAGTTCTAGGGGACTGATGACCTTAGAAGTTAAGTCCCATAGTGCTCAGAGCCATTTGAACTATTTAACACAAAATGACATTAAAAATTAAAGTTATTCACGAGCAGCTAGTTGAGAATATGTATGAACATTAAATGACACGACGAACTGAAATAATATGACGAAGAGTTCAGCGCTCACTGGGAATAGAGCCCCACACATATCTTTGTTGACTACACACAAAGAGACGTCAGCTACCGAATTTTTCTCCACCAGCTGCTCAGAATAGCATCTTGAACTTACAGTCATCTCGCAAATAATTCTGTGTCTCACTGGGAGTTAAAAACGTCAGATATCGTTAGTGTTGACAACGAATGAAAATACATTAAAAATCAAAATTATTATCCACCAGCAGATAGGTGTTCTCATGATAGAGCTTGATAATACGTAATTAAATCTTTAGTGCCGGGCCAGGATTCGATCCCATTCACGCGTAATATGTGAAGGTGTTGAGGAATCTGCAGTTTTGAACAAACAACAAATTGTAGCCGAGCTGTATTGTCACGAAGGGATCAAATTCCGCGTTAAGGGCGGTCTGAGTTGCATTCTCAGTTTAGAACCAATTTTATCGACATACAGAAGCTCAAATAAAAGATGGAATAAGTGTCCTGTGACCATACATAGCGTTTGTGTCGTCACTTGAAATAAATAACTAGTATAAGAAAGGTTACTGGTGATAGAGTTTCTACATGTCGCCACTCCAGACTTTATTGTGGTTCAACCTACCGCCTACTTGGTAAAGAAGGAATATCATCTTTAATGTGAATTTTCAGACCACGCAGCCATTATATCTCCTTCACTTGGTGTAGCCAGGAGAGAATGGAATCTGTCTCTCCCTATCTAAAATCATTGACGGAAGTGGGAATCGAACCCAGACCATAGGTATAACAACCTACCATCCGTCCAACAGACCACGAAATCCTCTTCTCTGCGAGTCATTTTTCTATCGTAACGCAGTTGCGCCACACTGGATGAGAATTCTGACACACAGGCTCCCTGTAGTAATTTGCAGCATGTTCAGTAAATTCATTTACTTGGTTGACCGAATCACCATGAACTAGCTGCCTCGGCTACCCAGTGCATACATTCGACTATTTTGTAATCACAGAAATAAAATCACGTAACTGCCACCTACACACAACTGCCAACAGTGTAGGATGCAGAAGTTTAAATAGGAAGTGTTCCTTTCCACTTGAGCTATTCTATTGCGCTATTTGTTACTAGAAAACGTCGTTCAGTCCAAAACAAAAGCTGTAACTGTTTGTCTCTCAGAAGTCAAGACCTGGCCATATGCATAATCTCACAGTGCTGTGCAATCCAAAAGTTCTGGAGGAATAGTTGCCGAGCTCTGGAGCTGCTGTAGCTACGTGTCAGCTTGTAGCATAGATAAGATGTCGCGAGTTCGAATACATTCAGTGCTACATTTTTTAAAACGCAATTCTGCTCTCTGCTGAAGGTATCAATCTAATGGAACTTTGAACATAATTCCCTTCACTTCTCAACCCAAAGTAGTCGCATGTGGAAAAAGGGCTAACTACTGTGACATTTTGTTCTATTCAGGTTTAATAGACAGCAGGCAGCAGATGCATCTCGAAGATGTGCAGGGAGAGCGCATCGTGCCATAATATGTCAGAAAAGTATTTTCTACATTAGCCGTCGTGTGGTAGTGATATTTTATTCTTCTTCAAACTTTGTTTGACAGCTTTAACTCAGAACAAGTTTTCTACATGCATGTAATCAATAAACTGCATGTGCATTGTCAGACTGTCATAGGTAACATCAGAGAATTACGAAAATTGTGCACTGTATTATAAGAAATGAAATAAAACTAACCATGATAACCTTACGACGAAAGTATCTGTACACAAGCATGCCTCTATCGACACGAATTAGTAAAATACTACTCACTTAGATTTTGACTGGGTCTGTGTTTAATTGGTATGCTGTGTCATACTCAAGAGGTATGCAAATGTGGCATTTCATAAATATAGTTACGTATTCCTAGAAACCCAAAACTCGCTTGTCAGCAGCGGAAAGAGGCCGTACCTGTTGTGCAGCATTGTAAGTTGTTCAACATTGCACTATGAGCTGAAAGCATTTTCTTGCGATTTCCTTATTGATGTTTGATCTGACTGCTTGTAGCTCTTTCACAGAAGGGATAAAAACCTTACAGTCAGTGAGACTGGAACTGCGAACCGTAACAGACGCTTTTTCACAGGTCAGCACGTTACCACAGAGCTGGCGAGGAGGTATGGGTCTTAGCTTCCTATTACGAGGGCAATAGTAACTAGAACTCGTAAACCGCTATTTGAAGGTCGAGATTAGTTGCGGTTTCCACCTGCAACGACTTTCCTGGGCTGAAAACCGTAAATTTTCAATCTTTTGTTACCCTTCAAGCGATAATAACTCAGATTATTCAATGGAAATGACAGGTAAAATCAAGTGAACTTTGAGGCTTAATTCCGTGCACACCAGGAAGTAACTCGTCGATCACAGAGTTGCCAAACATACGTTGCCTTGTTGCTAAATCTCAGTTACAGTACCAGCAGGAAGAAGACGAACCGATGTGATCCTACAGCGGTCTGGGAAGTGACCATAGCTGGTGTCTCCAAGTCACGGCTGCTACGGCCTGGAATACGTAATGCGTCTGATTCGCTTTCTGTAACTAGGTTTAGGGACTGGAGCGTAGTTACTAATAATACTCAGAACTGACTGCAAACTGAGCATCATAAATCAGTAACTCTCATTGTTGTTTTTATATTTCTTTCGTAAGTGTACTCAAAACTAAGAAAGTCATTCACAGGCGTTTTCGTGCCTCGCCGATAGTCGAGCACAACATACAAATAAAAATAAAAAAGAATGTGTGTGTGTGTGTGTGTGTGTGTGTGTGTGTGTTTGTGAGAGAGATAGAGAGAGAGAGATAAATAAAAAGCAATGAGAGAGAGTGTAAAAAATTGTTGTAAAGAAATTGAATCATGGTATTTAAAGAAATCTTTCATTAAAATGACACATTCCACATCATTACGAAATGTCGTATTCATGATCCATGGAACAAGAGTTAATCTAATGTAATCTAATCTAATCTAATCACATCATATTGATGATTAGCCATGAAGAGTCATGAATTACCGAAATTTTGGCCAATACCAGTAACCAAATCTAAACTTGAAAATAAAAGACGACAATTTTTGTAATAAACCATGACTCCTATCAAGACCCTTTCGTCCCTGTTATCTAACCACGAAAGATGTCTGATATACCTCCATTCTGAAGTAACAAAGTGTGCATGCATTTAAAGATGAAGTGCATGATGTGAAGTTCTGTGACGGAGATACGAACCCAACACGTAATCCGATTGTTAACTAAGAAAAATCAAATGTTACGTATCGGTTTTTCTTACGAGCCGCTAGGTGTCTGAATCTAAAATAAGGATACAAACTTTTGTGCCTAAGCGACAATCGAACTGCACACCTACCGTGCATCCACGAATATAGCTTAAGTATCATTTGCTTACTCATGAACAGTAAGATGTGTGCGTGTTTGACCAGAAGTAACGACACCTGTTGCGATTGTTGGAAACACAAGAACAGACATTGAAATTGCGCGTTAATTTTCACTAGCAGGTGGGTGTGCACTTGATAAAGCTAGAAATGAAATTATGAATATTTTTGTACTGGATCAGGTTTCAGACCCACATACTTACCTTTGGAGGAGACCTAGAGAAGATTGCAGTCTTGGGAAAAGGAACGAAATGACTGAACTACACTGTTCCGAGAGATTCAGATCCTCGAAAGAGGAGATACGAATTCGAATCACAGTCCAGCACCAAATTTTTAAACGTCTCTAGTTCAATCAAGTACAAGTAAAATAAGAGCCCTGTCCCTTTAAATGACTATCGGTTCATCAAATAAAATAAAATTTTCTAATGTAAGTAAGCTTACAGGCGACTGTATTTCTGTTTACCATGACTTCCGCTGTGTCATTTCCCAACGTAAACGGGCTCTGCCCAGTTGGTAATGAAGGAACGTGATGTTTAATGCGGATTCTGGATTATAACGTCTTTCTCTTGATGTTACCAGAGGTAAAATAAATCTGTTTGTGCCTCTTAAAAGTAAATGCATGAACCCACGCATTGCACCTGTGATAGCTCGTTCCACCATACCATTGTGGCCACATTTCCCAGCCCCAAGAGTGTGCTGTAACGGATGATGTGCTTAGCTTACAAAATTAGTCACTGTGGAAAAAATGCGAGTCTATTAAATGGTCAAGTAGAAGTAAGCTTCTGACGCAGAGATTATGCTATTCTCATGTCAGCAGGATGTAAAGACTCTTCTAGGCATCATAGGCTGGATGTGAAGCCATCTTGATTTTTCACAAATTCAGCAAATTTCTTAGTTCGAGAAAATCCACTGTGAAGTGTGAAGTTGCCGGATAATTCGATTATTACTGTTATTATTACTATCATTTTATTCATACCGCTGCTGGAACACGACCGTAGTCTTCAGGTAAAACGCGAGACCAGCTAATATGACGTCTGGCGACCGAAAGCACATATCGACAAAATATTTATCGCCCCTTTCCTCTCGGTGCTGAAGCTATGAGTGTAATTCAAGCGAATCTACAATATCATATTAGCTGGTCTCGCGTTTTACCTCAAGACTACGGTCGTAGTCAAGAGTAATGTACTAAGACTGGAGTCAACACTTCCTCTGGGAAGTGCCGCAGTCTACATGTTGCTAGATCGAGCATATTGCCAGACATAGAATTCTGAGAGGAGCACGACTGTATTGTCCACCTTACGTGAACGACTCGGCGGTCAATTTTTTGGTCTGAGACTGTATCTACAACACATATTGCACGCTGAAGACCCAGAAGAATTAAAAAAAAAAGTAGTTTATGAGAGCAACGTTAACCATAGCGTTCGAAGTATTCATAGTATTGTATACGTGTGTGTAAACGCCTTCCAATGACCACTCAAGAAAGACAAGGATACACAGTCTAGCTCCAATATTATAAATACGCCTCAGTTTGTGGATGAACTCAGACTTAGGTTGATAATAATTGTGAAAATTTAGCAGCACTGTACCCATTGGTGTTAAACTCGTTTTCAACCAATGATTCCCACAGCTACAGGGATACTACTTGTGATACCTCTTAGACAAAATACTTAATCAGTGTTATCAGACGAAAAGATCAACCTGACACAAACTGTGGGAAGTTTGTTTTACAACCTTCGTACTTGGATATTCAGCTTTTTCCTATTTGAGATATCTGTGAACGTTGCTGCCTAAGACGATTTAAGCAGAAACTAAATTCCCTCAGCTTCGACAATGTTTAAAGAAATCGTCTTATTGGCACTAAATCGTGGTTTGTGAATTGTTTACCGGCCGTACTCTGCCGTATTTTGCCGGTTGCAAGGCAAAAGCTTACTGACAAATTTCACACAGAAATTACTGTTACAGTGTACTTATGGAGCCAAATGAGTGAATTGCGTATTTTCCGGTGAGAAAGAGCAGTGGCAAACAGTCTTCGCTACATTAGGTTATTTAAACTGGTGTCACTCTGAGCTAGAATATATGGTCAGCGACTAAGTGTAAGGTCAACGTTTCAGATGCGAGTTTTGCGACTGTGAAATACTTTCCTACATTATAGAAGCGAATATTAAATTTGAACTAATATTGCGAAAATTTTGTACTTGGACAGCTTAGAATGAAAATACTTCTGTTTATTTCAAAGGGAAACAATAGATTTTCTAAAACACTGTCTGTCATACACAACTTGAAACAGGTCATGTCGACCAAATCATGTGGAAGAACTAACAGCAACGTATATTCGAAGGCAGTAAGATCTCTTGCCTTTTGGTTTGTCAGTACTCGATAGCCATTTCTAGGCGAAAGAAAATGAAGAAAGGCAGTGCGTTTTTGTTACCAAGTAACGTCTTCGTCAATTACTTTAGTTTTAAAGTAATCTACGAGTAATTGCTGGTGTTTGATATTAACATGAAAAGGATTCCGTAGACAGGGAAAGAACCTGTTCTTGGGAAACTACATCTATAGTGACCAAAAGGCATTAAATGATGTTCAAGCACTTGTGTTACAGCAGCGGTATGAATAAAATGATAGTAATAATAACAGTAATAATCGAATTATCCGGCAACTTCACACTTCACAGTGGATTTTCTCGAACTAAGAAATTTGCTGAATTTGTGAAAAATCAAAATGGCTTCACATCCAGCCTATGATGCCTAGAAGAGTCTTTACATCCTGCTGACATGAGAATAGCATAATCTCTGCGTCAGAATCTTACTTCTACTTGACCATTTAATAGACTCGCATTTTTTCCACAGTGACTAATTTTGTAAGCTAAGCACATCATCCGTTACAGCACACTCTTGGGGCTGGGAAATGTGGCCACAATGGTATGGTGGAACGAGCTGTCACAGGTGCAATGCGTGGGTTCAGGCATTTACTTTTAAGAGGCACAAACAGATTTATTTTACCTCTGGTAACCTCAAGAGAAAGACGTTATAATCCAGAATCCGCATTAAACATCACGTTCCTTCATTACCAACTGGGCAGAGCCCGTTTACGTTGGGAAATGACACAGCGGAAGTCATGGTAAACAGAAATACAGTCGCCAGTAAGCTTACTTACATTAGAAAATTTTATTTTATTTGATGAACCGATAGCCATTTAAAGGGACAGGGCTCTTATTTTACTTGTACTTGATTGAACTAGAGACGTTTAAAAATTTGGTGCTGGACTGTGATTCGAATTCGTATCTCCTCTTTCGAGGATCTGAATCTCTCGGAACAGTATAGTTCAGTCATTTCGTTCCTTTTCCCAAGACTGCAATCTTCTCTAGGTCTCCTCCAAAGGTAAGTATGTGGGTCTGAAACCTGATCCAGTACAAAAATATTCATAATTTCATTTCTAGCTTTATCAAGTGCACACCCACCTGCTAGTGAAAATTAACGCGCAATTTCAATGTCTGTTCATGTGTTTCCAACAATCGCAACAGGTGTCGTTATTTCTGGTCAAACACGCACACATCTTACTGTTCATGCGCAGTGTTTAGCACACTGGACTCGCATTCGGGAGGACGACGGTTCAATCCCGTCTCCAGCCATCCTGATTTAGGTTTTCTGTGATTTTCCTAAATCGTTTCAGGCAAATGCCGGGATGGTTCCTTTGAAAGGGCACGGCCGATTTCCTTCCCCATCCTTCCCTCACCCGAGCTTGCGCTCCGTCTCTAATGACCTCGTTGTCGACGGGACGTTAAACAACACTAACCTAACCTAACCTTACTGTTCATGAGTAAGCAACTGATACTTAAGCTATATTCGTGGATGCACGGTAGGTGTGCAGTTCGATTGTCGCTTAGGCACAAAAGTTTGTATCCTTATTTTAGATTCAGACACCTAGCGGCTCGTAAGAAAAACCGATACGTAACATTTGATTTTTCTTAGTTAACAATCGGATTACGTGTTGGGTTCGTATCTCCGTCACAGAACTTCACATCATGCACTTCATCTTTAAATGCATGCACACTTTGTTACTTCAGAATGGAGGTATATCAGACATCTTTCGTGGTTAGATAACAGGGACGAAAGGGTCTTGATAGGAGTCACGGTTTATTACAAAAATTGTCGTCTTTTATTTTCAAGTTTAGATTTGGTTACTGGTATTGGCCAAAATTTCGGTAATTCATGACTCTTCATGGCTAATCATCAATATGATGTGATTAGATTAGATTAGATTACATTAGATTAACTCTTGTTCCATGGATCATGAATACGACATTTCGTAATGATGTGGAATGTGTCATTTTAATGAAAGATTTCTTTAAATACCATGATTCAATTTCTTTACAACAATTTTTTACACTCTCTCTCATTGCTTTTTATTTATCTCTCTCTCTCTATCTCTCTCACAAACACACACACACACACACACACACACACACACACACACATTCTTTTTTATTTTTATTTGTATGTTGTGCTCGACTATCGGCGAGGCACGAAAACGCCTGTGAATGACTTTCTTAGTTTTGAGTACACTTACGAAAGAAATATAAAAACAACAATGAGAGTTACTGATTTATGATGCTCAGTTTGCAGTCAGTTCTGAGTATTATTAGTAACTACGCTCCAGTCCCTAAACCTAGTTACAGAAAGCGAATCAGACGCATTACGTATTCCAGGCCGTAGCAGCCGTGACTTGGAGACACCAGCTATGGTCACTTCCCAGACCGCTGTAGGATCACATCGGTTCGTCTTCTTCCTGCTGGTACTGTAACTGAGATTTAGCAACAAGGCAACGTATGTTTGGCAACTCTGTGATCGACGAGTTACTTCCTGGTGTGCACGGAATTAAGCCTCAAAGTTCACTTGATTTTACCTGTCATTTCCATTGAATAATCTGAGTTATTATCGCTTGAAGGGTAACAAAAGATTGAAAATTTACGGTTTTCAGCCCAGGAAAGTCGTTGCAGGTGGAAACCGCAACTAATCTCGACCTTCAAATAGCGGTTTACGAGTTCTAGTTACTATTGCCCTCGTAATAGGAAGCTAAGACCCATACCTCCTCGCCAGCTCTGTGGTAACGTGCTGACCTGTGAAAAAGCGTCTGTTACGGTTCGCAGTTCCAGTCTCACTGACTGTAAGGTTTTTATCCCTTCTGTGAAAGAGCTACAAGCAGTCAGATCAAACATCAATAAGGAAATCGCAAGAAAATGCTTTCAGCTCATAGTGCAATGTTGAACAACTTACAATGCTGCACAACAGGTACGGCCTCTTTCCGCTGCTGACAAGCGAGTTTTGGGTTTCTAGGAATACGTAACTATATTTATGAAATGCCACATTTGCATACCTCTTGAGTATGACACAGCATACCAATTAAACACAGACCCAGTCAAAATCTAAGTGAGTAGTATTTTACTAATTCGTGTCGATAGAGGCATGCTTGTGTACAGATACTTTCGTCGTAAGGTTATCATGGTTAGTTTTATTTCATTTCTTATAATACAGTGCACAATTTTCGTAATTCTCTGATGTTACCTATGACAGTCTGACAATGCACATGCAGTTTATTGATTACATGCATGTAGAAAACTTGTTCTGAGTTAAAGCTGTCAAACAAAGTTTGAAGAAGAATAAAATATCACTACCACACGACGGCTAATGTAGAAAATACTTTTCTGACATATTATGGCACGATGCGCTCTCCCTGCACATCTTCGAGATGCATCTGCTGCCTGCTGTCTATTAAACCTGAATAGAACAAAATGTCACAGTAGTTAGCCCTTTTTCCACATGCGACTACTTTGGGTTGAGAAGTGAAGGGAATTATGTTCAAAGTTCCATTAGATTGATACCTTCAGCAGAGAGCAGAATTGCGTTTTAAAAAATGTAGCACTGAATGTATTCGAACTCGCGACATCTTATCTATGCTACAAGCTGACACGTAGCTACAGCAGCTCCAGAGCTCGGCAACTATTCCTCCAGAACTTTTGGATTGCACAGCACTGTGAGATTATGCATATGGCCAGGTCTTGACTTCTGAGAGACAAACAGTTACAGCTTTTGTTTTGGACTGAACGACGTTTTCTAGTAACAAATAGCGCAATAGAATAGCTCAAGTGGAAAGGAACACTTCCTATTTAAACTTCTGCATCCTACACTGTTGGCAGTTGTGTGTAGGTGGCAGTTACGTGATTTTATTTCTGTGATTACAAAATAGTCGAATGTATGCACTGGGTAGCCGAGGCAGCTAGTTCATGGTGATTCGGTCAACCAAGTAAATGAATTTACTGAACATGCTGCAAATTACTACAGGGAGCCTGTGTGTCAGAATTCTCATCCAGTGTGGCGCAACTGCGTTACGATAGAAAAATGACTCGCAGAGAAGAGGATTTCGTGGTCTGTTGGACGGATGGTAGGTTGTTATACCTATGGTCTGGGTTCGATTCCCACTTCCGTCAATGATTTTAGATAGGGAGAGACAGATTCCATTCTCTCCTGGCTACACCAAGTGAAGGAGATATAATGGCTGCGTGGTCTGAAAATTCACATTAAAGATGATATTCCTTCTTTACCAAGTAGGCGGTAGGTTGAACCACAATAAAGTCTGGAGTGGCGACATGTAGAAACTCTATCACCAGTAACCTTTCTTATACTAGTTATTTATTTCAAGTGACGACACAAACGCTATGTATGGTCACAGGACACTTATTCCATCTTTTATTTGAGCTTCTGTATGTCGATAAAATTGGTTCTAAACTGAGAATGCAACTCAGACCGCCCTTAACGCGGAATTTGATCCCTTCGTGACAATACAGCTCGGCTACAATTTGTTGTTTGTTCAAAACTGCAGATTCCTCAACACCTTCACATATTACGCGTGAATGGGATCGAATCCTGGCCCGGCACTAAAGATTTAATTACGTATTATCAAGCTCTATCATGAGAACACCTATCTGCTGGTGGATAATAATTTTGATTTTTAATGTATTTTCATTCGTTGTCAACACTAACGATATCTGACGTTTTTAACTCCCAGTGAGACACAGAATTATTTGCGAGATGACTGTAAGTTCAAGATGCTATTCTGAGCAGCTGGTGGAGAAAAATTCGGTAGCTGACGTCTCTTTGTGTGTAGTCAACAAAGATATGTGTGGGGCTCTATTCCCAGTGAGCGCTGAACTCTTCGTCATATTATTTCAGTTCGTCGTGTCATTTAATGTTCATACATATTCTCAACTAGCTGCTCGTGAATAACTTTAATTTTTAATGTCATTTTGTGTTAAATAGTTCAAATGGCTCTGAGCACTATGGGACTTAACTTCTAAGGTCATCAGTCCCCTAGAACTTAGAACTACTTAAACCTAACTAACCTAAGGACATCACTCACATCCATGCCCGAGGCAGGATTCGAACCTGCGACCGTAGCGGTCACGCGGTTCCAGACTGAAGCGCCTAGAACCGCACGGCCACACCGGCCGGCCCCCACCATCTGGTATCAATGCATTACCCTATCATCCATTATATATAATCATTTTCATAGTACACTTGATATTATAGATGAGTAGGACACAAGACAGGACATAGATAATGTCCGTTTGACGTCAACAGTGTGTAACATTTTACTTTTTTTTGAATAGGACAATGTTCCTCTCCAATAATTTTTAGATTAGTTACAATAAGCTTACGCTGCAAAAGAATTCGCTTGTATTTTTCAATATGTGGTCTGTTGTCGGTTTGAAGGCCTTCCATAACATCGGCAACGTAGTGCAACTCCACCGAGGGCTGTCTGGAGTAGGGTGGAGATAGCAATGTGAAAGTTGCGAGCTGTCGAAGACGATCTTCATATTCCTAATGCGATTAGGACATCGTATACTCTTGACGACGTTTAGCACCTGTGCAGTCAGTCACCCAATTTCAGAATTCATTTTGAGTAATCCTGCTAAATTCCCAAAATATTGTCTTTTTATATTGATGAGTAATATGGATAGTCGTCACGTTCATGTGCCGTCTACAACGCAAATTTAATGTTACTATCCTAGGAACTAACCTGCAATACGTTTTGTATTTCATAATCGGAACTATCTGCATTAACCGTCATCAGAGCAATGTCAGGGAACAGAATGCAGCAGTGCCTTGCTACCTACTTGAGGACCTGCTTGAGTCGTGTTCTAAGGAAAGGGTAGTTGCTGGTTCACATTATATTACACTAGCGAGAAGTACCGACTTTTCCTTTTCTCTGCAAACATCCAGAACTAAATTCAGTAACTAAATGCTAAGAATATATTTGCATTGTGCCAACTCAAAGATCAATAGATATGGATATAGATATAGATACAGATTTTTATATTTAAAGCCATTCTCGTTCTGCGTTGGAATAAACATAATTCATTATTTGCTTGTTCTTGTTACGATTGTTATTGTCATTCTCTCACTCGCAAGAGTTTTCGCATTCCTATTTGGTATCGATGCACATGAAGAGTGGCTATGAAAGAAGGGAATACTGAATGTTACGTCATGCAGAATACACTCATTTACTTCGGCTCCTCGTGATCTACGCTACAGGAGAAGTGAGATACATAAAGTTGACAGTGTGAGGACAGACCTGGTAGCACAACTGTGCAACTACACAGTGTTACCAGATAAAATGGTGCTGCGGAATCGACAGTGTAGTACGGACTTTGTCACAGTAGCAGACAGCTGGTAATTTAGGACCATGACCGTGGATTACACTTTGGTCAGTGCTGGTTAGAGTGCTGCAACTGTAAATGGAAGGCTTTGTTTGATAGTCTTATGCTGATGCTGTCTGAATAAATTATGCCATTGGATACAAAGCGGTTTAGTTTTGAGACCTAACCCACGAGGGGGGAAGGCACAGTGGTCTGCTTCAGGAATTCCAAGCAATAAAACACAAAAAACAACCCAGGAAGGGAGACATGCATTTGGAATCTGTTCATCGTTATGGGGTCAAACAAGAGGGTAACATTACTGAAACAATGATCGGGCTACTTAGTGTATAATAGAGCATACAGATTTCAAGGAGGAAACGTATGAAGACGCAGACTTCCTCGTTATCAATATGTGCGGCATATCTTTCGTGTTAACGAAAGTAAATTCCCGCTTTACCTCTTCTTACGTGTCAAATGAAATGAATGCCATGAGGAATAGAATATTTGTTGACTGCGTCTCTTCTTGCTTCCATCCTTACCAACATATTTCTTCATTCTCGTGGTAATCATGACATTCTATGTGTATGCTGCAAAAGATTGCAAGTGGACAAATTCGACATCGAGGTGCAAAGCGTTGTATTCAATTCGAATAAGCTTCCGGTGTATTTTTACTTCGTTTGTATTTTTAGATGATTATGAACGTTACGGAAAATTATCTCACATGCTTTATGTTGAATGAGAAACATTGAATGATCCGTTTTGCTTTCCCTACGTTGAAATGATATAATGTCGGCGTCAACAGCCTTCTTCCACGCCGGAAGCTGAAACTTGTATCATTCTGGATTAATGATAATTGAATGTCTCATATGTATACATAGCCCACAAGGCGACGTCAGAAACCATCAGGGGAGAACGCCGCATAAAAACCAAACGTGCGCGCGCGTCTCCACTCTGGAGAACCGTATCGGAGAATCACGGCAAGCATTTCGCTGAAGAGCTGCCTCGTCAGAGAGCCTAGAAATGGCAGCGTCGTAGCAAGTATTTGTCAACACTCTGATAGTGCATTTACTTCCGGGTGTAGGTCGGCGTTACCTCGCTAAATTCACTTGACATTCGTTTTCCACATCGAAGACTCGTACGATATAATCCACTGCAAGATGACACAATTAGAAAGTATATTTAATTTCTGGACTCCAAGAACGGCGTTCTTCACATAAGTAACACCTGTTTGTGTGTGCATTCGGGAGGACGACGGTGCAATCCCGCGCCCGGCCATCCTGATTTAGGTTTTCAATGATTTCCCTAAATCGCTTCAGGCAAATGCCGGGATGGTTCCTTAGGAAGGGCACGGCCGATTTCCTTCCCCATCCTTCCCTAATCCGAGCTTGTGCTCCGTCTCTAATGACATCGTTGTCGACGGGACGTTAAAACAGTAATCTCCACCTCCTCTGTTCGTGTGTTTAAGGTTGCGTTTTGAGGCTCAGGCAACATCGCAGTGACTATATTCCGCCTCTGGCCGCCAGTGTGTCGTTAGCTCAGAGGTTCCCTTGTGCGTTGCAGTGCTTGTACTATAAGACATAGCAGTTCGAATCACGGTAGAAGCCGCTGACTACAACCTTTTATTTTCCATTTTAATTAATGGAGTTGCAAACTGCTAGTAAAAATTTCTTATGCGAAATCTGAAGAATGCCTTTAAACATCAATCTTCGTCCGATTTCGACTTAGTAAATTAAGTTAATATCATGGATTTCTGCTTTGCAAATTCCAAGGTGCTTCACTGTAAAATAGACCCTGAAAAGATTCAAACCGACTGTCAACGATATAAATTTGAGCTTTGTTCGTCATATAGGTCTAACATGTCAGAAGGTTGTTTATGAAGTGCACATGTTCATTAATGTAGTTCCCTTCTTCTAAATTTTTGCAATAGCATTTAACTGTAGACGTTTTCTAACACCGGCGTTAGCAATTCCTTTCCGTTCTCTGAAACCTTCAAAACGACAAATTTTTCTGGTTTAAATCTGATGACCTTAACTATCACTTCCGATCAACAATAAATACTTCATGAACCCATACATGGAACTCCAAATGTGCAGTGTTCCTGCACTGCTACAGAGCATGCATTGCAAGATATTCACACAGTTTATCGCATAGACTTACCATAAGGAATGAAACAAGAACTGTAATACACTTTACACCACAGACGCTCACTCTGGCTTGACGAAAACATCCAAGCATTGACCAAAAGTTGCACAAATAATTGAGTTTGAAAGGAAAAGAAACGAGGTATGAAGCATTTATAAATTCATCGAATGTAGTGAGGTGGTTTAATTTCGTCCCAGTCTACAAAATTAATTTCGGGCCATACTTAGCTCTTGCCGATTAATGTAATATAATACCCGCCTACTAATCAGGGCGTCTGTCTCCGTTGCTTTTGAGCGTGAATGGAAATTGTAGAAATTTTCTGTGGAGCAACATTTAATAATAAAGCGTTTTAAATCATCAAAAGCGATGAGCGGTAGCAGGCGCTTTCGATAAAGAACGGGGGAGTGCAGCGCCGCTGCTGTCGCCACGGCCGCTGCCAGTAGCCAGCAAATGGATCCCGGAGCTTTGCCGCATACGGCGTCCAGAGGAGGACAGTCTGCAGGAAACCTGCCGCAAAATCGTTACTGGATAAAATTTTGATATCGGTGTGTCACAAAGCGAAATAGATTGAATCTGCGCTGCCATTACATTCACGTATGTGCGTGTATGACAGAAGAGGCTATAAAAATATTTTATGCCAGCTGCTCTCGATCCACTGACATTATGAACAGAAAGAACGCACGCTACCGCTAGACCACAGGCGTAATCAGCGTAGAGTTTCTCTATCATGGGACAAGTTTTCCTCCAGGAAGTGCCGCAGTCTACAGTGTTGGCAGATTGTGCAGATAACCGGACTTAGAGAATTAGCGAGTTGGCCAGTTTTTTTGTCCCACGTCGCGATCGGCGCGGACTTAGCCTCTGAAGCGGCCGGCCGCCGGTCAAGTTTTATGTCAAAGAGTGTACATATTCCAGGCCACTGATGATGCCTTGCAGAAAATAAAGGCGAAACGTGTATGGCACTAAAATTGTGTTTTATTCAGTTGCTGTCAGACGGTCCATAAGCAGAAATTATCAATATACCGTAAGCGTTAGTAATACTCACCGAAACGTCGCGAAATTTCAACGCAGCCAGCCATATGGAAGTTCGAAAAGATTTCGTCAGCAGTCTACACCGGGAAAGTCTACATTCACACAAAATAAATATTATCTGTCTTTCCCCAACTGCGTTATTATTTTTCTTCAACAAAATAAGTTTCACCTTTTCGTACTAGATGATGATGATGATGATGATGTTTGGTTTTTGGGGCGCTCAACTGCGCGGTTATCAGTGCCCGTACAAATTCCCACCAGTTGATCAGTCCAATCTCGCCACTTTTATGAATGATGATGAAATGATGAAGACAAGACAAACATTCAGTCATCTTGAGGCAGGTGAAAAGCCCTGACCCCGCCGGGAATCGAACCCGGACGCCGTGCTCGGGAAGCGAGAACGCGACCGCGAGACCACGAGCTGCGGACTATTCGTAATAGAAGACATCATGTCTAATACGTATCACTAAAGCACAGGGGTTGGACAAAAGTATGCAAACAGCGCAGAAATGCATTCTCGAACATAAATGCAGATGATAGCCCTGTCCGCAGGTTCCGCTCTTGTGTTTGACCCTGAAGGGCACTTGCACAGTGTTCTCAATATGTTGGAAGAGTCTGTCGTGATCAGAACAGTGTTCTGCGGACTTAAGAGTGCATTACGTCGGAAATAGTGAATCCCAACGTGGGGAAGTTGCTGGTGCTCGTATGGTGGGTGTTTCCGTAACCGAAGTGTTTGGAGTTTCAAGGCGGACTATATCGAAGATTTATACCGCATACAGGTAACGCGGAAAAATGTAGTCCGGTAAGTCGCAAGATGGTCGAAAGTTTCTGCTGAGTGATCGTGAGAGGCGATCATTGAAGAGGATTCTGACGAAAAATAATAGGACACCGGCTGCAAAGGTCACTGTAGAACTAATATCGCGCTCGCGATCCATGTAACCTGGACTAAAGATCAAGGGAAGAATGTCGTTTGGTTGGATGAGTCTTGTTTCTCATTGTTTACAACTTTTGGTCGAATTTAAGTCCTAAGACTGAAACGTTGCGGGGGTTCGGTGATGATTCTGCCAGCCATATCGTGGTATTCCATGCACTCCATGTCTACTGTGCAAAGTCTTGATACTGACAATGATTATGTGTCAATTATGGCTTATCAGGCCCATCCCAAGTTACAGTGAATGTTCCCCAAAGCTGCGACTGTGTTTAAAGACGATAGGGACCGCGTTCACACAGCTCGCATCGTCCCGGTCTGGTTTTGGGAGCATTAGAATGAAGTGTCGCATCTCCTCTGGGCACCACTGCCACCGAATCCCAGTATGGAGAGATGGTTGTGTGATGTCTACCCAGCCCCCTCACCGTTACCTGAACTTGCCAATATTTTGCAGGAAGAATGTTATGATTCGTTTGTAAACCATACATACGACTGGAAGGTGTTTTGAATGCCAACGGTTTTATTACACCGTATGAGGCAAGGTAATGTGTTGTATTTTTGTTGTTTCCATATTTTGGTCCAGTACTGGTATATGTGCTTGAAAATAAAATAAATATTCAGTTGCAAAAGCAGATATTTATACTTATCGGCATGGCAGACGTCATTATAGTAGCAGCTCAGGAAGAATAACAGCAAATAGTAGTAATAAGTTGCAGAGTTGCAGAGTTACCTTATTCGCTTCCAGCGATGTCAATGTAGCATCAGTGAGGACTGAAGATCAAATACCCTCCGGCAGTCACGTTTGTAGTTCTCTAGGGTATCCCTAAATTACCTATGACATGTGCAGGAATTATTCACTATTGCCAACAAACTCGTCGCGGGAGATTCAGCGACCTTTTTGATATTTAAAATCTGTCGTTCATTTCGCCGCCTCAGTGGCCGATTTATATAGTTTTAGTATGACTGGTTACGATGGAAGCTGGTCATCTTCAGATCCATCTAGTTGCGTAAGCAGCCTAATATATCCCTATGGAACTGCATATAAACGTATGGAATTGAACATATTCTTGTATGTACTTCCATGTGGAGACGACGAGTTGCTCATGCAACTACATAGATCTGAAGATGATCAGCTTTGATCGAAACTAGTCAACTGAGACGGCAATATGAACAACACGTTTTAAAGCTGGAGTTATTATTATGAAAAGGAAAGACTATTTCCTTTCCCGTCCATTCCAGTCTTAGCGTGGATTCCGTATGTAATGAACTGTTCATCCACAGGACGTTAAACCCAAACCTTAAAAATTTGTATTTTTACACCTTTATGATGATTTTGATGCTGCTGTTAGTTATTATCATTGGATTAGAGCACCATTGCAAGTACCAAATGCTATGATTCAAGGGAAAGCAATTGACGCGATGAAGTTTATTCAAGGAGACAAATGTTAGCTTCAATATTTTACAAATGAAATCGTTTGCAAAATTTTTATTTTAACTGCTAGTAAATGACATTTGGCCATTAACAATTTATAGAAATGTGCGTGTCGCTATCGGGTGCTACTGGCACAATTTCAACATGGTTGTATTTCACACTTTTCAAATTACTTCAATCCATATGTTGTCAAGTTTTGTACGATTTCCAAAAGTCAGGTTTTCAATTAGAGGCGTAGTATCCATCTCAGATAAGTACAACACAGACCTTTCTCGCAGCTGGGCCACATCTACACTCCGAAAGCGACACTGCGTTGTGTGGCGGAGGTTACTTCGTGTACCATCATCACTTCCCCTCTTTTCTGCTTCAGCGAATGTTTCACGGGAAGAACGATTGTCAGTTAGTCTCCACTAGGGCTCCAATCTCGAATTTTATACGAAAGTACGCTGTCGGACGTTTGACGATAAACCACACGGAGATGCCGAGAGGCTCCGTCGAAGCGTCTGTCACTGAAGTTGCCTGATCATCTACGTGGCGCTTTCGTGGTTACTGAAAGCACCTGTAACGAAACGCGCTGCCCTTTTTTAGATCCTGTCTATTTCTTCCATCAATCCATCTGGCACGGATCCCGTACTGACTAGCAGTACTCACGTATTGATCGAACGAGAGTTTTGTAAGCTACCTCCTTTGTTGACGGACTGCATTTTCCAAGAATTCTTCCAACGAATCTGTCTGGCATCTGCCTTTTCTACGATTAGTTTTATGTGGTCGTTCAACCTTTAAATCTGTCTTTACTCATACTGCCATATATTTTGAGGAAGTAACTACTTCCAACGATTGTTCTGGAGTTCTGTAATCATACAATAGAGGATTTTTATGTATTCGCAGTACATTACATTTGTTTATCATGAGTCAATTGCCACTCCCTGCACCAAAGGGCGATCCTCTGGAATTTTCTAGCGTCGTGACTTCTTTGTATATAACAGGATTATTCGAGAGAAACCTGATCGAACTTCTGACGTCATCTTTTGTGTAATTTATGTACTATGTGGAAAGTAACGGACCTGGAGTGCGCTCGAAGTCACTTTTATGTCTGAAGATATCTCTCTATCGATAAAGACATGCTGTGTTGTCTGCCAGAGTCCCTTCAGTCCAGTCACGCAGTCGGTCTCATATACGGTACGCTCGTATTTTGTTCAACGGGCTGTAGTGCGAAAGTATATGGAATGCCTTTCGAAATTCAAGAAACACGACAGCTACTGCAATGGCGCTTTCTTCTCAGTGAAGCGGGGGATTTGAAAGTGGTCCGATCTTTAAAGTGATTTTACATCCAAACTGTACATTTCTGGATATGGTTTCTTTATCCAAACGTAAAACATGAAACTTCAAACATCAGCTGTTACATCACTCTTCCAACGTATATACCGTGAAAAGGAAATGCAGAAAAAAAAAATAGATTCGCTCACACTGAGGGTTACCGGCAGTCGTTCTTCCGCACACCATTCGCAACTGGAACAGGAGACGGGGTATATCCTCCTGTCCACACCATGGAGTGGCTTGTGGAGTGTAGAAGAAGATTTTTCGGAGCCCCTGCTGGTACGGTTGGAGTAGGTCGTGGCATTCGAGGTACTTCACTACGTTTTGCGGTCAGAAGTTGAAAGATTCTGCAACGGATATCAATGGTACTGGACGGTAGTTTTGAGACTCACTTGTGCTACGGCTCTTGTAGAAGGGTTTTGGTCTCCGTTTTCTTCCAACTAATGGTTACAGATTTTAATGAAAGGATCCACCGTACACTATCGTTACGAAAGGGGTAAACTTGATATACAAATGCAAATCACAGAGGAGTAAAATATATGAACAAAACTATTCTGCGGGAGCTCCTCTTCAGTTTATTCTGTCTTCGCCATCAGTTTCTGTGAGACTAATTCAAAGTTGAAACTCCGTCCAACGTTAAGCTTGTTACGGTGTCTGGTTGCGATCCCGTCCCTCTACTCGTTGCCATTGGTATGCCGACTTGGCACTCAGCAGCGGCCGCAATGTCATCCCACGATCCACAGGGATGGCCACTGGCCATCCGGCCACTCTATATTCCCGCTGGGTACCACAGACAGTAATTGGACTCGTAGCTTGGGACTCAACGAGTCCAGAATTGGGTCAAGTAGGTAGCGAGGGCCCGCCAGCTCCCGTGGGCTCCGTCTGTGCACCGAGGTCGCCACGGGTCTGGTGTGGCTCCCTTCTGGGTTCCTAACGATAAGAAGAGAGAATCAGGGCAAGGATTTATTCATCTCGTACCGCCGTATTTGTCACAGTACTTTAGAAACACGTCAAGCATGACAGAACGCATATGTAAGATTCCTTAGGAATTTCTAAAATGATTCGGAGAAGTGGCAACCATATAATTAGTCGTGTTAATGTGTAGAATCCATGAGACAGGAGACTTTCGGAAGAACATCGTGTGCACAACCCTGTACATATCAAAGGCAGATAAATTAAAAGGAAGGTCAGCGTTGGCCGTAACATTGATGTTTTATTGATAGCAGAATCGATTTTCGATCACGTAGTGATCATCTTCAGTGCTGTACAAATTAAACTCAGACTGGTATCAAGTTATCAATAACCAAAACAGAGAAGCGATCACAATTTTTGTTTTTGATAACTTGATACCAGTGTCTGAGTTTATCTTGTACAGCACTGTAGATGATCACTATGTGATCGAAAATCGATTCTGCTATCAATAAAACATCAATGTTACGGCCAACGCTGACCTTCCTTTTAATTTAACATATAAGGTAGTTGTGCACACAGCACTCCATGGAGTCGCTAATCAATAAAGGCAGATAAATACGAGAGATATCACACAATCAATTCAACAGCTGATGCAGCAAAGTTGCTGACAAGAATAATGTTCGGAAGAAAACCGAGGATCTTTCAGATGACTATCAGTTTGGATTTAGAAACTCGAGCAGTTCCGACGTTGCTCTTGGTTATGCTGGTAAGACAACTTCGTACGATTTGTCAACGTAGAAAATGGTTCAAATGGCTCTGAGCACTATGGGACAACTGCTGAGGCCATCAGTTCCCTAGAACTTAGAAATACTTAAACCTAACTACCCTAAGGACATCACACACATCCATGCCCGAGGCAGGATTCGAACGTACGACCGTAGCGGTCGCGCAGTTCCGGACTGAAGTGCCTAGAACTGCTCGGTCAGAACGGCCGGTTGTCGGCATAGGAAAAAACATTGAACAACATAAAATGCTACAAAATGTTCGGATTCGAAAGGTGGTAAGACAAGATTTATGTCTTTCGTACCCACTGTTGAATCTATACGTCAAAGAAGCCATGACAGAAATAAAAGAAAAAAAAACGAACAACGGGGTAGTTGTGGTGCACGACAGGAAATAAATGACAGGAGTGAACGACCGCTGCTGCGATGTGGCGAACTGTTGAGCAACTGACCACGCAGACGAGCCAAGGGGCTACCAACGTGTCTCCTCAACGACCGTTGTAGTGTGTGGTCCTGCGCAGCAGGCTTCTGGTTCATGTAGTCATGCTAACTCTTGTTCATCGGCGACGAATGCTGGAATTTTTCACGCCAATACCGCAACTGCACATCCAGTGAGTGGCGGCAGGTGGCATTTAAGGTGAATCACATTTCATGTTCCATCGGATATACAGTCGTTGTAGTGTGCGGCATAAAAGCTCTAAAAGCAAACACCCTGCAAAGTGGAGGGAGCGTTTTGGTCTTGGGAATGTTTACGTGGCATTCCCTGTGGGACCTCTTCCTTCTGGAAGGTACAATGCATCAACATAAGTGTGCTTCAGTCTTGGGGGGACCATGTCCACCCCTACACGCAGTTTGTTTTTCCTCGGCATGATGGCATCCACAAGCAGCAAAATGCAAAATGTCACATAGTTTGCAGTGTACCTGCGTCGTTCTAAGAGCACCAGAGTGAGTTTACCATACTTTCTGGCCGCCAAGCTCACTGTACTTAATTCCAATAAAGAATATGTGGGACCACCAATATCGGCTTGTTCACGCCTTGCGTACTCAACCGAGAAACCTAGCGCGGGTGACCAAGGCTCCACATCCCTGTAGGTACCTTCCCGAAGTCCGCCCCGATAGCTGAATGCTGTACTCGCTTCGGCGGTACATATACTAAAATTGGAACGATACAGAGAAGATTAGCATGGCCCCTGCGCAAGGATGACACGCAAAATCGTGAAGCGTTCCACAGCCGGCACGGTAGCTCAGCGTGTGCGGTCAGAAGATTACGTGCCCTCTGTAATGAAAAAAAAAACTGAGTTAATCGATCATCAACGAACTTAGACGGATGACTTACGACGTCCGCCCCAAGCAGACACAACGAACAAAAGCGAACAAAATGAGATTAAAAAAAAAAATGGTCAGCGTGACGGACTGCCGTCCTAAGGGGCCCGGGTTCGATTCCCGGCTGGGTCGGGGATTTTCTCCGCTCAGGGACTGGATGTTGTGTTGTCTTCATCATCATTTCATCCCCATCCGGCGTGGATGGGGATGTAATAAGACCTGCACCAAGGCGGCCGGACCTGTCCCGTAAGGGGCCTCCCCGCCAATGACGCCAAACTCTCATTTCCATTTACCTTCCAGAAGCTCATTGACTCTCTGCTCGCACGTTTCGCGCTGCAAAAGGTGGTTATTCAGGGTTTTGACAGGTGATCACATTAATGTGACTGGACATTGCACAAAAAACTCTCAGAATCTTAGTTAAGAGTGTTACTTTGAAATGGCCGGCCGTGGTGGCCAAGCGGTTCTAGGCGCTTCAGTCTGGAACCGCGCGACCGCTACGGTCACAGGTTCGAATCCTGCCTCGGGCATGGATGTGTGTGTTGTCTTTAGGTTAAATGGCTCTGAGCACTATGGGACTTAACAAAAAAAATGGTTCAAATGGCTCTGAGCACTATGGGACTCAACATCTTAGGTCATAAGTCCCCTAGAACTTAGAACTACTTAAACGTAACTAACCTAAGGACATCACACACACCCATGCCCGAGGCAGGATTCGAACCTGCGACCGTAGCAGTCCCGCGGTTCCGGACTGCAGCTGGGACTTAACATCTGTGGTCATCAGTCCCCTAGAACTTAGAACTACTTAAACCTAACTAACCTAAGGACATCACACACATCCATGCCCGAGGCAGGATTCGAACCTGCGACCGTAGCAGTCGCGCGGTTCCGGACTGAGCGCCTAGAACCGTGAGACCACCGCGGCCGGCGTCTTTAGGTTAGTTAGGTTAAAGTAGTTCTAAGTTCTAGGGGACTGATGACCTCAGATGTTAAGTCCCATAGTGCTCAGAGCCATTTGAACCTTTTTTTTTTGTTACTTTGAAATGAAGAGGCTTGCACAGAGTGGAATTCGTGGTGGGCTTGAGCTGAGAATTTGCTCAATTTCATAGAAGAAAAACGATTTACGGCAGTTGACGAGCATTTTGTGCTACCGATGTGCTCTTGTACGTCCTTGAAGCTAAGCCTGTACGCAGTCTCTCGGAAGACAACGTGCAGAAATGTCGTGATCGGTGGAGGGAATGAAAGTATTCCTTGGTAATCCTGACATTGGTTTACAATGGTACAACGTGTATTTGCTAGAAACCGAAAAGAATGTATTATGCAAAGTGAGCGCATAGTATTTAAGGTGATGCTTTAAAATCTACTTTCCCAATTATAGACCCTTCTCGCAGTAGGAATTTCAGCATGAGGCAGACAATTGTTTTCACGAGTGTGGTGGGGAACGTCAAACGAGTTCGTGATAATCGGCATTGCTTCTGAGGGAAGACTGGTGTGAATAAAAGTATCTTGTCTATACAGCTGTCGCAATGTTTGATCTACCAACAGCAATAACTAGTTTAATTGTATGTACATTTAACGAGCGACGGAATAACAATAGCTTTGTTGATAACTGTAAACACGGGCAGCGGAATTCCGTTCGCAGCCACGCGTTGCAGCTGCCACTGTGTGTGCTCTTGTTACGTGAAACGAAAATAATAATAATGTTAGGAAAACAACTCATTAAATCGTGCATAAACAGCCCCAGGAACCGTTAATGAGCGACGTTCACGGAGGTTCTGCCCCTTTCACGTTATCTTTCTACATCAAATACGAATTATGCGTACCATTTCATTTCGTTGTGAGATGCGTTTCTCATTAGGACAAATGTTTTGCTATAAACAGATACCTCAGTGAAATCATAATCCTTAGAAACACATCAGATCAGATTTTAAAATGAATGTCAGGTCCTTTTGAATCATTGGGTAACATTGTGAACATTTCAAAATTGTTACAAAATTTAGATATAAGGAGATACTCATAATAGAATAAGTGTTTACTACCTCTTTACTCGATTAATTACAGAGAGTAAGTATACATGCTCAGAGTCAAACCTCTTGTTTTTAAATACGTGGTTCCCTTGTTAACGAAAAGAAAGTACATTTTATGTAGGTATGCAGGGTTTAGTGGCCGTTGTCATTGAAGGTATGTTCTTAGACGGGGTTTTGAAGAGCAACACGACAAAACTGGAGTCGATGTTGCCTGTTGAGGCGTCACACCTCTCTTGTTACTTTAGGCCTACCCTTACAATTTCACAGGAGAACAACATATTATTGTAAGGTGGTGGATCATTTAATTACTAAACAGGGGCCAAGAACGACAGCAACATTGTTCGGGGACGAATGATCGAATCATTAGCACATATCTTGCATGAGATGAATGCAAGTTACATTAAAATGATCGGCATTTAATTTCAGGGTCGCTGATTACTATAAGCAAAGACAAATTAATAATCGAACGCAATACGCTTTTGGTCACTACATCTTTCAGAATGATCTGTCGACTTCGCTGGATCATGTCTGTAACAAATTAAATAATAGGAAAACACATGTAATTATCCACACTCTGAGCAGATAGACTTAAATAATTACAAAAGTGCTGAACAGATACTACACTTAGTTCCTTCGAGCCAGGAAACATAATTTGGACACAGCTTACACAGCACGTCTGCTCGCTACGACGAACTACCAGAGGAAGAAAAACTATGAGTCATTGAGCTCATGCTCTTACAAAAGTCAAAAGAAAAATTTTCCCTACTCTCTTCTGTTTCAGCAACAGACCATTGCAGTATCGCTGATCATCGATAAATTTTCTCTTCGGTGTTACAGAATGGAAGGTAGGAGACGAGGTACTGGCAGAATTGAAGCTGTGAGGACGCCTTGTGCGTCGTACTTGGGTAGCTCAGTTGGCGTCCGCCCCGATAGCTGAGTGGTCAGCGTGACGGATTGCCGTCCTACGGGCCTGGGTTCGATTCCCTGCTGGGTCGCGGATTTTCTCCGCTCAGGGACTGGGTGTTGTGTTGTCTTCATCATCATTTCATCCCCATCCGGCGCGCAGGTCGCCCAATGTGGCGTCGAATGTAATAAGACCTGTAACAAGGCAGCCGGACCTGACCCGCATGGGGCCTCGCGCCCAATGAAGCCAAACGCTCATTTCGTTTCCAACATGTATCTGTTAAGCTCAGCGTGTTCGGTCAGAGTGCTGGTTGGCCTCTGTAATAAAAAAACTGGGTGGAAGAATCAACAAACGAACTTGAACGGATGTCATGTGACGTCCGCAACGACCAAACACAACGATCAAAAACGAAGGAAAAAAAAAAAAAGAGTTGGTAGAGCACTTGCCTGCGAAAGATAAAGGTCCTGAGTTCGAGTCTCAGTCTGGCACACAGTTTTAATCTGCCAGGAAATTTCATATCAGCGCACACTCGGCTGCAGAGTACAAATTTCATTCTGGAGACGACATTAGTAATTTAGATTAAATATCCTTGCACCAGGATTAAGGTGATGAAAAATTTAAATCTTTATTTTATCAAATACTAAGCAGTGTTGATACCTTTAAATGAGTAGGCGATAACAGTTGCACTGAGAAATATTTGACTGAATATGATGAAAATTAGACTGGGATTCATCTGATGTCTTGCCGATGGTAGATAATTTAGCAGATTTTTACTGGGTACAAAGCATATACTCGTTGACTTCAGGAGAGGCGACGGCAGATGAATTTAAAAATATTCAGCGAATACAAATCAGAGTAGACTCGTGGTCTTCAGTTGGACTGGCGTCGATAGAAGAATTTAGAAAATCTTTACTGAATACAAAGCAAAGCAGACTCGTTGTCTTCATGTACTCTGTGGCATAAGAATCAGAGTGGGGAAGGAGGCTGGGCTCCGCCCGCACTCCCTGCTGTTGAGGTAAGGTAGCCACCATCAGTTCAGTTCCAGCAGTCTGGTGGACAGCTGCCGATCGCGTACAGACAGTCGGAAGCCGGACTGGCGGCAGTGTTGCCAACCTTCCTCACCAGCAAACCATGGTTATTATGAAACAAGGTGAGAAGGCAGACTCAAAACACGATGGAGGCTGGAAGGCGCAAAACCTTTTATTGTTTAAATCCCTGATCAAATCGTCTATCGTCGATAAACAACTCTTCCAGTTACTTTACGCGGTCACCTTTAGCAACTATAGGGACTTGCGTGATTCACTGGTTTTCCCTTGGTACTGGTGCTGGCTAAACAGAGTACTAATACTAAAAGTAAACTGATTTTTGCCACACGCACTACAAGTCTCCTTTCACAGCAGAAGGAATCCATGCACAGAGAGAAGTCTAAACTTGTCCGCACACTCAACACAACGCGGCAACAATTAGATCCGTAGCAGAGCACAATATTGTCGCCCGCTGTTTTATTCAGGCGTCTCTTAATGAGAATATTACACAGAGCCATTGTGCGTGTGCTTTTCAGCTGTGTCTGTGTTAATAGAGTTTTATAAATTCATAGGATTCTGTGTTTTTATCGAAGTCATCACTCGTCTCCACCCTACTTACTGCAGGGCAAAGGTGAGTACCCCTTCATTGTGCACGTTCATGGTTTTCACCGGTAATTTGTTTTCTCATCGGTGAGACAGTTACTTACACACGGCATTGTAGCACTCCATTTCGTTAATTGAAAGCTTCGCTCTGATGTATAGTGTTCGTGCGACTGCATTCTTTCATTCTAATCCTCCTTCGTGATAATCATTATTTACAAGGTATTTTCGTATCATATATGCTTTTCTTTTAAAATTATAATGATACAGTACAATTAGGTTTTTAAGTGCGGATATCGTTATTTGTTGGCTGTGCTTCCAGTTGTAGAACATACCGGTCAGACACTTACATCTTGGTCTATTACTCTAAACAACAGAAATAGTTACTCGGAAAGGGTTAGGGCACAAGGCTTTGTAGACCCAAAGATGTCGTGACTTAAGGTACCTGTCCTTTCAGAATGAGATGCAAAATAGCAAATCACAAAGTACGTGAGCGAAACAAACGGTTAGGGCACATAAGAAATTCCCTATTTACTTCGTATACTCAAACTTTTACAAAACCCACCAATGGCGAAGTTTGTCTTTTGACATCATAACAACACTAGTACACAAAAAATAACTGAAACATTACAAGAAGAAGATGGTGTCAGCTACAGCTACATCGGTACTTTATGCGCAGCGATGAGTGACAATGTGTGCCAGCCTGAATGGTGTAATGATCTGTAAGGAATGTCATTGTGCATAATTTTTTGCACAGTCATTTCAGTGTACATACAGTACTCTGCCATTGGCAGAAGATTTTCAATTCCACTTAGTCCTTAGCATTATGCTTTTCCATAACAAATAAATTGTGATACTTGACAGCACAAGAGTCGAGGGGCATTAAAGGGAAGCAGTGGCTGGGAAGGGAGTGAGACAGAGTTGTAGCTTATACCTAAAGTTATTCGATACGTATATTGAGCAGGCAGTAGAGGAAACAAAAGAAAAATTTGGAGTAAGAATTAAAATCCATGGAGAAGAAATAAAAATTTTAAGGTTTGCCGATGACACTGTAATTCTGTCAGAGAAAGCAAAGAACCTGGAAGTGCAGTTGTACGGAATGGACAATGTCTTGAAAGGAGTGTATAAGATGAACATCAACAAAAGCAAAACGAGGATAATGGAATGTAGTCGAATGAAATCAGTTGATGCTGAGGGTATTAGATTAGGAAATGAGACACTTAAAGTAGTAAAAGAGTTTTTTATTTGGGGAGCAAAATAACTGGTGATTGTCGGAGTAGAGAGGACATAAAGTATAGACTTCCTATGGCAAGGAAAGCGTTTCTGAAGAAGAGAAAAAGTTTGTTAACGTCGAGTATAGATTTAAGTGAAAGGAAGTCTTTTTGAAAGTATTTGTAAGGAGTGTAGCCATGTATGGAAGTGAAACATGGACGATAAACAGTTTAGACAAGAAGAAAACAGAAGCCTTCGAGATGTGGTGCTTCAGAAGAATACTCAAGATTAAATGGGCAGATCGCGTAAATAACGAGGAGGTACTGAAGTGGGGATAAGAGGAATTTGTGGCTCAACTTGACAAGAAGAAGGGACCGGTTGGTAGGACATGTTCTGAGGCATCAAGGATCACCAATTTAGTACTGGAGGGAAGCGTGGAGGATAAAAACAGTAGGAGCAGATCAAGAGATGAATACGTTACGAAGATTCAGAAGGATGTAGGTCGCAGTAGTTATTCGGAGATGAACAGCCTCACACAGGATAGAGTGGCATGAAGAGCTGCATCACACCAACAACAACAATGGACCATGAAGGACACTTCCTGGTGTGAAAGTCCATCAACTTCATGGAAATGTAATCTAGACGAATGTGTCATGTGAACTAACTGATGAAACCATTATTTAATCACATGTTTTAAAATACCAAATGTTGACATAAAGGTTTCCTGATTATTCTGAAACGGTGCAAGTGATGCAATTACAATAGTAGAGTCTAAGCCATGTCCTAATTTAGCTGTGTAGTGAGAAACACATGTAGTGTAATGTTTCTGTAAATCTCCTTATGTTGTAAATACCGATTTCGAATTTAGATTTATCTTATTGTTTAACAGTAAAATTATTTGACCAGCAGAAGCCTGAACATGAGAGAAAATTTGACTGCCATCTTGTTTCTGTACAAATTGTAAGTAGCCTTTCGCTCCCTATATTTGACCCCTGTCACCTTCAGAATCTGAAAGAGGGTATTCCAGTCAACACTGTCAAAAGCTTTCTCTAAGTCTACAAATGTTCTTAACATAAGTTTTCCTTTCCTTAACCTATCTACTAAGGTAAGTCGTAGGGTCAGTATTGCTTCATGTGTTCCAACATTTCTACAGAATCCAAACTGATCTTCCCCGAGATCGGCTTCTACCAGTTTTTCCATTCGTCTGTAAAGAATTCGTGTCAGTATTTTGCAACCGTGACTTATTAAGCTGATAGTTCGGTAATTTTCACACCAGTCAATACTTACTTTCTTTGGGATAGGAATTACTATATTCTTCTTGATGTCTGATGGTATTTCGCCTGTCTCATACATCTTTATCACCAGATGGAAGAGTTTTGTCATGACTGGCTCTCCAAAGTCTTTCAGTAATTCCAATGGAATATTCTTTACTCCTGGGACCTTTTTTCGACTTAGGTCTTTCAGTGCTCTGTCAAATTCTGTATGCAGTATCATATCTCCAATTTCATCTTCATCTACGTTCTCTTCCATTTCCATAATACTGCCCACAAGTACATCGCCCATGTATAGACCCATCCACCTTTCTCCTTTCTCTTCTTTGCTGGTTTTTCATCAAAGCTCTTGATATGCATACAGGTGGTTCTCTTTTCTGCAAAGGTTTCTTTAATTTTCCTGTGGGCAGTATCTATCTTACCCTAGTTATATATGCTTCTACATCCTTACATTTGTCCTCCAGCCATCCCTGCTTAGCCATTTTGCACTTCCTGTCGATCTCATTTTTGAGGCGTTTGTATTCCTTTTCGCCTGCTTCATTTACTGCATTTTTATATTTTATGTTTTCATCTTAAACCAAGTGTTAGCTATGATTAAGTTACGCTCTGTGCAGAATTCTACCATGCGGCTTCCTCTTTCATTCCTTACCCCCATTCCATAGTCACTTACTACTTTTCCTTCTCTTCATTTTCCTACAATCGCATTCCAGTCGCCCATGACTATTAAATTTTCGTCTCCCTTAACTGTCTGAATAATTTCTTTTATTGCATCATTCATTTCTTCGATCTATTTATCATCTCCGTAGCTATTTGGCATATAAACTTGTACTACTGTGGTAGGCGTGCGTTTCGTGTCTATCTTGGTTACCAGAATGAGTTTACTAAGCTGTTCGTAGTAGCTTATCCGCGTTTATATTTGTTATTCATTATTAAACCCACTCCTGAATTACCGTTGTTTGATTTTCTATTTATTACCCCTTATTCACCTGACCAGAAGTCTTGTTCCTCCTGCCACCAAACTTTACTAAATCCCACTATATCTATCTTTAACCTATCCATCTCCATTTTTAAATTTTCTATCCTAACTGCCCGATTAAGGGATCTGACATTCCGATCCGCAGAACGCCAGTTTTGTTTCTCCTGATGACGACGTCCTCCTGAGTAGTCCCCGCCCGGAGATCCGAATGGGGGACTATTTTACCTCCGGAATATTTTACCCAAGAGGACCCCATCATTATTTAACCATACAGTAAAGTTGCATGCCTTCGGGAAAAATTACGGCTGTAGTTTCCCCTTGCTTTCAGCCATTCGCAGTACCAGCACAGCAAGGCCGTTTTGGTTAGTGTTACAAGGCCAGATCAGTCAATCATCCAGACTGTTGCCCCTGCAGCTACTGAAAAGGCTGCTCCGCCTTCTCAGCAACCACTCGTTTCTCTGGCCTCTCAACAGATACCCCTCCGTTGTGGTTGCACCTACGGTACGGCTGTCTGTATCGCTGAGGCACGCAAGCCTCCCCACCAACCGCAAGGTCCATGGTTCATGGAGAGGGGGGGACGGGGGACGGACATAGTTCATTACAAAAGAAAAATTACCCATCACATCACAGAACAATATATACGTAGACAAACATTCACAATAAAACCTATAAAATATCATCTGTAGGGTAGTTGTTGTCAATTTAATCCTTTATTTCTGAATATATATCTTCAAATCTGTATGGCGATAGAGGCCTTTAACATTATCAGAATTAGGATAAGATAAAAGGTAGGATCCGTCATGAGGAATGTTCACAATCCTGAAAGCGCTGTTATATAGAAAATGCCACTTTTTAATTTTTCCGTTTAAGAAGAGATAGTTTTGGATGAGTCTTTAATAAAATTAAATCTCTTACAGAAAATGTTTGTCGTATACTTTATTTTTCACTTGAGCACTGGCGTTCAGTGAAATAATTGCCTGACAATTTTTTTCTTCTCAGGTGACGTTGTTGCAATATTCTTGCGGAAGCGGGTTCACCCATCCATTTTTATCTTCCTTTTTCAGTATGAGCTTGTCAGGAGTGTGTCTTGTGCAAAGGTGCGGCAGTACGTTCGTCACCTGTGCTAAGACTATCGGGTTAATTGGTTTCGTGCATACGTTAGGATGTTCCGGTTAAATTCCGAGAAAATTCTCCCAATGGCGTTTGCTTCGGGGTGAAGGGGCGTGTTGTGTCAGTTGACGCTATTGCCCCTGGTTTTGCCGTTAATATCGGGTGCAGCAATATCTTTGTATTTAGGTTTATTCATTTTGTCCTCTGACAGAAAGCAGGTTCATAGCAAATGGTGAACACATCTGTGTAGGAGGAGGAGGAGGAGGGGGAGGAGGAGGAGGAGGAGGAGGAGGGGGAGGAGGAGGAGGAGGACATTAGTGTTTAACATTTCGTCGACAACGAGGTCGTTAGAGACACAGTACAAGCTCGGATAAGGGATGGATGGAGAAGGAAAGCGGCCGTACCCTTCCAAAGGAACCACCCCGGCATGTGCCTACAGCGATTTAGGGAAATCGCTGAAAACCTCGATCAGGGTGACTGGATGCAGGTTTGAACCGTTGTCCTCCCGCATTGGAATCCAGTGTACTAAATACCGCGCGACCCCGCTGGGTACGCCTGTGTAGATTTGACAGATAATAATACAATCCAAATTTTTACTTTATCTTTTCCACCCCAATATTCAACAGACAAGTTCCACTTCAGAGATCAACTCTTATATCTCCCATTGTAGGAATTCCATGCCCAGTATGCATGGCACAGACGACCCCTTCATAATGAAAACCTTTAGTCAACGATCCATTCTCAAATTTCAAATCCGCCCGTCTCTGCTTTTCTGCCCCCAGTAAATGGGCGCCAGTGTCACCTGCCACAGTACAATTTTGCACCGCTAAAGTTGGAATCTTAGCTGTCTCACATATCCTTCTTAGCCCTCGCCGGATGTCTGGGGTCATTTTACACCCCAAGGCTTTTTTAACTACAAATAAACTGTTTTAATGTGGGTGTAGACTACTCATCCTCCAGATGTGCTATTCATGGACGTTTTATTATAACAGGGTAAAATATTTATGATTATATTACTGTTTGAAATTTTTGCAGTGGGGTCAGAATATACCCCAGGTATACAATACGTGATTTTCAGTGTTATATATAAGTTTTGTTACGAAAATAAATCTTGGCAATAATGCACCTTATAAACCGACATTCATTTGTACATTGTTGTAAACAGTGAATAGAAAAATACATTCACGTGCATAATTCACAGTTTGGAATTGAGTTTTGTGGAAGGAAGACGTGGTATGGTTTATTTGTCATGGATGGTGATATACATTTTGCAACGGGTTACAGTCTCGAGCAGGCTATGTCCGATTTACTAAAGAGTGATAGTGATAACGAATCAATTTTTGGAAATGAGGAAGGCAATGATGCTGATGCTGATGGAGATATGATAAAGGAAGATACGCAGGTCAGAGATGAAGTGGATGTGAGTGACTGTGAAGAAGATGATAATGGTATTAGGTAACTAGTGCATCTACTTTTGTGTCTAGTAGTGGAAAGATAACATGTGACACATTACCACCTGATGTGCGCAAGCAGGTTTCAAGGAATGTGATTCGTGAAACTGCGCACATTCCCACGTTACCTTAGACCACAATTACAGACAAGGGAAGATTGTTTCAGACTTTTTATCACCGATC
Organism: Schistocerca nitens; assembly: GCF_023898315.1. Taxonomy (NCBI): domain Eukaryota; kingdom Metazoa; phylum Arthropoda; class Insecta; order Orthoptera; family Acrididae; genus Schistocerca; species Schistocerca nitens. The sequence goes on along the minus strand of NC_064619.1, from coordinate 404,098,237 downwards.
ACATGTAAAGTGTAATAGTAATGCATACAAATAATCATGAAGAAGATAATAAAATTCTGTACCCAACTCTTGAATGCTGGGTTGAAGTTGATTCAACAGAGATGCAGATATTCTTTGGTCTACTAATAATAGCCATGTGGGAAGCCTTTGAGTGAATTTTGGTCAGAAGAGTATGGCTTACCTACTTCTCAAGCCACAATGAGCTTTTCAAGATTTCGTGATATTTTTATGTGCCTCCAGTTCGATGGTAAACTTACGAGGGAAGAAAGAAAAGCTGCTTCTGGATCAAAAGCTGAACATATAAGAGCTGTATTTGAAATGTCCGTTGATGCATGCATTTCGTCTCATGTCCCAGGACCTTATACTATAGTTGATGAGCATCTGTGTACTTTTAGGGGCGGTGTCCATTAAAGGTGTGCATTCTTTCGAAACCTGGAAAGTGTGGGATGAAAGTATGGGTTGCTGCAGACTGAGACCAAATATGTCATAAATGCACGAGTGTGTATGGAGAAATCTGCTGAAGGAAGGGAAATAAATCAAGGGAAACGAGTGGTACATAATTTAGTTTATCACCTGCAGGGAAGTGGTAGGAACATTACCACTGATAACTTTTTTTATAAGTTTTGATTTGGGACAAGAACTTTTTGCTAATGAATTGACACTTGTCGAAACTCTTTGGTCCAACCGAAAAGAGATACGAAAAGAAATATTGCCATAAAAACAGAGTTTTCCATTATCGACCACTTTCAGGTATGCACAGAATACTGTTTTAGCTTTGTATGTTCCTGCATAAGATAAGTCAGTCATTTTGTTGTCTACACTACATCAAACATTTGATGTAAGTAAGCATGAGCACAAAAAACTGAAATAATAATTCCTGTTTTGTAAATAAAACTGCCTTTTCCTGTAGCTATTTAATTTATTTATTCCATACGCGTTTCGCCTTATCTTGCTCTAAGACATCATCAGTTGGATCTACAACAATACATTTTAGTTAGTTATAGATTATTAAACAGTTCACATCGCGATTTTTTTTGTAAAAAAGTAATTACTTACGATTTGCTTATCTGTGTTTCCTCACATCTGGTCTGGAGGTCGCACTACCACTTATATTACTGTCATATACGCAAAACTTTGCGTCCTGACCTTCTTCACCCAGTTCACCATGTTTCTCATTCTTCTTCGTGGTGTACTATTGTTCTTTTGCCACTTGATTTAATTATTTCGCCAGACACTGCTTTTCACAACGCAAATTTTGTGACTCCATTACGCGTATCTTCCTCTTTGGCATATTTACCTACTTGTTGCCAACTGAAAGAAGTACAAAGTATATGTTCAAGACTGACTTCTATTCGTGTGTGTGTTTGCGGGAGAGTGAGTGAGAGAGAGAGAGAGAGAGAAATGTTTTTTTTTATGTTGGAGGTTTGGATTGTATGTGTTGTATTAGATGTTAGCGAGTGGTTGAGAATTTCGATGCCAGCTGATTTGACTTTTCGTTTCAGTATCCTGTGGAGGGGTTCATGGATAGGTGAGTGTAAAGATGTTGGGTGGTATTATTATTATTATTATTACATTGGACAGTATTATTATATTAATCCTCTTGGGAGCGTTATTCTATTATTTTATCTATTAGTGTACATAATGAACTGCTTGGCATGTATACTTGGTCATTCAACAGGATTTTCCTTTCTGCTTTGGTTTTCTGTATGTGGTAATTTTCTTGCAGGGTTAGGAGGTGTTTTTATTGTTGATTCAAATTATTTTCTTGTCTTCTAGTGGTTGGTTTGTGGTCATGTTCTCATAGGTGTTCTGCAAATGTGGAGTGGTTTGTCTCATATTTCCAGACTCTCATGTGTTTTTTGTATCTGACATCAAATGTTCTACCTGTTTGTCCTATATATCTTCCTTCACAAGTGTTACACTGTAGTTGATATATACCTGTTTTCTGGTATATGTATCCGTTTTTTGTCAGTTTTGGGGTGTACTTTTGTATAGAATTGTCTGTTGTGTATGCTATGTTTATTCCCTGTCTTTTGAAGATGTTGGTGATTTTTTGGGTGAGTTTGTGTTTGTATGTCATTCTGTACCATCTTGTGTCTTCTTTCATCTTTTTCTGAGTATCCTGTGTAGTTGTCATGGGACTGCCTGTTTGTGTTTGGTTCTGTTGTGTTGTTGTCTGTGGTTTCGTGTTTTCTGCTTTTATTTTACTTTTAATTTTGTTGTTTAGCTTTGTGACTGTGTTATTATTGCAACCGTTATTCTGTGCTATCTGCATTATTATGTCCAGTTCTTTTTGGTAGCTTTCTTTGGTGAGCACAAATTTATATGCTTGCTGCGGAAGATGGCCTCAGCCACAAACTTGAAATAATAATTTTCTACAACTCAACCATGTCATGAGTTGACACAGGTGACAAGATGGCTAGACATTATTCAGTGAAACGTGGAACAAGAAAGTGGCCACTTGCAGTATTTTGTGATATACAGTAGAACTTCGTTAACACGAATCAGAAGGGACCGAAAAATCAGGAGTTCGTGTTAAGTGAAAAACACAGCTTTTAATAAGTATACATGTTCAGCCGTACGCTAATGTGTAATACACTACACTATCAATCACGTTATTGTAGATTATAACACTATAAAGTGACTGTAAAATTACAAGTACTCTCAAATTATGTACGTTACTTTCTTGGAAAAAATTCGGTCATGGTTCGCTGACGTTCATGGGAACGATAATATTTTGTAATTTCACAACCAATTGTAATGATAGCGTCCGTAAACCCAACAGTGACGTCGGATGTTGAAGCGAACCGCTCTAAACAGTCCAAGGCTGTAAACATCTCCTGATGGGTAGGTGGAATGGTATCTGTATTCTCTTCCTCTTCAATTTCTTCTGATGGCCCTTCTTGCACCTCGTTCACAGTTTTTGGCACATCCGATTCCACAGAAACACATACGGCAACATCGTCGTCGACACTAATGAATTCTTCGAAACTAATTCCAGAGTTCACAACGTCCTGCAGAACTGTCCATTCATCAGGTGAAGTGGCATCTTCTAACTCATGGACATCTTCAGTGTTGTTATGTCTCCAAATTCTGTTAAAGCACTTCCCTATATGATGTGGCGATACTGACAAGGGATTTAGTTATAAGTTGGCACAGTGGATAGGCCTTGAAAAACTGAACACAGATCAATCGAGAAAACAGGAAGAAGTTGTGTGGAACTATGAAAAAATGATGGCTTTTATTGCGTCAAGCAGATTCCAATTTGGGGTTGCACTATTGTTTTCAGCAGCACGAATTGCAGCTCTTACAAGTCGCTTACGATAAGCTCTCTTTATGAGAGAGATTATGCCTTGGTCCAAAGGCTGAAGGCGGCTTGTGGCGTTGGGTGGAAAAAACTGAACCTTTATGTTGGATAGGTTCAGATAATGAACATTATGGGCAGTACATCTGTCCAATGTAAGAAGAACATGTCTATTTTGAGAAATCATTCGAATGTTGAAAGGAAGAAGCCACTTGCGAAATGGTGTGCCATCGATCCAAGCTATCTTGTGGTGAGAGTAGATGCAAGGTAAAGTGTTCATATTTATGTTTTTAAAACAACGTGGCTTCTCCGACTTACCGACAACCCAGGGACGAAACTTCTCACTGCCGTCAGCATTATAGCACAGTACAACAGTCACACGTTGTTTGCTTCGTGCTCCACCGTGACACTTATCACCTTTTATCCCCAGGGTGTGATTTGGAAAAAGATTGTAAAAAAATCCAGTTTCATCCATGTTAAACACATCACACGAGGCATACTTTTCCCTCACTCGGTTGAATTCATGCAACCAGATAGATGTTCGCACTTTCTACATCAACTTTATTTGCTTCACCACAAATTTCTACAGATGAAATTGAATGTCTCTTTTGGAACCGATACAACCAACCAGCAGAACAACGGAAGTCTTCGATGTCCATTTAGCAATATCATTTGCTTTTGACTGGATCATAGGGCCAGTTGAAGGTATGTTAGATGCACGCATATGATTGAACCATTCTAGCAGTAATGTCTCGATGTCTTCATACTTGTCGGTACGAAGTCGTTGATATTTGCTTCTAGAACCTGATGCCACAGCATTAATAATTTTTTCTCGATTCTTAATAATCTTAGATAAAGTAGATTTAGGTATTCCAAACTGCTCTGCAATTTCTGTGTTCTTGATACCACAGTCCACTTCATCTAGAATCTTAAGCTTTAACTGTGCATTCAGAGCTGCCTGTTTCCTCTTTGCCATTTTCGCGTACTAGGGTACCGGTTGTAACTGTAGCTTTTATTCAGTATTCCAACGCGATACGGCTACAACTAACAGAACACCTGTCAAATCTGGCACTGAGTACGTTCCTAAATGCTGCTGCACACATTACTGAATGTCTTACAGTGTACAGCATACGCTGATTGTCGAGGTGATAATCGCGGCTACCGACCTATGATACGTTAAAAACGAGTCGACAATAAGTATAATCAGCTTTGTAGCTACATTTCCTACATTCATTTCGGAAAAAAATTATGCTGAGAATACTCTAAGGTCGGAAGTTTGCGTTACAGTGAAATTTAATTACGCTAGGAACTGAGAGTTCGTAATTCGCCTTAACCGAAATTCGTGTTAACCGATAAAACATACCATAAGAACTAATGTATTCCTGGTGGGACCAATATTTTTTTCACGTTAACCGCGAGTTCGTCTTATGCGAGTTTTCGCTAACGAGGTTATACTGTACTAGATTTAGCTTGTCTCAATGTAAATTTTTACATGATATGAGAAGTAAAAAATTCAAGAAGATAATTCCTCTCAGAACTTGGAAAAGAACTATTCAAACCTCACATTGAACGACGAATCCTGTCACCCCAGTGCAGGACACAACACATTCATGCAGCAATGATATCTTCAGGCTTCAAGGAACTACTAAAGGAAGAACAACGCGATAATTAGGAAGCTGATGTTCCAAATTTGAAAAGAAAACAGTGTGATTCCTGCCCAAGGTCAAATGACAAGAAAGTGAATCAACAATGTTATAGGTGTCACAAGTTTGTCAGTAAAGGTCATGCTAGGATAAGTGTGTTGTGTAATGATTGTTCGTCATATGACACAGAGAGCGAATAGGAGTGTATTTCTAATAAAATTCCATGTTAGTAATATCACACAAATATTAATAAAAAACAGCTTTGTTACATAGTGTGTGGATTATGAATATTTTGTGTTAAAATAATTTTTGGAACTAAACGAAATACGTTTTCATATTGTAAACAAATGTAGTAAATAATTACAACTTATATGTAACCTAATTATATTAAGAAACTATGGAGTTGTAATATCAACATCATGCATATGTTTCTCAATAAATTATAGTTACTTTTGTAGACATATATAAAATTTTATCGCCATAAAGTTGCTTGAATCACTTTGGGGTCAAAAAAGACTCCAGGCATATAATATGTTTTTCCAGGGCTGATACCATGCGAGGGTTAAAAGTAACTCGCCAAGAGATTAATTTATGCTCCTGTGTCTATAACTACCATGGCTGGTATTCCACTTACAATAGGCTGAACTCACCTGAACCCATGTCTTCAGACTGTTGTGTACATGACATACGACCATCACATAATTCGTCGCGTATATCCTTCCTGTCGTTATAAAATGTGTTGCTGCATTTCCAAGTGTGCCCCAATACCACGCCATGGTCGATACACGGGAGCAGGATGAGGCTGCCTCTAGTTTGTTGACTGATTAGAGGTTAGAGACCGCTTTCAGTGATCTCAACCACTCTTACAGGTTCTGAACGTTGCTGTGGCAAAACAAGGGGAGGTGCAGAATAGTTTACTGGCCTATTGCGGTTATCATTCACATCCTGTGTAGGTGGTGGTCTGCGAAAATTCGGTTGCTACTGGTTTCCGTTATTTGTAGGAACCCAATACTCTGATATGGTATATTTCTATGTTTCTGATATCCAGGGTGGTATTGAAGCCCATTACTTTTGTTTCGACTCGAAAAATCCTGAACCGTTTTGCATCTGATTACGACCATGACTGCAAGCAGCGTGATTCTGATCATGTAGCTATGGTTCGCGGAATGCTTTGTTGCCACGTCAGCGTTGCCATTAATATGCTTGGCATCAGATCGCGTGAATCTATTGCAGACAAATAATTTTCTACTCTTTCTTCTGGTGCATAAATAAATTTTTCGCGAATGCTTATCGATAGTTTGCCATTCAGTTTTCCTATGACATCTTTGTGAGCCACCGGGTTATCCCAGTAGCACATGTTTCCTAAACCTCAAAATATTTTGTGAGACTGCACTATTTTGGGTTGTATGTCTCAAAATTCAACACTTCATTCCGTAAGCGATTCTGGACGTGCTCTGGCCAATACTTTGCAATAAAAATCTCTTTAAAGTGGATCGAAGTTGAACAGGTTTCAGAAGTTTCTAGGGCCCACAGCGAGGATTCTTCTTGCGTCTACAATACTCCAAGTCTTCTGTGGGATTCCATTCGAATGAAAAAGACAGAATTTATAAACCTGGAACTGCTGGCGCTTGAGCAAACTTTGCTGTCAAAGCTCGGCAGTTAACGTCGGTGCTGACCCCTTCAAATCATACAAACATTTCAGACACGGGATACTAGGCCCCTGACAACGCTGAATACGCTGACTCAAGAACGCACATTTAGTAGCTTTTAGGTGGGGAGGGGGGAGGAGCCCTAGACCTAGGGGTATCGAGTATTTTTAATATTTCGGAAGGCGTATGGCGACTTGTAAGCAGCCATAAAAATGTACACTTCCGACCCTGTTAATAGCCTTTTAACTCCTGACTTCACTATATTTTCTCCTTTACCTCAGAGCTAGGGGGTGGGGAGGGGCACTTTCCCTTGGACTGGTTGTACTGACTAGTGTTACCATACCTTTTATTCGCATGTGGCGGTGTAGGCGTTGTCGCACGCGTTGAGTTCTATATCATCTCAAGTACCTGTTGCCAGTCAAGCAAGTCACCTGTTAATATCTGTCTTATCTGACAGAGATCATTTCGTACTGTCTCGCCAGAGGTCTCTAGTTCAGAGAAGACGTCTGCGCCAACGGCTTGTACCACAGCACAACATTCTTCTGTGCAATCCACTCGTTAAACGTTTTCCTAAAATGTTCATCTCCAGCAGACAGTGTTTGGTTTATTGATAGTTCTTGTTCAGATGACAAATTTGTGTCAATTAATTTTGACATATCAATTTCCATTTTATCTAAGTGTTTTTTAATTCCTTAACATTCTCAGACATTTCACTTACTACACTCGGCATTTCACGATGTGCTTCAGTGAGACCTGATATTCGGTTTTTACATCATCTAACGTCGTGGTTTTTATGTTTATTTATAACTACTGTCGACCACCTGAGGGTGAAAGCTGGGGACACGAACGTCCATTATCCCACATGGGACTTAAATGATGGAGGCAGAGTGGGAAGGAAAATCGCAGAAGAAATAAAAGTAGACGGACTAGTAGTACATTCATTATTCTGTACTTCAACACATGCTGGAGAAGGGACGAAGTCATCTATTGAATATCTTAAATAAAATATAGACCAACCAAATCTATATCCCAGAAATGAAAACTACTCGGGTCGTACTAGTATAAAAAACAGGGAAGGCGCTTGAGTGCACTTCGTCATAAAGGCCCTTCTCTCTTCTGTTGTGTTTTTATAAGACATTGGAACGGATGATTAAGCACAAATTACAATGGTGCATTGGGAATCGAAAAGAGCTCTGCACTTTGGACAAGAAGCTAGCAGTGCATACGGATATCACAAACGCTTATGATAGATTTCTTAAGCCTTACTGATAAATAAGCTGAAGGAACATGATATCCCATAACCATTCATTTACAAGCTACACCGACTGCTGTCCGGCAGAAGCCTGATTATTACACGAAATAGTGAATCGGGCCCAAGGAGAACAAGCAAAAAGAGTTATCACAAGGGTCTGTGTTGTCACTATTGCTGTTCAATCTGTTTGAATCTACATTCTTTGTTTCACCCAAGTTTACAAGTATCGCAGTATGCAGATGATTTATGTGTTTGTACTCGTAGCGATAATATTATTGTCAGCAGCAGATGGATAACGCTATGATAGTGTCCAGTGAGTGACTGAATGAGAACTGCCTCGACATAATTATCGCCTCATAAATCAAATGTGTGCGAATATACGAGACATAGGTTCACGAAACAAGAAATATAAGATTAGGAACCTTTATATTTCTGGTCAGAGAGTGGCCAAGTACTTAAGACTTTACAGCGCTCATAAGCTTACATGGTCACATTACAGTAATCACGTAATTCGAAAATGGAAGGTGTCATAAATATCATTCGTGCTGTGACAAGCATTTGGTGAGGAGCAGACCCAAGAACGTGCGTTAATACAGGGTGATTCACGAAGACATGCAAATATTTTAATATGTTATTCTACAGCCGGCCGGAGTGGCCGTGCGTTTCTAGGCGCTACAGTCTGGAACCGAGCGACCGCTACGGTCGCAGGTTCGAATCCTGCCTCGGGCATGGATGTGTGTGATGTCCTTAGGTTAGTTAGGTTTAATTAGTTCTAAGTTCTAGGCGACTGACGACCTCAGAATTTAAGTCGAATAGCGCTCAGAGCCATTTGAACCATAATTTGATATTCTACAAGTAAAACTAAAGAAAAAAGTTCATATAAACATACTTCTGCAAATGTTTAGTTACGTCTAATAAAAGATTTTGCCTGAAATTTAACAACTTCGCTAACATGAAGCCATCGCGAAACTGTACAAAGTTAAAGTAAGGCACGATTTCCATTTATTTTGTTATTATTCATCTAGTGAATTTAATAAAACATGTCCCAGACGTGTATATGCAGTAGCTTTCCAGAACATCCAGAGAAGCAAAGATTATTATACAACTTAATTTCTTTACTTTCCATTAAGAATGTAGAAACGTTTATGTCATTGTTGGCAACCGTTAGTGAGTTGTTTCAGTCGTTCCCTAACCTTGAAACGAGTTAGTTTTCTGTATTATTCAGTGAAAGAACATAATAACAACAATGTATTTAAGTGAAACCACATAGTAACTGTAGTAGTTTGTAGATTATTTATGAAATAGGGAGCCTTTCAAATTTACGACTGAGGAATACTCCGCTATGGTGTTTATTTATGGCAAATGTGATGGTAATGCTAAGGCTGCAGTTAACGAATATCGCGTACGTTAACCAACTCGGAGGAGAGGAGGAAATTAAGAACAAACCTGTGAAACTGAAATGAGCAACAAAATCTGTTCATACACGTACAGCTAAATGCATTGAACTCGGTGGAGACATTTTTGAACATTTATTGTGAATGTATTGTGAAATTGTATGCACACTGTACAACTTCCTCAACACTGAGCTTTGTTTTCTCCGGTTTAAAATGAATTTACGTGTGCTATGGTATTAATAAAAGCAGATTATCTGACACATTCATATAATTTCAGTTAACGTTATTACCATCATTTTTCCAAAATTAAGTTCTCTACAACTTTTTTTGAGAACTTGTGGAATTTTCTGGAATTTAAAAAACAAATTGGGCCAAGAAGTTAATAAATTAAAATTTTTACGAAATTACGTCGTTGCTTTTCTAGATGTTCCGGAAAACTACTGCAGATACACGTCTGGGACACGTTTTATTAGATTCACTACATCAATAACAATAAAATAAATGAAAATCGTGCTTTATTTTAATCTCGTACAGTTTTGCGATGCTTTCATATTAGCGAAGTTGCTAAATTTCCGACAAAATATTTTATTAGCCGTAACTACGTAACTAAACATTTGCGGTCCTATGTTTATATGAACTTTTGTCTTTAGTTTTAGTTTTAGGATAACACATTAAAATATTTGCATATCTTCGTGAATCACCCTGTATATATCGCGCGCTAATAAGACTTTACATGGGTTACGGATACATTTGTTACGGTTCAGCAATGCAAAATAAACTAGAGACATTATATAAGTGCGAAAGTATAAAGCTGCCAGAATATGTACAGGAGCATTCATATTGACTGCAACTAACGCTTTGCTGGTGGAAGCAAACTAAATGTCATTAGAACTACGTGGGAAATACGTCACAATCAAATTCCTCTTGAAACATTTTCACTTAAACGACAATTTATTAGCAAAGATTAGAGTTTTCACTACAAAGTGCTATGAGGGCAGGTACTGGATTAAGAAAAAATCCCTTAGCAGAATTGTACTTTGATGTTTCGTCTTTCCGTAAATACGTCGCCACTCCGTAAAATATACGTTGCTTCAGCACACCCTACGCCAACGCCTTAGTGAAGCTGAACATCAAGACGTATCTTCCATTCAGTCAAGGTTCACTGAATAAGAAAATCTTAGCTGACAATCTAGCAGCATTGCCATCGTTGAGATAGATCTACACAGATGGGTGTAAACAAATAAAACAGTTCATAGATGGCAAGACTAAAGAGCGGTTCCCTTTAGAGCTACCGTGCTTCAAAACGGCGCGGCAATGCCGAGGTTGCTATGAAAATGTTCTCACCAGCTGCGGTGTAGCCGACTCTGCACAGCGGTTTGCCCACGTCGAACCTCGACCGCTGCTGCCCTGCAGGTCTGCGTCGCCAATCACAAAAGGCGCTCAGTGAGAGTCAAGAAACAGAACCCCCGCCATACGAACTTCCGCCGAAGCGCTGTTGCAATTATGGCGGCAGCTATGAAATACTCATCATCTGATTTCAAGGAAAGCATAAGGTGAAAAAAATTTGTTTTTTCCGCATCTTACTGTCAGATATCGTCACTCGATAAAGGAATCAATTTCTTTTCGTTATTTATCATGCTATTTGCTGTACTGCTTTTAAGTAAACGACTACACAAAATTATATTAAGTGTGCAGAGGTAGAAACGCACTGCTTAGACTTTGCGTATAGTTCCACACACATTCGCACGCTCGCGCGCGCACACACACACACACACACACACACACACACACAAAATACATACGTACTCTTTTTATTGCCCTAGGAAGAGACAATGTGAACACATGGTAGTTACGACTTTACGCCACAGTTTACAGTAAAATATCTAAAAATGTTCAAATGTGTGTGAAATCTTATCGGACTTAACTGCTAAGGTCATCAGTCCCTAAGCTTACACACTACTTAACCTAAATTATCCTAAGGACAAACACACACAACCATGCCCGAGGGAGGACGCGAACCTACGCCGGGATCAGCCGCACAGTAAAATATCTAAGTTTGTGCCAGAAGAATAATAGTGCTCCACAGTAATTAGCGAAAAGGACATGATAATTGCGAAGAAGTAATTTCGTAACGTTAAAATGTGCTTATGTTTCGTAAGTGAAGTTATAGTGCGACCTCCAGCATGTAACCAGATGAGAAGAAATGTAGATGCCAGTCACACACTCGATTAACTGTAAATAATCACTTATTTACATAAAAAATAAGGCATGAACTGTTTTATAATCTATAAATAACGCATATCAAATCAAAACTGTATCATTCTAGATTCTAGAAAAGATGCCTTAAAGTAAAAGGCGAAACGCGCCCAGAACAAATAAAATGCATTGCAGCAAGAAAAAGGCGTCTATTATTTACAAAACGAATAGTTCTGTGCTCGCTGTGGATGATGGCCACGCAAACAAACTTGTTATTAATTACTCCATTTTTCCTTACGACAGTTTTTTCATTTGTAACGTCTAGAATACTTCATAACTACAAGTAATAACACCAGCTTGCGAATTATTCTTTCCAACATCGCCAAAATAGTCTTTATGGCGGGATATATAACCACAGATAAATCAATTACTTTTACCGAAAGATTGTATATCCTTGTTCGCATCTTTAGCAGAAAGTACCAAATAAGATATTCTGTGTATATCATCTTCAGTATCTATAAACTATGGAGAACAATATACCGTATTAGACGAGCATTCTGACTGAGCCCAGCCTTGCAAGAAATAACGAAGTACCTGACTAGCCATGATAATTAGCTTTACAGTTACCACTTTGGCTGTTATTATACAATGGTGGATTCAATATTTTGTTGCCAAATGCCGTATTTAATTTTCTGAGCAACCTGCTTCCCCCGAGACAAACGCCACTTAAACGTAATTTCATACAGCGTTAGTGCATCCTTTACTAGGCCTGTGATTGGTCACATGATATTTGAAGCCTCTCCTACACAAAAAACAAATGGCACAACCTCACGATATATTTGCCATCGATCACTTCTACACGGTTTGAGAACTGTCAGTGCATTCGGAAGTCATGGAAAACGCGTAATGTTGGTTGTTGGTTCGTGAAGGAATACATGTCTTACGGAAAATGCCATAGCGACCTTATCATTTGCCAACTGTTGCAACAAGAAAACTGAATTCAAGCTTTACCCTTTCCCTAATATAAGGCTGTTTGCAGTGAGTGATAGAGATGTGCACATAAATGCATCACAAGTGATACGTACAAACAAATATTCTGGAAATAAATACGCACCTGACCTATCTAATGAAGGTTATTGCTAGTTGATGCTCGGTTGCATCTGGAAATAAATACACACTGATCCATCTGATGAGAGGTATTGTTAGTTGATGCTGGGTTGCATTAACAAGAAATAAAAATACGAAACTGCAGTGCCTGTGTTTTTCCGAATTACTGTGGCGGCTACAGCCGTTATGAAATACATGAAATCTATTCGCAATTGCGAATATGGACAACCATCAGCCGTATAATGGAATGACGACAGTGAAAATTTCTGCCGGTCCGAGACTCGAACCCGGATTTCCCGTATACCGCGAGCAGTAGCCTTACCATTTGGTTATCCGAGCTCGACTCCCGGCCAGACCCAAACTTCCACGTGTCAACCATGTGTCTACAACCTGTACTCGTACACCCATTATGTACACTACGTGATGGTTCAAAATGGTTCAAATGGCTCTGAGCACTATGGGACTTAACATCTGAGGTCATCAGTCCCCTATAACTTACAACTACTTAAACCTAACTAACCTAAGGACATCACACACATCCATGCCCGAGGCAGGATTCGAACCTGCGACCGAAGTGGTTGCGCGGTTCCAGACTGAAGCGCCTAGAACCGCTCGGCCACACCAGCCGGCCACTATGTGATCAAAAGTATTCGGACACCTGGCTGAAAACTACTTTCAAGTTCGTGGCGCCCTCCATCGGTAATGCTGGAATTCAGTATGGCGTTGGCCGACCCTTAGCCTTGATGACAGCTTCCACTCTCGTAGGCATACGTTCAATCAGGTACTGGAAGGTTTCTTGGGGAATGGCAGCCCATTCTTCACGGGGTGCTGCACTGAGGAGAGATATCGATGTCGATCAGTGAGGCCTGGCACGAAGTCGGCGTTCCGAAACGTCCCAAAGGTGTTCTATAGGATTCTGGTCAGGACTCTGTGCAGGCCAGTCCATAACAGGGATGTTATTGTTTTATAACCATTCCGTCACAGGCCGTGCATTACGAACAGGTGCGAATTGCTCTTCAACAGTGAGAAGCAAGAAGGTGCTTAAACCATCAATGCAGGCCTGTGTTGCGATAGTGCCACGCAAAACAACAAGGGGTGCAAGCCCCCCCCCCCCCCCCCCCATGAAACATACGACCACACCGTAACACCGCCGCCACCGAATTTTACTGTTGGCACTACAGACGCTCGCATATGTCGTTCATCGGGCATTAGCCATACCCACACCCTGGCATCGGATCGCCGCATTCTGTACCGTAAATCGTCACACCTCACTACGTTACTCCACTGTTCAATCGTCCAATGTTTACGCTCCTTACACCAAGCGAGGCGTCGTTTGGCATCTAGCGGCGTGATGTGTGGCTTATGAACAGCCGCTCGGACAAGAAATACAAGTCTTATCACCTCCCGTCTAACTGTCACAGTACTTGCAGTGGATCCTGATGCTGTTTGGAATTCCTGCATGATGGTCTGGTTGGATACCTACCTATTACACATTACGACCCTCTGCGACCATCTGTCGATTTAGTTCCGTTAAGAGCGACGTGTTGAGTTCTCTCTGCAAGAAAGTCTTGAATCCGATCGCAAGTCTGCTCCGATACTCCGTAAGCTCGTATTTTTTTTCATTAAAGGGCACTGCGGGACGGTGTCAAATGCCTTACTGAAATCAAGGAACACAGCATCAACCTGAGCGCCGGTGTCCACTGCGCTGTGGATCTCGCGGTGGAACAGAGCGAGCTGAGTTTCCCAGGATCGCTGTTTGCGGAATCCATGTTGATTTTTATGGAGTAGATGTCATTTTCAAAATACGTCATAATTCTTGAGAATAATCCTACTTCTCTCTGTTATCTTCTGTTTCGGTGCCGGTGGGGTCGCTGAGAGAATGGATAGATGATTTTGATATACTTACTGATATTACATACTACCAAAATCTCTTAGGGGTTTTACTCAGGTCGGTTGACAAGGTCTTACTTTCAAAATCATTGAACTCTTCTCTCATTGTTCTCCTTACGCTCATTTTTACTTCGTTCAGCTTTTGTTTGTTAGCTAGGTTTTTACTTCTCTTGAATTCGAGATGAAGTGCTCTTCGTTTACGTAGCGTTTTTCTAACGCGGCCATTAAACCACGGTAGATATTAAAACCTTACTCGGAACATACTTGTCTAGGGCATGTTGAACGAAGCTTTTGAATTTTTTCCATTTGTTCTCCACATCTTCGTCCTCATTACCGAATATTTGATGCTGACTGCTGAAATATTCTGAAATTTGTATCCTGTCACCCTTGCTGAGCAAATATCTCTTTCTACCATGCTTAACATTTCTTGTAGGACCCGTCGTCATAAATGCTTCACAGCCTTATGACCACTGATACCTTCCTCTACGTTAACTGATTCGATAAGTTCAGGTCTGTTTGTTGCCAGGAGGCCAAAGACGTTACCCTCACGAGTTGGTTTTCTAATTTTCGGACAAGACATCCAGAATAATGCTACACGAATCCCTGTCTCTGACACCAGTTTTCATGGCATTACAGTCTCTATACCGGGCAAGATGAAGTCACCCCCTATTACAATGGAATGATGAGGAAAATTACTAATGATATTCTGCAAGTTCTGTCTGAACCGCTCTACAACTACAGATCCTGACCCAAGTGGTCTATAAAAGCATCCGATCAGCGTTTTTTAACGTTCTTAGATACTCAGTTTCACCCAGGTTAATTCACATTCGGAATCCGTGATAACCTCGCACGATCTTATCGAATTGCAATAAACACGCCGCCGCCATTGGAGACTAACGTTACCATAAACATGCCAATCTGAACTTAGGATTTTGTTGCCATTGACGTCTGGTTTCAACTAGCTTTCTGTCCCCAATGCTATCTGTACATTATAACCTTCACTAAGCGGTACTAGTTCTGGGACCTTTCCTTGGACGCTCCTGCAGCTTACTAAAATCATATTAATCTTTTCTATCTGATCAGCGAGGATCAAGATTCTCTGAGGTTACTGTGGCAGATTCAACAGGCAAGTAGTCTTTCATCCCAAAGAAGGGGTTCTCTAACATAAAAAGCCCCATGTGCACGCCACACGTACTCCGCTAACCTAGTAACTGCTTCCTGCGTGTAGTGCACTCCTGACCTATTAAGGGAAACCCTTCAATTCTGCACCCGATAACGGAGGCCGAGAAATTCGCATCCGATACCGTCGTAGAGTCGTCTGAGCATCTGGTTTCGACCTTCCACTCTGCTCCAAACCAGAGGACTGCGATCAACCCTGGGTATTGTAACGGAACGTATTAAAGGCTTTACTTTAATGAAGTATGCGATCCCTTCCAAATTCAACCAGTTTAACGAGTATTTATGATTATAGAAAAGTTATTGTGTATGTTAACAATGATTGCACAACATGTCTCCATAAACAGTCAACCCATTAAATTATACTGAATAACTGACCCACACAAAAGTTTATATCACTTGATCACTGATACAGCAAATGTCATCATGTAAAAACACTAAGTTCATCTTAAATAATTAATATGAAGTACGAAAAATAGTGGCCAACATAGGTATTTTGGATCTCCTTAAATAAAAATCACCCAGTGAAACCTATTTGTTCACTAGGAGCGTTTTCACTCAGTATTCACGTAATCAATCCTATTTTAGACGAAAACCAATGTAATTCTTAATAATTCATGTTACTTACTTATTTATGCAAATTAGAGAAGTCAATTGACAAACTTCTAAAAAACAGCCTTTTTGTAACAAAGAATTATTCTGTCAAGTCAACAAATCTGTCTGTCATTTTAATAACATGTTAAATTATGTCACTCGATGCAAATTAATAACTTTTCTGCACAAATTATGATAACAGATGTACATGTGACTTATAAACTATATCTCTTTTTAGTAGTTCTTTGACAATGTTATAAATACAAGCAGCGAGAAGGGTCGAAAGAACAGTCGGAGGCAGTAGGGGCAGTCGGAATGTCACTTTGGTGAAGTGTGTTTCTGTGTTATTGTTTGGCAAAACAAGGCAAAGAACATGTAAAGGAAGTACTACTTTGTGTTGTGTTATGGTCTTTGGTGGACAGTGCAATTAATATGGCCACTAAAGTAATAAATATTTGATGTTTACATACGTGTTGGTTTCGCTCGTTCTTTATCATCAAAAGCACATGAAAAACACGGGACCTCATGTTTTTTAACCCTAGACAACCAGATTTAGAGCCAGCATCAGCATCGAGACACAGCAGCGATCCAGCAAGCAGCAGCGATTACTACAATACAATACATTGTAATGGCGCCAACCTAACATCAAGTGCTAACAAGCTCCGTAAATTGGAGTGAAATAGTGCGTTTACAGCAATTAGCAAGATATCAACGATGACTTGAGGCGGAACCATTACAAAAGTGGGGGCTCAGCCTGGATCTTTAAGTGCATCGATGATAATAGTGCAGCGATAAATTTCGTAAGTGCTTGGCACTCCAAAAAAAATTTTATTTGTGCAGTGTGGCAACAGTGAAAATATGTCAAAAATAAATAAATAAATAAAGTGTGTTTGTGCGACTACAAAAAACTATCATCACACCGCTCGGAAGATTAACGTCTGGATTATGTCAATGGATTTCATCAATCAAGACTTCAGCTTCAATAAAACCGAATATAAGTAAAGAAAGCCAACAAGAACACCGACCACGACATCATAGCATAGACATAAAGCAAGGTATTTTGTTGTTGTTGTCATTTAAAATAATTAATTGTTAACATGTCTCTACCTGAGAGGGATGAGATCGTAGGAAATGTAAAAATTGAACCAGGGGATGGTGAACAATTAAACTTAACAGAGTGGCTAGCAGAGTTTGCAACTCAAATAAGCTCGCAACTTAAACAATCAAGGGAAGAAAACACAGATAGACTGGAAAAGTTAAGTTTGGATTTTAAACAATCAAGTGAACAAGTACGTTTGGATTTTAAACAATCCAATGAACAAGTAAGTTTAAAACTTAAAGAAAACACAGATAGACTGGATAAGTTAAGTTTGGATTTTGATCTATTAAGTACTCATCTCAATGAGAAGTGTGAGGAAATTAAAACTACCCTCAGTAAGAACACTAGCGAACAGTTGACACACTTCAGAAAAGAATTTCAAGTTAAAGTTGAAAGTTTAAATGAAAACATACAAGCGAACACAGACAGCATTGCTGTCATCTACAACAGAGTAGATACTGAAGTTGAAAGATTAGATCAGAGAATAGACAAAACATCAGAAAACCTTAAACAAGAATACAACCTGTATACCACTAATGTAGATACAAAAGTAGAAAATATACACACTAAATATACACAATTGGAAGATGCATTGATGTCAAAACAAATGTTTTACAATCAAAATACAATGTATGGACACATCCAAGTGAAATGCTTTCCTGGTGAAAACCTGCACCCTATTGACTTTATTCACCAATGTAAAGATATGTTTGTTGTAGGAATGTCAGATAACATAAAAATTAAGTTAGTAAAACGGTTTCTAGAAGGGGAGGCCCTATCCTGGGCAAATGAGAATAATGATTCTTGGAATACTTTTGAAGAGTTTGAAGCTAAATTTATTTGCAAATTTTGGTCACAATCCATACAAGCCAGATTAAAGTCAGAATTTCTAAATGGACCAGTGTATAGAGGGAAAGTAGGGGGAATGCAAAAATTTTGCAGAGATCAACTGAAAAAACTTGCTCATTTAAATAACTCTTTTGATATTATGACACAAATTGATGTTTTAAAAAGAAGATTACCAGAGAGACTGCAGTGGGAATTGGTCCATGGACCAGACGATTCAATGGAAGAGTTCCTGAAATTTGTAGATAGATTAGATAGGGCCTTGGAAAGAGAAAGTAACCAAAGTTTTGGCTCTGGCAACAACCGGTATGGGGGGTGGAACAGGAATGTAAATAGAGATTATTATTGGAGGAGAGACTTTGAAAATTCTGGAAATAATGCTCCAAATAGGGGAGATAGGAGATATGAAAATGATTTCAAAAACTATACACAGGAGGGAGGATGGAGGAGAGATAACAGGAATGATAGAAATAGGTATTGGGGAAGAGAACAAGATAGAAGGGGGTTTGTTGAAACTAGTGAACAAAATGACAACTACAAGCAGACAGACCGAGGGAACCAGCCGGGAAACGGTGGACAGTCCCACTAGATGTCCGTAGTTTTGGGGCTAGACAATATTATGACAGGACAACACATAACCGAAACTGGAAAAGGAGAGGATACAATGTAAAGAGTAATTACCATGAAAATACTGAAGTTGTTAGAATGAATAAATTAGAATTTAATAAAAGGTTTTGGGATACTATGAGTAAAAGTGATACAGTTAATAAAAACTGTGTTCAAGCACAGGTAGTTAGTGAAAGTGCAGAAGTTGAAGGTATTGCAGAGTTCCATAGTTGGGCTGAAAAAGATACTGGTGTGAATAACAAGTCAGACACACCACAAGTAGAATCTATTTTGGGGGGTTTATTTGATAAGAAGGGGGATGACGAAGTGTTTAATGGAGCCAAAGACTCAATTGCTGAGATTCAGATACATAGGGGGGAAATTGCAGATGGGGTTGTTGTTGAGGAGGAGGAAGACGTAATAGAGGGACATTTAAATAATGATCCTAAATCAAGTGATGTTATTGATGAGAGTGTGGAGGAAGAAATAAAAGTATTTGTAGAATTGAAAAGTGATGTGGTAAAGGTAAGTGATGTGACAAACATGGGTAATAATGAGGTTAATTTAAGTGAAATGCAGACTAGGGAATGTGTATCTGAGGACAAGCTATTGCCTATTGGGAACTATGAAACGCTAATCTATGAGAATGGTAATAATAATAATATTAAAGAAAATATAAACGGATGGAATGTAAATGTGTGTTTTCAAGAAAAAGGGGAAAAGTTTTTAGAAGTTTTGTGGAACAACTATGGAAACTGTATAAACAAAGATGCCTTTTGGAAAGAATTAGCAAAGGTAAGTGCAACCTTGTATCCTACATGGTGGACAAGAATCCGTAGTGGACTTTATAAAAAAGGGGGTGAAAACAGTAGGTTGTTAAGTGACAACACAGTGTTAAAAGGAACAGATGAAAACAAAGGTTTATGTTTATATGTCAATGCTTTGCAAACAGAGAGGGATGTGTCTAAGTGTAGGAAAGAGGAAATAGACTTAGGAACTAAAGGAATTGAAAATGATCTATTGTTTGAAAATACTGAAGTAGACAAAGATGTTGAGCTAGGTTATCAATATGTTAAAGAAAACAATGACATTGGTCCATTTGAAATAAAAGAAAGCCCACATCCTAATGCGTATAGACTTATCTTTCCCAGATCAAGAAGGTTATTTGGATTAAGAAACGTCACTGAATTGAAACAATATAAACATGATCAAGCACATTTCCCTGTTTGAATACAGTTACTTACCCATTTTCCGTAAAGCATGTTATCAGCAAAGATTTTCACTGGGTGTGTCAAATAGCAACTACCACTACAGACCCTGGGAAAGTTCCAGATATCTGATACAATGTTTTTATATTTTTACTGTCACTATTGAATATTAAATTTTGAGACATCCTCTTTACTTGCAACGGGCAAGAAGGTGACAAACATTTATTACTTTCTTTTTGTATTGTTGAATATGGGACATACTTGCACCAAATATAAAAGACAATGTAAAAATTGTTGTGCAAGACCCATCATTTTGTTACTATTCTTTTCTTAGGCATAAGATTTGTGTACAATTTTCTACAGCCAATCAGATGTTTACCAAGTTTGATGTTTGTGTTATGTTGTGACCAAATTAAGCGTGCAATTTTGGTATTAATATGTTCTTGTACTATCTTGACTATGTGTCTCAATGGGATACAAGTTTTTTAAATATTTTCTTTTTTTTAAATGCATATGATATTCATTCATGTGACTTCTCTAGTGTTTGTGTTTATATATCATGTCCATACTTATAATTATGTTCTTTGTTTTCATTTCCTTTATGTGGCTCTAAACGAGCAGACAGTTCCAATATTTTCCTATGGACATCTGACCTGTCCATCTATGTAATATATTTATGTTCCTCCTATTATCTTGATTAATCTGTGACTCAATGAGAACTGACTTTGAAATAATTTACATATATTTTTTATATATCTTAAAATCACATGTGATATATTTGTGTCTGTTTTTGATCATTTTCCATGTGGCTCACTGGGAGCAAAGATTAACATTTTTTTTTACTTTCATATATTACTAAATATTTTTATTATGCTGTCATACTGAGAGCCTTAACACAAAGTGCATTTGAAACAACACAACTAAAATATTTTCAGGAAAAAGTCATTTTGAAACGGTGTAACGGTTGTTGTATACATACACTTTATGCATAGTAATTGACACATTTGTCCTAGTCGGCTAATATCATTAACATTCTGTAAATGATATTACCCGAGGGGGGTATTGTAACGGAACATATTAAAGGCTTTACTTTAATGAAGTATGCGATCCCTTCCAAATTCAACCAGTTTAACGAGTATTTATGATTATAGAAAAGTTATTGTGTATGTTAACAATGATTGCACAACATGTCTCCATAAACAGTCAACCCATTAAATTATACTGAATAACTGACCCACACAAAAGTTTATATCACTTGATCACTGATACAGCAAATGTCATCATGTAAAAACACTAAGTTCATCTTAAATAATTAATATGAAGTACGAAAAATAGTGGCCAACATAGGTATTTTGGATCTCCTTAAATAAAAATCACCCAGTGAAACCTATTTGTTCACTAGGAGCGTTTTCACTCAGTATTCACGTAATCAATCCTATTTTAGACGAAAACCAATGTAATTCTTAATAATTCATGTTACTTACTTATTTATGCAAATTAGAGAAGTCAATTGACAAACTTCTAAAAAACAGCCTTTTTGTAACAAAGAATTATTCTGTCAAGTCAACAAATCTGTCTGTCATTTTAATAACATGTTAAATTATGTCACTCGATGCAAATTAATAACTTTTCTGCACAAATTATGATAACAGATGTACATGTGACTTATAAACTATATCTCTTTTTAGTAGTTCTTTGACAATGTTATAAATACAAGCAGCGAGAAGGGTCGAAAGAACAGTCGGAGGCAGTAGGGGCAGTCGGAATGTCACTTTGGTGAAGTGTGTTTCTGTGTTATTGTTTGGCAAAACAAGGCAAAGAACATGTAAAGGAAGTACTACTTTGTGTTGTGTTATGGTCTTTGGTGGACAGTGCAATTAATATGGCCACTAAAGTAATAAATATTTGATGTTTACATACGTGTTGGTTTCGCTCGTTCTTTATCATCAAAAGCACATGAAAAACACGGGACCTCATGTTTTTTAACCCTAGACAACCAGATTTAGAGCCAGCATCAGCATCGAGACACAGCAGCGATCCAGCAAGCAGCAGCGATTACTACAATACAATACATTGTAATGGCGCCAACCTAACATCAAGTGCTAACAAGCTCCGTAAATTGGAGTGAAATAGTGCGTTTACAGCAATTAGCAAGATATCAACGATGACTTGAGGCGGAACCATTACAGTATGACGCTACAAACAGAAAGCTTAGCCTGCACCCCGGGCGCGTTGCTAGTCGCCTTCATCAAATCAGCCAGCCGCCGAAATGAGCTGAGGATGACCTCAGAACCCAAGCGGCAAGCGTCATTCGTGCCGACATGTGTCACTCACTACATACAGCCGGTTGCACTCGATAGACGCCGGTAGGGCCTCCTCCATATCACGGATGAGACCTCCCGGGAAACATACCGAATACACACTGGAATTCTTTCCTGCCTTGCTTGCTCTCTAACTGAGGGGCTCCATCACCCGCCTAACATTGGAGCTCCCAATGACATGCATACCCACCCTCTGTACTTGTCCAGACTCGGCAGGAAAATCGACTGCTGGCCCAACAGGAGAGGCATCCCCGGCTTGGAGTTATCATCAACACTGGGCAGCACATCGTACCTGTCGCTAAGACGTAGGGAGCCAGCCGCACGGCCTACTCCCTCAATCGCCTTCCGCCCAGTGAGACGCGAACCCACCACTGTCCGGCACCCACTCTGGAGTGAGGACGGACCGGTCAGATGTTGCGCATCAGAAGCCGCAGCGACGTCCGGATCACCAGGGGATTCCAGCAGCACCAAAGGTGTCGCAGGTCTCCTCTCTGGCGCCCCGAGGTCACCGCAACTTTGAGCATTAGCTGGAAGCTTGTCGACGGTAGCCAACGCAGCTTCCAGCTGTTGACGGACAGCAGCCAACTCTCCTTGTGGCCGCTCACAACAAGCACAGTCCCTAGCCATTTTGTACTGTTTATAAAATAGATATAAGGTCTCAAATGGCGCTACTGAGTTTGAAAATATACTAAAGGGGAATAAAGTAACACTAAAAGTTGCTGTGCAGATTTCTCACTATACTCTGAGACCGTAAGCTATTATACAGAAATAAATTTCTCTACTGAAGTTGATGTATTTACAGATACCTGTTATTGAAAATGCTGTTTAGCGAAAAGTTACTGCACGAGATAAATATTCAAACTAGAATGCACTGATCTAAACTGTATACTGTTTAGTAGCACAAAGTTAAAACTTAGTGGCGTGACGGAGTTACTGGCGGTGGGAAAATTTACACTAGGAAGCCGCCATACACAAGGATATCCACGAGACTTACGCAAAAACAAAAACTACTATTAATTTTCTGATCACAAGTCTACACAGTGCGCGGCACGCGCTTCTGCGATTTTCTTGGGCTACAACGCACTAGCCCGCCGAAAGCCGCGGCGTGTGGACTACAGGAAGTCGGTCCGTCTGCAGTTTTTGCTCTCTCAGTCGTTTCGATCGGAATACAGCTAGTTGATGGAAATAATAAACCAAAATGAAAATGTCTGCAGAAGATGCTCGGCCGTTTGGCTCGTTTAATCAAGGAAAGACGCCACAGAAGCAGAAAACACATGTACTGAATGCATCCTTCCCTGTACAAAAGAAATTCCAATGGCGCTTTTGAGCTCTTTTACAAGGAGGTAAGAAACTATGACGATAATTTTTTTAATCAAGCCAGAATGTCAACATCTTCCTTTGACGAACTACTTTAGAAAATTAGAGGAGCAATAACTGGAATGACAACTAACTCGTGCTCATGTATATGCCCTGAAGAAATGCTGCTGGTAACAAACAGGTAAGCATGTTACTACTGTGTTTAAATATTTTAATACTATACGGTTTCATATAATTAAGTACATAGAACAAGACTGCAAACATTTCAGTGAAATTTTATGGAGATTGTTTATATTATTGCACATGTGAAATTGCTCATAACGGCCACTTGCTTGGGAGTGATCACGTATATGCGACGAAGTTGCTGGAGATCTAACATGTTACATTTTCATATTTATCTGTGTAGCTAGTTGATGGCCGGCCACTATTTATGAAACTGGTATTCCATGGATAGTTCTGGGGAGTGGGTTCTGTTGACAAGAAGCATCCATGACCACTTTCAAAATACTGATTTTGATTATTGCCTGAAGATGCTCAGGTACTCGTTTAAAATCATGACAACAAAAAATGACAACAAAAAGCGGCGGTCAGGGGCACCGTCATTTCTTGCTAGGCTTTCCATTATATCCTCAACAAACTGTATTTCTGTTTTCTCAGTTTCTGTGTAATTAGCCTTTCTCTGTTTCGATCTTGATGACCTGCACTTTGAAGTTTCATGTGGTTCCCCAGTAAGCTCAACTTCTGTGTCCTTCTGCCCTACTTCAGTTGACGTCAAACTGTCATCTATATTATTTCTGGCAGGGAAATCTGCATAAAACATAAGCTGGTTGAAGTGGATGTACGTGGATTTCTGATTCACTTTTTTAGACGGCTTACTTTCGGATATTTTTTCACAAAATTCTCTCTCAGATTTTTCCATTTTTGTTGCAGTGACGGACCAGAGAATGCATGTGTTTTATGTTTTATGTACTTAGCTTCCGGATGCTCTTCTGTTGTTATTCACTACACCTATCACTTTGGAAGAACTACAACCAGAGAAATTATGCAAAAAGTTTGTCAAGGGAAATGGGTCAAGATGAAAGCACAATACCTTCCTTAACCAACGACAGAATGTTGTTTCGATATCGCTGAAAAATTTGAATCTAGAGAAAATTTTACTCGTGTTATAGGAGCTATAGACGGGACACATATCTGTGTAATGAAACCAGACAACACAGGATCGCTTTATTATAATTTTAAATATTTTTCCTCAGTAGTTTTAATGGAATTTTGTGACAGCAATTATAAATTCAAATATGTTGATGTAGGGACATATGTAGTGATTCATCGGTTTTCAGAGATTTATTCTTGTACATACGACTAATGAATGGAAATTCAAGCATATCAAACGATGAGGAAACAGAAGGTATTCAAATCAAAATTCCTTGTTTCATTCTTGGTGTCGAGGCATTCAATATAACAGAACACGTCTAACGACTGTATGCAGGAAATAATTTAAGTAAAAACAAAAAATTATTTTATCATTTTGAGGTTGAAGCTCTTTCGCATACATTTTTGGATGGTGTCTGCCTTTAACAAAACACAGTTTTGTTTTTTTAAGCTAGATATGTTTCACTGCAGTTGCAGCATCATCAGTGGGCTTTTATTTTATGGCTGTTAAACATAAAGAACGTTCTTTACCGTTTGTATACATGTGAATATTAGTTTTTAAATCGTAATTACAAATTTTTGAAGAACACGTTAAGTTATGCATTCATACCTTTTTACCAAATAGATCGGTCTTCCTGAGGTATTATGTTTCTATAGTGCCTGTTTTCTTTCATATTTTGTCATCTGCAACGATATACAACTTAATGTAGACGAATTATTTAGGAAAAAATTACGATATGGAAACTGTTCCAGCTATGCCTGAAATTAATTAATTCTGGAAGGCCGTGTGTATATATGTGTGTGTGTGTGTGTGTGTGTGTATTTACATTATGTTTCACTTATGTTTTCTTTTTTTCCTCATCTTCTTCACTGTGACGTTCTGTATACTGAGCTGTCGCTGTCACTGTTTCACTGTTTACCAGCTGTAAAAACAAGAATGGTGGTCAGTGGAACAGTTGAAGGTTTACCAGCTGTAAAATCAAGATGGCGTACAGTGTAACAGTTGAAGATGTTCCTGGCAGTTGTTCTGAATTTTTCAGAGGTGTATGTGCCGTTTTGTGTGTGTGTGAAAGAGAGTGAGAGAGAGTAGGTTTGAGGTTTTTTTTCCATTATTATTTTCTTTTTTTAAATTGTGTGTGTGTGTGTGTGTGTGTGTGTGTGTGTGTGTGTGTGTGTGTATGTATGTGTATGTATGTATGTGTGTGTGTGTGTGTGAATGGTAACTGGACGGGGTGGGGAGGGAGTTCTATAGGTTGGTGTTGTCTAACAATTCTTGAGGGCTGAGAACAGAGTTCCATTGCAGAGACCTGTGTATTCATTTATTACTTGTTTTCGTTCAACTATGGGATTTTGTACTTAATAGTTTTCTTCCATTATTAGTTTATGTGGAGAGCTGTTGCTACATTTGAGAATTTTCAAGTCAGTATTGATATCTGCTGCGCTATGTTTCTTGTCCATAAGGTATCAAGCAAATGTAGTATGCTATCTGTTACTATTTAATGCTCTTTTGTGTATCTGGTATTAAAGTTTCTGCTTGTCTGTCTGATTTGCACTCCTGACATGTTAGTTGGTGAATACCAAATGTGTTATGTTTGTCTGTGATTGTGCTGGTTATCCTTAGTTTTTTATGTGTGCAGTTGTCTGTCCTGTAGGCTATTTTTAGCCCTTGTCTTTTGAGTATGTTGCCCATTCTGTGGGCTGCATTGTTGCTGTAGGTGAGAGTGAACCACTTGTCTGTTGTTGTAGGTGATTCTTGTTCATGTGTGTTCATATGTGTGTTATGTGTGTATGTAAGTTGGTGAGAAGGCTTTTGTTTTTGTGTGTTGGGTGTCCTTTTTAATTTTGTTTTAATTTTGTTGTTCAGTTTATCTATAGTGCTTGTATTTTATCCATTCTCTACAGCTTTTTGTCTGATTATCTGTCATTCATTGTTATAGTGGTTTTCACTGAGTGGAATTCTGTTCAGTCTGTGCAGTATACATTGGAAACCAGCTAGTTAGTGCGCAATTGGATGATAAGAATTTTTGTGAATGGCTGTGCTAGTGGTGTTCACTTTCCTGAATCTGGAGAATTGATGTTGGTAATTGTGTCTGTATATTGTGAGGTCAAGGAAATTTAACATTTTGTCGTTATCTGTTTCTATTGTGAATTTTATTTTGAGTGAACTTTGTTTATATCACTTCGGAGTTGTTGGATGCAACTGGGTGTTTCATCTACGAGTAGAAGGCATATGATGTCATCTACATAACGATACTAATATATTATCCAGTATTGTTTCGGTCTTACTATTGTTTCAAATGTTTTATTTTCGATGTGATTGGGAAAAATGTTGGCTGGGTGTCCACTGACAGGTGACCCTATTGGAAGCCCGTCTTCTTGTGAGTAGAACTTACTGTCAGATGAGAATTAGTGACTAGTTTTAGATTGTTAGTTATTTCTTTTACTTGGGGTTTGGGAAATTCTGCCTGTTTTTCTAATTGTTGTTTGATGATGTTGATGGTTTGTGTGGCGGGGATATTGGTGTACATTGATGTGATGTGAAACGACGTGAGTATGGCTGTTGTGGGTATGTTGATGTCTTTGATTTTTTGTATCAGCTCTTTGGTGCTGAGTATGCTTCTGTTATTCACAATGCTTTCCACACGACGAATTGTACTTCGAGTGTTCGCGAGTTATATCATCTAACAATTAGCTCATGTATCGTCCGAACAATGAAACTACAAATAAAGTGTGTAACCAAGTGTTGTGCAAAAAGTGAAATATAAATATCTATGTACAATAAAAAAAATTTCTTATTAAATTAAGTAACTTCTGATCCTGACCTGTTGTAAAAAAAATATTTCATCATATTGCTGATCAGTTAATTTAGTACACACTATATACATTATACGTTTAATGACATATACGTCTGCAGACATCTGATAGGCAGAATGGTTCTCACACCATTAGCCGTGAGTTATATTTTGACCTAGGCAACACAGGGTATTATAGATAGTTTCAGCTAAGCCAGTAACTATT
This sequence comes from Schistocerca nitens, assembly GCF_023898315.1. NCBI lineage: Eukaryota > Metazoa > Arthropoda > Insecta > Orthoptera > Acrididae > Schistocerca > Schistocerca nitens. The sequence continues at coordinate 404,070,468 of NC_064619.1, read as the reverse complement.
CTATTATTTGTCAAAGTAAAAATGCAATGAAATGATCCACCAACTGCAGAGACTAGTACGGAAACTCTGATTACATGAGGCGCTTTTTATCATAGGTACTTAAGAATAAAATTTTGAGTTTCTTTGTGTCAGTAGAAGCGTGAGAAGAAATGAAGTCATCCGTAACGATTACCAGAAAAAGTCGACTTTGCTCATGTCGAAAGTGCTGCACAGATGTAGTAACCACCTAAATCTACATCCCTACTCTACAAACTGCTATGAAGGATATGACAGAGGGTAATTATTTTATCACGAATTAAGGTTTCCTCCCGTTCTATTTGTGTACTGAGCATGGAAAGATGACTTAAATGCTCCTGTCGGTGCTGTAACTAGTCTAATCATGTCTTCACAGTCATTTCAGAGGTAATACGTAGGTGACTGTAGCATATTTCTCACTCGGTACTGGTTCTTCAAACTTTGGAGACTAAACTTTCGCGGGATAACAGGTGTCTATCATCGAGCGTCTGCTAAATAATGTTTTTCAGTATTTCCATTACCCTCCCATTGAATAAAGCCGAAGTGTGGCAATTTGTGCTGTACTTCTTTGTATTCATGCGATACTCCCTGTTAGTCCTCCTTAGAGTTGGTCCCACAGACTTACGCACTATTGTATGACGGTTCGTACAAGTGTTTTGCAAGCGATCTTCTTTGTGAACTCCATTTTCTCAGAATCCTACCAAGTTACCCAAGTCTGCCACCTGCTTACGAGTGAACCTATGTGGACCTTACATTTTATATGCCAAAACGTTGTTACATGCATCTATTTGTATGAGATGACTGGTTCCAGTTGTGTGTCATTGATCGTGTAGTCATGGGATTGTACGTTTCTTTCGTTTCGTGAAGTGCACAGTTTAACATTTCTGAACATTGAAAGCTAGTCACCCATTTTTGCATCACTTTGATATCTTTTCAAGATCTTACTATATACTTGTGAAGTTTCTTTTGAGATAAATCTTCGTTATAGATGAATGCATCATCTAAAAAAAGGCTTAGGTTTTTTATGAACATTTAGTGCCAGGTCAATAAAATACAAAATGAGCAACAAGGTTATCAATACACTTTCCTGCGTAGCACTTTAACTTACTTCTACTTCTGTCGATGAATCTCTATCCAGATTTAATCTAGTATCCTCCTTACCAAGAAAGTCTCAATCTAGTCACAAATTTCGTTTGCTTGTCATTGTGATTGTATTTTCGTTAGTGAATGTTGGTATGGTACGGAGTCAAATGCTTTAGATAACTGGAGAAATACCAAACTGCCTCGATTCATGACTTTCAGCATCTTGTAAGTTCTACATTCTACATTTATACTCCGCAAGCCACCCAACGGTGTGTGGCGGAGGGCACTTTACGTGCCACTGTCATTACCTCCCTTTCCTGTTCCAGTCGCGTATGGTTCGCGGGAAGAACGACTGTCTGAAAGCCTCCGTGCGCGCTCTAATCTCTCTAATTTTACATTCGTGATCTCCTCGGGAGGTATAAGTAGGGGGAAGCAATATATTCGATACCTCATCCAGAAACGCACCCTTTCGAAATCTGGCGAGCAAGCTACACCGCGATGCAGAGCGCCTCTCTTGCAGAGTCTGCCACTTGAGTTTATTAAACATCTCCGTAACGCTATCACGGTTACCAAATAAGCCTGTGACGAAACGCGCCGCTCTTCTTTGGATATTCTCTATCTCCTCCGTCAACCCGATCTGGTACGGATCCCACACTGATGAGCAATACTCAAGTATAGGTCGAACAAGTGTTTCGTAAGCCACCTCCTTTGTTGATGGACTACATTTTCTAAGCACTCTCCCAATGAATTTCAACCTGGTACCCGCCTTACCAACAATTAATTTTATATGATCATTCCACTTCAAATCGTTCCGCACGCATACTCCCAGATATTTTACAGTAGTAACTGCTACCAGTGTTTGTTCCGCTATCATATAATCATACAATAAAGGATCCTTCTTTATATGTATTCGCAATACATACATTTGTCTATGTTAAGGGACAGTTGCCACTCCCTGCACCAAGTGCCTATCCGCTGCAGACCTTCCTGCATTTCGCTACAATTTTCTAATGCTGCAACTTCTCTGTATACTACAGCATCATCCGCGAAAAGCCGCATGGAACTTCCGACACTATCTACTAGGTCATTTATAAATATTGTGAGAAGCAATGGTCCCATAACACTCCCCTGTGGCACGCCAGAGGTTACTTTAACGTCTGTAGACGTCTCTCCATTGATAACAACATGCTGTGTTCTGTTTGCTAAAAACTCTTCAATCCAGCCACACAGCTGGTCTGATATTCCGTAGGCTCTTACTTTGTTTATCAGGCGACAGTGCGGAACTGTATCGAACGCCTTCCGGAAGTCAAGAAAATTAGCATCTACCTGGGAGCCTGTATCTAATATTTTCTGGGTCTCATGAACAAATAAAGCGAGTTGAGTCTCACACGATCGCTGTTTCCGGAATCCATGTTGATTCCTACATAGTAGATTCTGGGTTTCCAAAAACGACATGATACTCGAGCAAAAACCATGTTCTAAAATTCTATAACAGATCGACGTTCCGTTACTAAAAATTAAAGCTGCATTTAGCCACAGATAACTGCATTAATTATTTCAAGTTCAGTTGAAAGCCTTATTTCCAATATTTATCATTTATGTAGGCAGTACTCGTATTATCTATTGCCAGGAGAAAAGTACTCAAAGTGATGTCGTACTGGTTTTCAGTAAGAAAAGCGTGATTCGGGATTCACATACTCGAAGTTTTCAGAATCCACGCTGGATAGTGTGCAGGAAGTTGTTGCGTTCGAGATTCCTCAAGTCTGACGAAGAGTTGTCACCTGTTAACACCCACTGGAAACGAGAGCTACACATACAACCGTCCGCGCGTTTGGATAACGCACGCTCTTCAGAGACTGTATCTTGTTTGTGGTTTTTCTGTTCAGCTAGTCGGCTCTACTTTTTCTAAACATTGTGATCTTTTATCGCCTATTGTATAGGCGGTTGGTCGCATCTCTAAGCTCTGTGACCTTGCTATAATCTCGAGTGTCTGTCCTAGCGTTAACTACACACTCACAAATATGAATAAAAATAACACTTCGAGAATTCCTTTTACAGAAACTGAATTTTTATCAAACTTTAACTGTACAAACTAGTTTGACTGTTGTTACGACTATTGTCATTATTCCGAAGCATTTAGTGGAATTCTAGGAGTGGCTTTCTCTCTAGAAGCAACATTTATCACTTCACTTTCCTCTTATTTATTATTATATAATTCGGAATTGCCCACTGAAACACAGTGCCAGCATTTACAACTGGGCCGGGAACCAGTACAGTATTACCTTCAGTACTTTCCTCCTGACAATAAATAATACGTGTACTGCCTACAGAAATGATAAATATTGGAAATAATGCTTTTAACTGAACTTGGAATAATTAATGCAATTATCTGTGGCTGAATGCAGCTTTAATTTTTAGTAACGGAACGAAACTTACAAGATTTTTAACATCTGTCGTTTTAGCAATCAAATTTACGAGTTTTTTCAAATTAAAACCAAGTTACTTATTATTATCTGGCTGAATTTATTTTTGCCTTGACTGCCTAAGTAAGTCAAATTGAAGTACTATTTCAATACGTCGTATCATATTAGTACTTCGTCAGTTCCTCATGAAATTTTACCACACAAAACTTTACGTTAACAGAGATCTCCTTTTAGTTTGACAAATAGTATCTTGACGGGATTTGAGCAAAAAATAATCATAATGTACTTGTAAAAGATGATTATCATTTCTATGAAATGTTGTTTCCCAACTGAACAATCGCCTCACTCTGTTTCTAAAATGATTGTCCAGTAATAATAATATTAGCAAAATATGTAGTCAGTTCATGGCTTTTAGCTGCAGTGCTGTTGGAACTGTTATGCAAATGTGCTTTCACAGTATCTTCACGTCTTGTATTATATAGCCAGACAAAGCACGCCATACTGTCTACCTATTGGGGCCGTTCTTGATGTAATTGAGGCAGCACCGAATTTTGTCTAGAAATATCTTGCATCCAAGGTTATTGTTTGTAAGAGACGACCTGATAGTGTAAAAAGCTCGGATCGTCACGATCTTTTATAAACTGCACCATTTTTTTAGCAAATAGGTCGAATTCTTGCACAGTTCATTGGTATTTGAATTTTACTCATACACTGCCTGTTAGCTGCTCAGTCCGCTGCTCTGTCAACAGTGGTCGGAACGTTCTACCAACCGTTCAATTCAATGACGAGAGAAATCCATTTCTTGATTACGGAGCCATTCGAGAATTACTTTGTGAGTATTGTCATCGTTGGAAAATTTGCAGTTGCTGCGAATCTGTTCCTCGTTGCCTGGATGTTACTCCTGTGGTCAATGTCAATGGGCTTGCATTCCGACCAGCATTACCCATGTCTGTGCGGCTTTAGTCAAATTGTTCGCAATAGTTCGATACGGCTGGACGCAACATTGCATTTGGTCCATACACCGCCAGAATTTCACTGTTAATCTGTGTGAAATTTACACTGAGGTGACAAAAGTCATGCACATATGCAGAGGGCGGTAGTACCGAGTTCCCAAGGAATAAAAGGGCAGTGCATTGGCAGAGCTATAATTTGTACTCAAGTGATACATGTGAAATGCATTCCGCTCTGCTTATGGACGAACGACGAGTATTATCAGACTCTGAACTCGGAATGGTGGTTGGAGATAGACGTATGGGACATTTCATTTTGGAGGTCGTCAGGGAAATCAATATTACGAAATCAACAGTGTCAAGAGTTGCCGACAATGCAGTGGCCGACAACCTTCACTTAACCACCAACAGCAACAACATTTGCATTGTCAATGCTAACAAACAAGCAACGCTGGAACCTCAGAAATCAATGTGAAACGTACGACGGAAGTATCTGTTAGGACAGTTCTGCGAAATTTGGCGTTAATAGGCTATGGCAGCGGACGACTGACGCGAGCGCCTTTGCTAACAACACGATGGCGTCTGCAGCGCCTCTGGTAGGATCGTGACCATATCGGCTGGACCCTAGATGACTGGAAAATCCCGATTTCAGTTGGTAAGAGCTGATGATAGGGTTAGAATGTGGCGCAGGTCTGACAAACCTGTCTTTATATGGAATGGACTGGTCCTCTAGCTGTTCAGCTAATTGGGGACCATTTTCAGCCATTCATGGAAGTTATGTTCCCAAACAGCGGTGGAGTGGTCAGTTCGTGCACAGGACCCTGCGGTGGCAACAGTTTCGCAGTTTTGGACGGCTGCAGAGGCAGCATGGCTCATTGTTTCTGCAGGCAGACTTCCAACGACTTGTCGAGACCATGTCACATCGATCTGCTGCACTACAGTATTAGCAGATTTCGTCTCAGTTTAGACATTTTGCCTACAAATATCGTACTGTCCCGCGCATTCAACGTTGTATCCAGCTGCAGCGCCGTTTCACTCCCACACTGTGCTGCACCTGATGTACATACCACAGGAGAACTACACTCCTGGAAATTGAAATAAGAACACCGTGAATTCATTGTCCCAGGAAGGGGAAACTTTATTGACACATTCCTGGGGTCAGATACATCACATGATCACACTGACAGAACCACAGGCACATAGACACAGGCAACAGAGCATGCACAATGTCGGCACTAGTACAGTGTATATCCACCTTTCGCAGCAATGCAGGCTGCTATTCTCCCATGGAGACGATCGTAGAGATGCTGGATGTAGTCCTGTGGAGCGGCTTGCCATGCCATTTCCACCTGGCGCCTCAGTTGGACCAGCGTTCGTGCTGGACGTGCAGACCGCGTGAGACGACGCTTCATGCAGTCCCAAACATGCTCAATGGGGGACAGATCCGGAGATCTTGCTGGCCAGGGTAGTTGACTTACACCTTCTAGAGCACGTTGGGTGGCACGGGATACATGCGGACGTGCATTGTCCTGTTGGAACAGCAAGTTCCCTTGCCGGTCTAGGAATGGTAGAACGATGGGTTCGATGACGGTTTGGATGTACCGTGCACTATTCAGTGTCCCCTCGACGATCACCAGTGGTGTACGGCCAGTGTAGGAGATCGCTCCCCACACCATGATGCCAGGTGTTGGCCCTGTGTGCCTCGGTCGTATGCAGTCCTGATTGTGGCGCTCACCTGCACGGCGCCAAACACGCATACGACCATCATTGGCACCAAGGCAGAAGCGACTCTCATCGCTGAAGACGACACGTCTCCATTCGTCCCTCCATTCACGCCTGTCGCGACACCACTGGAGGCGGGCTGCACGATGTTGGGGCGTGAGCGGAAGACGGCCTAACGGTGTGCGGGACCGTAGCCCAGCTTCATGGAGACGGTTGCGAATGGTCCTCGCCGATATCCCAGGAGCAACAGTGTCCCTAATTTGCTGGGAAGTGGCGGTGCGGTCCCCTACGGCACTGCGTAGGATCCTACGGTCTTGGCGTGCATCCGTGCGTCGCTGCGGTCCGGTCCCAGGTCGACGGGCACGTGCACCTTCCGCCGACCACTGGCGACAACATCGATGTACTGTGGAGACCTCACGCCCCACGTGTTGAGCAATTCGGCGGTACGTCCACCCGGCCTCCCGCATGCCCACTATACGCCCTCGCTCAAAGTCCGTCAACTGCACATACGGTTCACGTCCACGCTGTCGCGGCATGCTACCAGTGTTAAAGACTGCGATGGAGCTCCGTATGCCACGGCAAACTGGCTGACACTGACGGCGGCGGTGCACAAATGCTGCGCAGCTAGCGCCATTCGACGGCCAACACCGCGGTTCCTGGTGTGTCCGCTGTGCCGTGCGTGTGATCATTGCTTGTACAGCCCTCTCGCAGTGTCCGGAGCAAGTATGGTGGGTCTGACACACCGGTGTCAATGTGTTCTTTTTTCCATTTCCAGGAGTGTATATCTACAGGAAACACGAAACGTATACTTTCGTCTGACAACTCTTGTTACGCAATGGTCTTAGCGTTGGACGACATGGTTAACTCAATATTTCAGGCACCTTCATAGATAGCCTTTATTGATCTCACAGATGGCAGTATCAAGCAGCCTTTTATTGGTTTCTGCTCCATATCGCACACATTAATTTATTTTATTCAGCTGTTAACATGTCGCAGTAGACATCAGACGTAGTGATATATCATCGAAACTAAATATCTTTAACTACTTATGAAGCAAACTCACCTCATATGGCAAAAATACAGCAGTCTTGAGGAGCCCAAAGACAGCTTGTTCCAAGGAAAAGAAGCTGCTTACCTCATGGAACGTAAACGTTCTGATCAAAACGAGGTTTACCGAGAGCTTTGTCTGTAGTGTGGCCTTTTATGGCTCGGAAACGTCAGCTGTTAGTGGACACGACAGTGCACGTCTGGAGGTAGTTGTAATATGATGCAGAAGGAAGATGGAAAATATCTCGTGGACAGAAATGCTCCGAAACGAAGAAATTGTTACAACAGATGAGGAAGGATATCTACTACAAACTGAACGGAAAAGAAGAGATTAGTTTATTGGCCATGTCCACTGACATTTTAGTCGCAGCTATGTAGGGGAACGAATGATTCAAGGAAAATGGAGAGAGAAAGATATAGACTGCAATACTCTAGACATATCAAAGACGATGTAGTAGCAGGTTCTTTCGCCTCTTTCTATTTTCAATGCATTTGGGCCTTCTAGATATTTACTCCTCAATTAACTTCTAATTTTTGGAATAATTTTTCATACAGCCAGAACCACTTTACTCTGGTTTTCTTTTTTGGTTTTCTCTGGAGATGGACTCTAAAGTCTTCTTTCGAAAAAATCTGTTGAAAATTCCATGTTCTTCAAGTTTCATCTCTTTCAGATCTCTCCCCATATCTTGGGATTAGGGGCACCAGAAAGCTGTTTTCTGTTAACACGTTCAAAATTTTATTACATATCCTGTTTTCATCCAAACCAGAAGGCCGTAAACCACCACTGATCGTATTCTTGTCTTTATATTTAGTTGTCCAATTTTCTTTTACAGATTTTCACTACTCCTGCTCCTCCATACGCCGTCCCGTTTTATTGGTCCCAATGTTTTTCATAGCATTTTCCTCTCCTTCTGACGGCCGTTGTGGCCGAGCGGTTTTAGGCCCTTCAGTCCGGAAGCGCGCGACTGCTACGGTCGCAGGTTCTAATCCTGCCTCGGGCATGGATGTGTGTGATGTCCTTAGGTTAGTTAGGTTTAAGAAGTTCTAAGTTCAAGGGGACTGACGACCTCAGATGGTTAAGTCCCATAGTGCTCAGAGCCATTTGAACCATTTTGAACCTCTCCTTCTGTTGTATGTTTTCTATAGCTCCTGTCTTAGTCAGATCCAGGCAATCGACTGCATGTAGACAATTCTGGTTTTCGCGCGAGAATAGCTAGACCCTCGTAATGAAATCTTTAGTCAACCGAAAAGCTATTTCCAACTTCCTTCGTCTGAGGTTATTAGCCTCCTTGTGAGTGCGTTCTTTTGTTTCAGGTCACCAAGATAAACTGCCTGACAATAAAGTGAAGCACCCGGAAGGATGGGAAAGAAATGGAGTTGTACAGGGTGAGAGGATATGTGATGTTATTTAAGTTACTACAAAATAGAGTCGTATTCACAAAGAAGTTAGCAGTAAGAGCCCACTTACTGGTATGGTGTCCACTCTGCCCTGGATACATGCAGTGATTCTGTTGCTGCCACGAAGCTGTTGTATCCGCTCTTGAGGCAAGCTAGCCCACAGATTTTGTAACTGGTCTTTGATGTCGTGGATACAGGCACTTCGATGGAGTTGATGTTCGATTTCGATCCAGACTAGTTATATCAGGAACTGCACTGAGCATCTTCCTGGCCACTGGGGTCCCTTAATATCAGGCGGGCAGTGATTATAGTCACGTGCCATGTGTGGACGAGCATCGTCCTGTTGAAAAATGGTCTCACGATGTAGTTGCATGACAGGTAACAGATGAAAACGCAGGATGTTCGTGACGAACCATTGAGGTGTCAGACTTCCATCCATCACTACCACTCTTGACTGGAAGTCATACTGGATGGCACCCCACACTTTGACGGCAGGGCTAACACCGTTGTTCCCCTCCGAAACAATGGATGAATGGTCATCCAGGGCAGGGCAGGCCAACTCATGGCTGAACACAAGGCGATGCCATTCATTGGCAGGCCATGCATTTTGGTCACGGAACACTCGAGATGCAGCAATCTGTATCGCGGTGTTGATGGCAACCTACGAATAGGATGGGTGTTCCCTACTCTGGCTCTGGTCTCCAACCAAAGATCCGGAACACACAATGTTTCAGGCAGTCCATTATTTGTTCTCAGACGGCAGGCGCAGACGTGAAGGGGTTGCGTTGAGTCTTGTGCACAATACGGATAACGTCAGACGTGGTTTTTTCGAGCCTTGACGACAAGTATGCCTGTGGATGGTTTTTAAGGCGGTTTTCCATCTTCCTCGTAGGATGCGGGCTGGTTCTCCTTATTCCGTCTCACACTATGTCGGCGACTGCTGCGCAAACACGTACACGTACACCATAATTACTCTACACGCTAACATTTGCGGTTACACTCGTTTGGTATGAGACATTCCCTGGTGGTGGGAGGTCCACTGGGGGCGGACCCGCACAATAACGGTGGGTTCGGTGTGGGACGGCGGTGGGTTTGGTGGACTGCTGTGGCCTGTTGTGGGGTTGTGTACCACTGAGGGCTACGGTGGGATGGAGCTTCTCCGTCGCTTCTAGGTCCCCATTCAATACACAATACACACAATGCCTGCCGTCACGTTATCATGCATTCCAACTTCAGGCTACTGTTACATCCGAATACACTACAAGAAACAAACGCCTTCCGAACAGGTCTTCAAGGCCCAATGGTACTGACTGGCCGCCTTGTCATCCTCAGCCCTTATGAAGCACCAGATGAGGATATGGAGCGGCATGCGGTCAGCACACCACTCTCCTGGAGGTTGTTAGTTTTTGGGACCGATGGCACTACTACTCAATCAAGTAGCTCCTCAATTGGCCTCACAACGGCTGAGTGCAGCCCGTTTGCCAACAGCACTCAGCAGACTCGGACGGTGACTAATCCAAGTGTTAGCCAGCCTGACAGCACTTAACTTCGTTGGTCTGACTGCACTGCACTGGATATTGCTCGATTCCATCAACTGATCAAATGGAGACTCCCAGTAGCTGCTTTCAAACTTTGAGAGATGCTGATAACATTGTTCCACACAAGTACATGGCAGCTCCATGCACTTCTCAGTGTGTCGCGTCCCCATTCGTTGCTGGCTCCTTCGAAATGTTGTAGGAATTGGGATAAATGCCTTTCTCATTTACTTAGGAAAAGCTAGGAGAACGGGGAGGGTTATTATCAGACTAAGAAGCGTCCTGGATTTCAGACGGGCAATGCTTAAATACTTCAACAGTTTGTGAATTCTAACGCTTTCGCATAATAAGTCTTGACAGTATCCTCGGGTTTGCTGCCGGATCCTAAAACCAACAAGATTCAATATTTCGCGGATCCATATGTCCACCACCTTCAGAAAAACGCTACTGCTGCTGAGGAGTTCCACTGAAAAATTGATGCCGTGGCTGCATTTGGTCGTCCTATAAAGGTCCCCGTAACGTACACGGCGCATGCGCCGCCCATCACACTGTCTCCGCTCTAAGACTGGGCTGGTGGCACCGTCATTAGTAGGACAGCAGAGGCAACTATCTATCTCACTCGAAGACTATTTTTGAAAAACACGGGCTGGCCGCACCAAAGAATGTTCTGTTTTGATGCGGGATAGTATAGACTTCCATGTCCTTCTAAGAGCAAAACCAGTGTCTCTATTAAACTGTCCGCCAAATTAATTTCAATTGACATTTTATAAACACTGTTACAAAAACCGGAAGTGTTGGCTACTTTCACAGTCACGTCATATTTCATCCCGTGTCCCTCGTTTAGGCTACTACCGACTTTTCCGGTTGTTTTAGCCTCGTATGACGCCCATGTTCGCACACATGCGTTGAAGTGTAGAAATCGAACGGCTGATGTAAGCCTTCTCACACTGACACGTCATTTTGTGTATGCCAATCTTCGTAAGCCCCAAATCGTCTTTCACAGAGCCGAGTTGTGCCCTAATCTTGGAAAGTGGATGGAGCACTCTTTTGATGTTGAAATTCATTTAAAAAACTTGCATTTTAAGGAGTTTTAACATTAAGGCGTGTTCCGTCCACTTTCCAAGTTTACGGCACTATTCGGTTCTGTGAAAGATGATTTGCTGCTTTCCTCTTAGCAGGACGTGGAGCTCTGTACTATCCCAAATGAAAACAGGACGTTTTTCGATGCGGTCAGCTCGAGTGTCTGAAAACAGTCTTTGAGTGCGACATATCGTTACTGCCGGTATCCTAGTGAGTGCTGTGCCACCAGTGCACCAGCCCAGTCTTGGAGGGAAGGTACTGCGATGGGCGGCGCATGCGCCCTGTACGTTACTGATGCCGATACAGTGTGCCCATTTTCGGCACGATTGTGTTCCGGCCACGAGTGTAAAGGTCGATATTGGCCTCACCAGAGATACTGGGGCGCCGAGTTGGCGGCGAGTGGCGCTCTGGCGACGAGGAGAGGAGGGTTGGAGAATGCCGAGCGAGGAGGACAGAACGATAGAGTGGTGGGGTCCGGATGGTCCGAATTGTGCATTAATAATTTTGGCAGTCTGTGGTAATGAGCTGGTGGTGAAACCGAGACGCCTGGGAATTCAACGCTGCTGTGGAACGATAAGCCGTGGGCTCTGCAATTGTATGGACGCAATTTACGGCGAGCTGTGGCCGATGTTTGTGGGTGTTTTGCCACGGCAGATAAACAAGACAGCGTGGGCCCAAACTGAACACGCTGTGCTGTAGCGTGTTCGCCCACAATAAGGATGTCATGATACAGGAGAAGAAAGCAGTGGAATACGGTACGTGTATTAACCTTCAGTGACTTCTGCGGTGTTAGTTTACTTAACTGTGTGGAGACTGAGCAGTAACTGTCATTTTTCAACGGAATTTACGATTGCGTAAAGGTGTGGCCCATCCCGGATGGTCGTCGTCATAAGGTTATTATATTTCTTATTTGTGAACATAATTTTCTGTTATCAGGATTACTTATTGGACAGATTTGAAATTGTCAGTTCTACGCTGTAGTTCAGTGAGTTATAAATACTGGAATTTGACAAGTATGCTAACTTCAAGTTTTGGATATGTTTTTATATCTGCGTGTTAAATGAAAGTGAATTTTGAGGTTTGTAAGGTACTTTTCTACCATTACGACTCTGTAAGTTTCTATTTGGAAGTGATGTGGTTTGCTACTGTTATTGGTTGAGAATTTATTACCCGATTAATCAAAGGAACAGTTATTTAACCAGCCTTTGTATGATGTGTTTTAAGACTTCTTTTTCAGTGAACTATTATTAATAAATTACGTAAATCAGTAATGTTGTGTAAGCAGCTACTGAAGGCACCGATCTCCATTAGCCAATCAACCATGGCCAGTTGGGAACGGGTATTGATGTAACATTAGGGGACTGGAGGCTGTTGTTAAGTTGTGGCAACGCTAATCCTGTTGTTTGTTGTTCTTGTTGAAGTGTCTAGTCGCCCCTAAATTAAATACTAATTCCGCACAACAGGACAACACATTACTGCCTTGCCACCAGTTTTCAGCGAAATTCAGGGGCAGCAGCGTTCTCCTGAAGATGGCGGTCAGACGGATCGCCCAAATATTGAATCATGTTGCCTTTACGATACGGCAGCAACCTTCAGTTCAACAGTTTATTTCCAATAAACAGTATACCTTACTGGGAAAGGTGTCTTACAGAGGCTTTATCTTTTGTTCCTCGTTGTCCCAACTCCTCCAAGAGGCAGCTGCGTTATAGCACACTGTTCTGATTACTTTAACAACACTGATTCGGTTTGTCCGTAGCTTTGTTTCCTTAACTACACAGATTTGTCAATGACGACTACTAAGCCAGTTCTTTACACACCGAGTGACGTAGCACATTGATTACCACACTGAAGTCGCATTCTGAAGGACGACGCTTCAAACCCGCGTCTGGCCGTCCTAATTTAGGTTTTCCCATTTCCATAAATCGCTTCAGGCTAATGCCGGGACGGTTCCTCTGAAAAGACACGGGCGACTTCCTTCCCCATCCTTCCCTAATCCGATGGGACCGATGATCTCGCCGTTTGCTCTCCTCCACCCCTCCCTCCCCCCCCCCCCCAAAAAAAAAAAATCAAACAACGAACCAGTTCCTTACAGAACCACTTGTGTAGCTCACTAACAGAGACAAATACATACTGCTCTTGTTCTTCTGTCATCTGACAGAAAGACAAAGGCTCCTACTATTTCTGGTACTTTATTTTCTAAGCCAGTTTCTCAACAAAATGGAAAACAGACTTCTACGTAGAAAGCCTACTTCTTCAGGCCTCTTAGTTCTGCTACGTCGAGCATTGTTGCTGTTCCCCAGGCGTCTTAGCAGGCCTCCCGTCTCCGACCGCACTGCGATGGCTCTTCACGGCTAACTAACTGCCACTTATTCACTACGACTCCGATGCTATTTTATAATCCGCTGTTGTCTACTGCTTTCGTATCTGTGGGTGTTATCACTTAAGTCCTTCTTTCTCTGACTTGTTTTCCAAAGTTCCGGAACCTCCCACTCTCGGTTGGAGAGGCACCCAAATCAGGTCTGCGATAAAGTGACCAACGGGCCGAGCCTGGCGCGCATATGGAACCGTATCTGTAAGTGACTGTGTGTTTACTGTGACAGAGTAAACGTCCGCTTCCTTCCCCACAGGTCCTGAATTGCCTCAAGAGTTATCTTACATCAATAATAACTGGATACCAAACACCCGTACATTAATGCAATTGGACAGCCACGACAAGTAATAACTCAACATCTTATGCTGTTCCCGCCCCGTATATGACCTACCACATGAACAAACGAAATGTACCCTGGTGACCGTTTCAAACAATTGCAACTCTAATCATTATCATACTTGTCGATGGAATTACATTCACATACGATCATGAATTCTGCATTTGGTTTCAAAATGTTGATTTTCTTGTTAGTGCTATGGCTTTGGACAGTATTATAAAATATCTCACAAAAGATAAACACTGAATTCTAAGATTATTATTTTCATAGCCCAGTTCTACCTGATTACTTTCTCCAGTCTTTCTGGTTTGTTCTTCCCACTCTCGCCATTTCAAGACCAAAATCTAACAAAACAGGGGACAGACCATCCCTCTGTCTAGCCTCCAGAGTTTCAGATATCTCTTTAAAAATTTGCCTTCAGGTTTTATGTTTACTAATGTTTGCCATATTATGTTTCTTTTTTTATCAGCCACACCGAGCTCTGCCAATAGAGGTCTGTCTATAGTGTTGTATGCTTTTTTGAAGTCAAAGGGCACAGTGCATAGTGCATGCATCTTGTTTTTCTCTCGGGTTATGAGCCTAAGACACAGGATCTGCTCCAAAAATGACTGGTGTTTCCGAAATCCACCCTGATACACCCCGATCTTGTCATCTACCTGATTCTATAGCAAATTCTGTAAATTTTTGGACAGGATATTGTATGTAATTGGCAACAATGATACTCCTCTGTAGTTGTCATTAATTTCAATCCTTTTCTAAGTAATGTGCACTTTTAGTCCTCTGGAATTTCTGCTGACAGCCTCATATTCTACGGTAGTTGCTATCACTTTGCAATAGGTTTGTACATTCACTGTTATTTCCATCAGAGCGAGACTGAGCTTGCAGCATTGCGACTCTTCAGTTATGAGATTTAATATGGCGTACACAACTTCTAAGAATATTTAAAATATCTTCATATTTTCAAAATTATGAAAACAGACGTTGATACACTGAAGAATACATTGAAGATTGTGAGTAAAACACAGTCACCCTTTAAAAAAAATTATGAGCTGACAACAGTCTTTGTAATAACAAAGCACTTCACTCTTCTGAAATTACTGAAATTGAGCGGTAGGTGATAAGGGTTGAAGGAGCGCACTCATGACAGAGATTGAAGAAACTAATGGGAAACAGAGAACAGCGCAGAAGAATAATTGTTGCCAACCAATTTTCAGAAGAAGAGAAAATAACAAATCAAAAATTTTAATTGTAGAGTATAAATAATCAATATAGAGCTTACTCACGCAGCTGCGCTGTGATTGAATTAACGTTGCGTTAAGCATGGGAGTTAAATCTGGTTGCAGCGGCTTCCGCCATTAGGGGCTGCAACTGTTTGGGGGCGCGCGCGTCGCGAATATGGCGGCACACGAGCAGGGCTAATCCCCGCGAGCGGCGCTTGCATCACAATGCGTCGCCTGCCGTAGGCCCGGATATTAATTTGCAGCCTGTTTGCCCGAGTTAAGCGGACAAGTTCCCAAGTTCTGCAGCCGGCGCTAAAACTATTTAACAGATTTATAACGAGTGAAGTACGCTGTATGGGCGCTCACGCAACATAACGCGATCACGTTGTCAGCGGATCATTAGGCGCCGGAAGTTTCGGGGAGCGCTGTTCGCAGCCCGCCCGGCCGCTCCTCCTCTGTCCTTTGTGATTAATCCTGCGGATAAAACTGACGAGGACGCGCAGCGGACGAGGTGAGAAGAGTTACAAGTTTGGAGCAGCTGCAGGGATCCTAAAACCCTACAATCAGGCGAGTAATTGCCGAACAGTGTTGACACCTATATTGTTGACTATGTGTCTATGAATGACAGATGAGCGTAAGTGCTAAGAAACTGACACCACACGTTTAAATAATAAAGAGAATGGGACGTTTTGACTATAGCGTGCGTACACAAAACCGAACACTTTAATAGTTCTTGAGGTAATTGAAATCCAAAGGGCGTCGCTTATCTTTGTCAGAAGTAGTCACAAATACGATTTAAAAATAGTGGAATGTTTTCCCTTGAGTCATCCATCTTGTGACTGGCCTCATGTACCCAGCCACGAATTCCCTTCCTAATCTCTTCGTCTCAGGGTAACTCATGCACACAACGTCCTCAATTATTTGTTCGATCTATTCCAATCTCTGCCTTCCTCTACAGTTTTTGACGCCTACCGCTCCCTGTAGTACCATGGAAGTTATTGCTTGATGTCTTGACAGATGTTCTATCATCCTGTCTCACCTTCCTGTTATTGTTTTCCATCTGCTTCTTTCTTCTCTGATTCTGCGCAGAACCTTCTCATTCCTCACCTTATCAGTCTACCTGATTTTCAAGAGTCTTCTGTAGCACCACAGCTCAGATGGTTCGATTCTCTTCTGTTCTGGTTTTCTCACAGTCCATAATTCACTGCTATAAAATGCTGTGCTCCAAACCTAAGTTCACAGAAATTTCTTCCTCAAACTAAGGCATATTACGTTTGATACTAATAGACTTCTTTTGACAAGGAGCGCCCTCTTTGCCTGCCGTAATCTGCCTCTTATCTCCTCCTTGCTTCGTTTGTCGTGCTATATTTTTCTTCAGAGGTAGCAGGATGACTTTCTTAACTTCGTTTACTTCGCGACCACCAATGTTGACTTTAAACTTCACGTTATTCTCATTTTTGCTATTTCTCATGACTTTCACCTTTTTTCAGTTTACTCTCAATGTATATTCTGTACGCATTAGACTTAACAGATTCGACCATTTTTCAGCATCTTCACTGAGCAAGGTCATCAGTTAATCTTATCATTGATATCCTTCCACCCTGAATTTTAATCCCACTCTTGAACCTTTCTTTTCTTTCCGTCATTGTTTTTTCTACACTACTGGCCATTAAAAATGCTACACCACGAATATGTCGTGCTACAGGCGCGAAATTTAATCGACAGGAAGAAGATACCGTGATATGCAAATGATTAGCTTTTCAGAGCGTTCACACACGGTTGGCGCCACCTACAACGTGCTGACATGAGGAAAGTTTCCAACCAATTTCTCATACACAAACAGCAGTTGACCGGCGTTGCCTGGTGAAACGTTGTTGTGATATCTCGTATGAGGAGGAGAAATGCGTACCATCACGTTTCGAATTTGATAAAGCTCGGATTGTAGCCTATCGCGATTGCGGTTTATCGTATCGCGACATTGCTGCTCGCGTTGGTCGAGATCCAATGACTGTTAGCAGAATATGGAATCGGTGGGTTCGAGAGGGTAATACGGAACGCCGTCCTGGATCCCAACGGCCTCGTATCACTAGCAGTCGAGATGACAGCCATCTTATCCGCATGGCTGTAACGGATCGTGCAGCCACGTCTGGATCCCTGAGTCTACAGATTGGGACGTTTGCAAGACAACAACCATCTGCACGAATAGTTCGACGACGCTTGCAGCAGCATGGACTATCAGCTCGGAGACAATGGCTACGGTTACCCTTGACGCTGCATCACAGACAGGAGCGCCTGCGATGGTGTACTCAACGACGAACCTCGGTGCACGAATCGCAAAACGTGATTTTTTCGGATGAATCCAGGTTCTGTTTACAGCATCATGATGGTCGCATCCGTGTATGGCGACATCACGGTGAACGCGCATTGGAAGCGTGTATTCGTCATCGCCATACTGGCGTATCACCCGGCGTGATGGTATGGGGTGCTATTGGTTACACGTCTCGGTCACCTCTTGTTCTCATTGACGGCACTTTGAACAGTGGACGTTACATTTCAGATGTGTTACGACCCGTGGCTCTACCTTTCATTCGATCCCTGCGAAACCCTACATTTCAGCAGGACAATGCACGACCGCATGTTGCAGGTCCTGTACGGGCTTTTCTGGATACAGAAAATGTTCGACTGTTGCCCTGGCCAGTACATTCTCCAGATCTCTCAGCATTTGAAAACGTCTGGTCAATGGTGGCCGAGCAAATGGCTGGTCACAATACGCCAGTCACTACTCGTGATGAATTGTGGTATCGTGTTGAAGCTGCATAGGCAGCTGTACCTGTACACGCCATCTAAGCAGCTGTCTGACTCAATGCCCAGGTCTATCAAGGCCTTTATTACGGCCAGAGGTGGTTGTTGTGGGTACTGATTTCTCAGGATCTATGCACCCAAATTGGGTGAAAATGTAATCACATGTGAGTTCTAGTATAATATATTTGTCCAATGAATACCCGTTTATCATCTGCATTTCTTCTTGGTTAGCAATTTTAATGGCCAGTAGTGAATGAACAAAATGAACAGTAGGAGCGAAAGAGTACCTTCCTGTCTTACACCCTTCTTAATGCGAGCTCTACGTTCTTGTTCTTCCATTGTTATGAATAAATAAACCGAAAAATAGAAGAAAGGACAGAATGTTAAACTTTCCCTATAGGGTACCACTGCAATTTCTAACGCTAAGTTACCGAACGAAATATTAGTCATCCTCTTATAGATCGGATTGTTCGCTCTGGATAACAGTAGAAAGCACAGAACTGGAATCATGCCGTCATATGATCGTTCACCGTTCACGTAAGTTATGGCAGTGTAGCACGGTTGATTGACGTGGAGACCTGACAAAATGGAGTAAAGAAGCTATCTTGTTTTGACGTGCCCTTGATCAGACTGTGAGTGAAGTTGCTCGAGTTGCTGGTGAATCAACTGAACTGTGTGTAAAAGGAACCCTGCACCACTCGCATCCATGTAACTGTGTTCGTAAAAATATCCTAATGGAGAGTCAATGGCAGTAGATTTCCGACCGTAGAGGAGCTGTTGCTTTCAGTTAATGCACGGCTATCTCAGCCAGTTTCCGAGCACACATTGCGAAGGGAACTGCATACAATGGACATTTGGAGGCGAGTATCCAGCAGAAGGCCATTTCTCGCATTGGTACATAAAGCTGAATGCCTTTAATGCACCAAACGTGCAGGGTGGACTGATAAGTCGCGATTTTGCATAGTTTTAAAATATGCAAGGCGTCAAGTGCACGACAGCCCAGTGCTTGGTTCAACCCGCAGTGTGGAAGTTGAGGGTGAAGTTGGAGCTTTGATATATCGGGCGTTTTTCTTTTCGTAACTGGATATTGGCTTATTCATTTAGGTTAACGTGAACACCAACCAGGATGTTTAGCCGGCCGGTGTGGCCGAGCGGTTCTACGTGCTTCAGTCCAGAACCACGCTGCTGCTACGGTCGCAGCTTCGAATCCTGCCTCGGGCATGGATGTGTGTCATGTCCTTAGGTTAGTTAGGTTTACTTAGTTCTAAGTCTAGAGGACTGATGACCTCAGATGTTAAGCCGCTTAGTGCTTAGAGCCATTTGAACCAGGATGTTTATTTCAACTTTTTCGGTGACCAGATGTTGCCCTTTCTTGTGCATCTTCGTGATTACGCTGTGGAAACTTCCATTTTCCAAGATGACAACAGCGATGCTGACAGGCCTGCAAGCATACGATCGTGGTTTGACGAGCACCTAGGCGTGCTATCATACCCAAATGGGCCCACTAAATCACCCCTGATCTCAATAATATAGCAAATCAGGCTATTAAAAACGGTGGGTGAAACTTTGCAGTCAGATCCCCGCAGTTTGGCATCTACGGAATCTAATCAACAATGAGTGGTTGAGCAAGATATGGCATACCTGAAGAAACTTGGGACTCTCTTTCTCGCCGAACTGGGACCATTTTTGAAGATAGAGGCGGTGTCACGTGGTATCAGTGAGATGTCTCCAGGGGGTGGTTGATTATTTGTCGGGTGTACTTAGAACCTTATGTGGTAATTGTACTGATTGATCACCTGTGTTTGGTAGTGAATTGTGGTGTTACGTATTTTTCTTTTGTTTCATAAATTTATTGTACCCAGTGTTGAACTTCCTTTATTCATTTCAAGTTTACAACACAGTACATCCTACAAATCTGAAAAGCTTTATTTTGAGGCAATCGCGAATGTGATGAAATTACTGAAGAAGAAAAGTTTATTCGTGCAACTCGTTGGAGCTGTAGGTTGTGGACACTAGTGGAAAATTACAAAAGAATTCTTCTAATGATGTGACATAGATGCACCATATCTGGATGTATGACTTAGAGGCACTATATCTGAATTTAGAGAGCACATAGAGCAGTGATTCAAAGCATGTAAATGCCAAATGCGTAAGACAAAATATGACTGGCTGAACGTGTGGACCTGTCTTTTTCAGCATCGTACCGCTTTAGTCAACTTTGTGCACATAAATGGACGTAATTGACGATTACGGTAGCTGGGTTTCAGTGAAGTCGTATTGTAGGCCTACAGTACACTTGGTAATCCCTCAAAAGAACTGACATCAAGTTACGGTGCTGTAGATAATTGACTCCAGTAATTGAAGGAACCCCTGACAATTGCCCATATTCGGAGAGAAATGAGGAAGATGACTGCTAACTTCAACTCGCTGTTTTAAATATTATGATAATTATGGAATTAAGATCAGATGGTTTAGTAGTCCAGTCGAGATGCAGTAGTATGCCTAGGTGTTCGTCAAAACACGATATATGCATGCTGCCTGTGAACGTGGCAGCTGCTGCCTTAAGAGCTACCACAGCACACTTATTATGAAGATATAAAAGTGTAAGTAGGCTGTTCAGATTATGTTATTGGTAACGCCACGTAGCGCTCTGTATGAAAATCACTGGCTGTGCTGTGTGCAGTCTGTGGCTAGTTTGCATTGTTGTCTGCCATTGTAGTGTTGGCCAGCTGGATGTTAACAGCGCGTAGCGTTGTGCAGTTGGAGGTGAGCCGCCAGCAGTGGTGGATGTGAGGAAGTGAGATGGCGGTTTTTTGTGAGCGGATGATCTGGACGTGTGTCCATCAGAGACAGTACATTTGTAAGACTGGGTATCATGAACTGATATATATATATATATATATATATATATATATATATATATATATATATATATATATAATATGACTTTTGAACAATGTTAAGGTAAATACATTGTTTGTTCTCTATCAAAATCTTTCTTTTGCTAACTGTGCCTATCAGTAGTTACTGCCTTCAGTAGTTTGAATCTTTTATTTAGCTGGCAGTAGTGGCTCTCGCTGTATTGCAGTAGTTCGAGAAACGAAGATTTTTGTGAGGTAAGTGATTTCTGAAACGTATAGGTTAATGTTAGTCAGGGCCATTCTTTTGTAGGGATTTTTGAAAGTCAGATTGCGTTGCGCTAAACATATTGTGCATCAGTTTAAGCACAGTCATGTATAATTTTTCTAAGGGGACGTTTCATAAGTACGTTTTGTGGCTGCCAGCGGTATGAGTCATTGCCTATTGTGTCTTTGTTGGCGCACGTCGTTATTGGGATTTGGAGACCTAACTTCTACAAATTCACCTTGACGAGAGGGCCCTGCCTTGTTTGAATCCCGCCAGTTCTGATGCAATACAGGTCTGTCGTTACGATCATATCGTCTGTCGTCATGTCGGTAGATTCCATAGTTTCTGTCTTGTCGGTCACGTGGTGGAGAATTGCTCCCTGAATCGTAACTGCGCGCTGGACCGTTGTGTCTAAAGTTATTCTGTCTCCCTCGATAATAATTATTTTGGATCTCATATTGTCTGTTTATCTGATTGTCTTTTTGATAGTCACTACCGCGGAGAGGTGATCTTTCCCTGTAATTATTACTACTCTGCCAACGTTTGTCATACGGGTGGTGTCTGTTTTGGTCACGATTTGTGTTGTGAGAATAGCCTTGTCGTGTCCAGTTATTATTTCTTTCATCGCGGAATTGCGACGGATGTGACCTGTAATTGTTGTGTTCCTGTTTTCGCATTCCGCGATTGTCAGTGTCGATTTCTAATTCTTGTAAGAGTCCCTGAAAAGCTTCAATGTCGTCTTTGCAACGTCCTGTCAAAATAATATGTCGTAAATGTTCAGGTAATCTGATTAAGCAAATGTGGATGAGTTCTGAAGGGCTGTATGGGTTTGACAGGTACTGATTCTTGTGCAACATGTCTTCAAAATACTTCACAAGACTGGAAAATTCAGATTGTTCGAAATGTATCATCATTATGATGCTTTGTTTTACTCGGTCTTGTGTAGCTTGAGACCAATATGCTGAGAGGAAGGTATGATAAAATTCTCCTTCACTGTGGCAATAGTGAATGACCGATCGCATTCTTATAGCTGGTTCATTCTCTAAATAGCCACACATAAATTCTAATCTGTGCTCTAACGACCAGTTGGGAGGAAGACAATGAGAGAATTGATGAAGCCACGCTTGTGGATGAATGTCGTTGCCGGAATTCTTAAATGTTTTGAATTTACGTGTAGTAATGAACAGCTTATAGTCAAAATCATCATGTCGGCGAGTCGCATATCGGTCATTGTTAGGTCGTGTCGGCGGTTCCATCTCAAAATTCGGTGTATCTTGCCAATTTCTTGCATAATTTCCGAAGTACCCCGTGTTATTATTTTGTGGCTGTTCCGTATTTCTATGTCCCTCATCCCGTATTGGAGCGCGAGTGTCCTCTGAAATACATAATTCTTGTATTACCTGTGTCAGCTGATCTTGTACTTCCCGGATTTCTCTTTGGTGTTGCGTATTAATTTGATTCTGATTTTGTTTGAATTTCCTAATTTGTTCGCACTCTTCTGTGTCATTAAAGACTACCGGCTTTGTGTCATTCAGATTATCATCTACCTTCGTAGATAAATTATTTAGCGGATCCGAAAGTTCAACTACTTTCTCTGATAATGAAATAATTTCTTCCATGTGTCTTTCTGAACCAATTTTCAGAGTATCTACTGTGTCCTTTAAGTTTTCCTGAGTTTTTGCAATTTGCATAACCGAATCGGTAGATGCAACTGAGCCAATTTTAACTTGCAAGGTCTCATGATTTTCATGAACAGTAATTTGCAGTTCTTTTATGGCTGCTTCGTGATTCTGTAATGCATTTTCATGCCGCGAAAAAATATGTTGAAAATGCTCACAAATTTGTGTTTTTACGTCATTACAGACTTTTTGACATTTCGATTCAATGTTACGTAACTCAGTAGTTAAATCTTCACGTGTTTGTTCAAGCGTTGTGTCTCACTTTTGAAGCTTTTGCTGTGTTTGTCTCTGATTTTGTTCCATTGTGTCTAACTTTTGAAGCTTTTGCTGTGTTTCTCTGATTTTGTTCCATTTGTTGCATTAATTGCAATAATAATGTATTAGTGTCTGGAATCTGTTTCTCTATGCTTTTTGGCAGTGCATTTTCACCAGCAACATTCACATTTTGACAAGCAGAAAATGTGTCTTGACTCATTTGAGAAAACGGTGAGGACCCAAAACCTGAGTCTACAGTATTTGCAAGATTGTGTTCTGTCATTTCGGATTCCTGAGGCGAGCTGTTGCCGACCGATCGATCGATAATGCTTCCCTGTTCACTACTTGTTTCATTGTCTACACCATTATTTGCCGCCCGCTCCATTTCCCTCTGCACAATTGCCAAATTACTACTTCGAATGTCTGTTAATTCATTACACAGTGGTGCTGATAAGCTACGCTCGTCGTCACTATTATTTCTCAGTTTACTTTGGAGCCTAGTGTTACGTTTTTCACACGCCATTATTTTCACAATATTTCACACGATAACACAGAAAATCACAATTTGAAGAGCAAAAATAAGAGAACACATTAACAGAGCACTGAAAATAATATCTCGTTAATTGCTAGTGCAGCTGCGAAATACTTGGTGCAAATCTACCTGCATGCCACAACTGTTTTACTGTACAACAATGAAAGACTGCAACTACAAAGGAGATTCTCTCTACAATTACGCGCTAGCAATAAACAATAGCTACACTAATTACACAAACTACAAGAAAAAAATCAGAAGATTCCAGTGAGGTATCCTCGGCTAAGGGTCGACATATGAAACGTCCCCTTAGAAAAATTATACATGACTGTGCTTAAACTGACACACAATATTTTTAGCGCAAAGCAATCTGACTTTCAAAATCCCTACAAAAGAATGGCCCTAACATTAACCTATACGTTTCACAAATCACTTACCTCGCAAAAATCTTCGTTACTCGAACTACTGCAATACAGCGAGCGCCACTAATGCCAGCTAAATAAAAGATTCAAACTACTGAAGGCACTAACTACTGATAGGCACAGTTAGCAAAAGAAAGATTTTGATAGAGAACAAACAATGTATTTACCTTAATATTGCACAAAAGTCATTTTATATATATCAATTCATGACACACCAATACCATTATTTATACAAGGACTGCAGTGGGTCTGCACCTCTGATGGCCCACCAATACCATAATCTCTACCAGGACTACAGTGGGTATACTCTGTGATGACCTACCTACCAATATTCTTCAAAACTTCGACTGACTCAGCGGTGGGTTTGCTCTGTTGTGGCCCATTACCTGTCTGCATGTCAAGAGTCAGCACTGTCTTTCCGTTGGAAGGACAACACTACTTCTTCAAGACTGCATGGAAATCCACTACTTCCGTGTGCATTTTCTTTTACTGCTCAGACTTTGAGAAAAACACTGCCATTTTACTGTGATGAACGATCAGGACTGTCTTTATGGACTGTGAGAAAATTTTAGCTTTTGACCAACATTGTATCAATAAGTGTGTTCATTTGATTTCTTTGTTATTGTAATTATGAAAAATTTTTTCAAATCTATGTTGGCCACTGCCCAAAGCAAATTGTAAAATTTTTTGTGGGGAGCATGGGGGCTATGGAAGTAGGCTGTACAGGTTTTTTTATTGGTAACGCCACGTAGCGCTGTGTATGAAAATCACTGGCTGTGCTGTGTGCAGTCTGTGGCTAGTTTGCATTGTTGTCTGCCATTGTAGTGATGGGCAGCTGGATGTTAACAGCGCGTAGCGTTGCGCAGTTGGAGGTGAGCTGCCAGCAGTGGTGGATGTGGAGAAGTGAGATGGCGGATATTTGAGGGCGGATGATCTGGACGTGTGTCCATCAGAGATAGTACATTTGTAAGACTGGGTGTCATGAACTGATATATATAATATGACTTTTGAACAATATTAAGGTAAATACATTGTTTATTCTCTATCAAAATCTTTCTTTTGCTAACTGTACCTATCAGTAGTTAGTGCCTTCAGTAGTTTGAATCTTTTATTTAGCTTGCAGTAGTGGCGCTCGCTGTATTGCAGTAGTTCGAGTAACGAAGATTTTTGTGAGGTAAGTGATTTGCGAAACGTATAGGTTAATGTTAATCAGGACCATTCTTTTGTAGGGATTTTGAAAGTCAGATTGCGTTGCGCTAAAAATATTGTGTGTCAGTTTAAGCACAGTCATGTATAATTTTTCTAAGGGGACGTTTCAAAAGAAAGGCGAGCAGTTGGCCGCCGCGAATATTGAAGTAAATATCTTGTTTTATGTTCACAGTAAGGCGCGCGGGATAAGCCGAGCGATCTAAGGAGCTGCAGTCATGGACTGTGCGGCTGGTCCCGGCGGAGGTTCGAGTCCTCCCTCGGGCATGGGTGTGTGTGTGTTTGTCCTTAGGATAATTTACGTTAAGTAGTGTGTAAGCTTAGAGACTGATGGCCTTAGTAGTTAAGTCCCATAAGATTTCACACATTATGTTCACAGTAACCTGAATGAGTGAGTTCAAGTCCAGGTAAGATAAAAAACACCCATAAGACCTCAAAATCACCTCCAGCCTTAAGTATACCATCCACGCACTGCGGGTTGTACGCCGCATTGGGACGTTGGTGCACTGGATGTCTTGCATCATTTGGAAAGAGGCAACATCACTGCTTGTCGGACGACAATACAAGCTTCCAGTCAGCTACTGCCCAGTTTCATTGTTGTTGGCCCACTGAAGACGTTACATCCCGCCTTTTGCGAGGTAACTGCCTCCAAATGTCCGTTGCATGCGTGTACCCTCAAAGTGATTGCTCGTAATGTGGTTGAGGTGACCTGCATTCACTGCCAGCGGCAGTTCCTGTAGAGTTAGAATCTGATAGTTTTTGATAAGACTCAACACTCGTCTCTATTTCCTATTAGTTAACATCTTTTTATGACCAGTGTTCTTACAGCATGGTATGTGGATGCAGTTCCTTACAGATAAGTTGGACAGTCTGCATTGATGCACAAACAAACTGGGAAACTTCATTTCTGGCTGGCCACGGGAACGATAACTCCTTTCTAGCATTTTGTCACACGTCGACCCATCTTAATGTGCTGATTCCAGACAACCGATTGGCACAGATACATCCCTTCAGTCAGTGGTGGAGGATGACGTGACTGCTTGGTACCAGTTATATACCATTTACATCTTCCAAAGCAGTCAATGTGCTCTTTATAGGGGATGACAAATACTTCATCGGGTGGGCTGAGCTGCTACTGACTTTCAATCGTGGGCTCACAGCCGTACCTCTCCCGCTTCTTCTGCAAATGCAACTTGAACGTAGAGCCTCGACTCTGAGTGGCGGTTCTGGCGTTGTTGTTCTGTTTACTGCTCATCAGAGGGTAACGTTGAATACTGGCATCATTATCTATGTGTCGATCCTTGTTTACGAATTCCGAGTGATGAATATCTATTTACTTTGCTACTGAGAACTTGTTCTTTCGATATGACTAATTGTAGAATATTCTCTGGAATGCATTTGGGGTCCAAGACGAACATCTGTTCCATTTATCTGAAAAACCAGACGTTGTCTATGGACAATAGGATCTACTTCTGACAAATACTTTTGTTGAACCTGTCTTGACTGCAGAAAATAATAACGAGATTGCCTGGCTTCAGTTGCTATGCAGCCATCATCAGAACTGAAAAATCGGAAAGACAGAGTGCGAATGGTTACAGTAGAATATGAAAAACAAAATGAAATTTTGTGATCATTATTGTGAAACGTCAATCTGTCATAAGATTAATGGATATGTTATCAACAAAACCCATGCAGTTTCAGGGGAAGCTGTTGCAGTTAAATGGCAAAGTTGTTACAGTTTGATCGCAACGTGTTATAGGTTTGGAGGGCAAGTTGTTACAGGTTTGGGAGGATGGGGGGAGAGGGGCAAGTTTTAGGAAGTTGTTAGAGTTACAGGGCAAGTTGTTTTCGGACAAGTTGTTACGTTTTAGGGGGTAAGTTGTTGCAGCATCAGTAGCAAGTTGCTACTGTTTTGGAGGCAAGTCGTTTTGGTTGTGGGGATAGATTTTACAGTTTTGGGGCAAGGTACTATAGTTTTGGGACAAGATGTTACAGTTTCAGGGCAACTTTGTTGCAGTTTCAGGGGCAAGTCATTACATTTTGGGGGCAAATTTTTGCAGTCTTAGGAGCAATCTTTACAGTTTTGCGGAGCAACTTATTGCAGTTTTGTGAGTAACTTATTATAATTCGAAGGCAAGCTTTTATAGCTTTGGGGACAACTTGTTTCAGTTTTGGGTGAAAGTTTTACAGTTTTGGTGCAAGTTACTACAGTTTCAGGACAAGTTGTTACAGTTATGGGGCAAGCTGTTAGAGTTTCAGAACAAGTCATTACAGTTCTGAGGAGAGTCAGTACAATTTAAGGGCAAGCTTTTATAGTTTTGAGCAAGTTTTTACAGTTTCAGGATGAGTTGTGACAGTTTCAAGTCAAGCTGCTCCAGTTTCAGGGCAAGATGTTACATTTTCAGAGCAAGCTGATACAATATCTGGATAAATTGTTACAGTTTCAGGGCTTCACACACACAGACACACACACACAAACACACACACACACGCTGTGTAATATTCCACCTCCATAAATACTGTACTACCTCATCATTAAATTTAATGTCTCATGTGCGCACACAACATAGAAAATTGTATACAGTATTTCCACATCTGACCCATTGGCGTGGTTGTATCAGTTCCTGTAGTTGCAGAAACTCTTCAACTGATGTTACTTAGTGACCGTTTCCTTTCCGTCTCGATCGGAGGCGCACTGGATGCTCAGAAAGTGATGCTGGGGTTAGCAGTTTTTGTGGAGCCTCATGTGATACGGCGTGTTGTTTGGTAAATTTTAGCACCGTCTACAAAAACTGAGAAACATGTACACAATTTCAAACACAAAGAAACAATATAATGCAATCCCCGAGGCCAAAAAACTGTCGCTTCAGCTATCTGAGTTGCATTGAGGAACCACTAGTAATCCTACAAACCTCTTGGAGCGCTACAAGTGACGTCTTGTCACCATATCACTAACATTTACTTAGAGAACCTCAAAACATGCACCATTATGTCCGACATTAGTACTCCTGGCGCACACAGTTTCTGTCGCATCTATACATCGTTAGCAGCAGAGGAACGACGACAGTGCATGGTTATACACTGAAGAGCCATAACATTATCACCCCCTACCTAATAGCAGTATGTTCACATTTGCCACAGATAACAGCAGAAACGCATCATGGCACGGCAACAATGAGGGCAGTTTGGCTCCCTCCCACAGTACAGGTGTGAAGGAGCTGTTCCCCTGGAAGATGATGGATTCGCGCCCTCCCATCGGCAAGATGGAGGTATCGGGATTCATCAGACCATTCAACGCTCTGCCACTGCGCCAACGGCCAATGCTGAAGGCCACGTGCCCATTCCAGTCATAGTTGCTGATGTCGTGATGTTAACATTGGCACATGCATAGGTCGTCGGCTGCGGAGGCGTATCGTTAGGGGTGTTCGGAGCACTGTGCTCAGATACACTTGTATGCTGCCCAGTATTAAAGTCTGATTTTAGTTTCGCCACCTTTCCTGCTTTACCAGTTGTCCCTGCCCATGAAGTCCAATATCTACTGTATAATGAGAGGTGGCCGCCCAACCCCACGACGTCTGGACGTGGATTGACCTTGGTTTCGCCACGTGTTGAAGACACTCACCGTAGCTTTCCTTGAACACCCGACAGATCGTACTATTTCGAGATGCTCGTGCCGCACCTCCGGGCCATCACAATCTGTTCTCGGCAAACTAAGATAAATCACGCAGTTTCCCCGTTCTACACACTGACAGCACTCTCACTGATATTACATACATAGTGCGTGTGACTAGCAGTCGTTCCTCGCCAAGTGACGCTGCTATGGCCTGGATGGGTTTATATCGACAGTAGGTCGATGGTCATAATGTTCTAGCTGATCAGTGTATATGCAACTAGCAATTAAACGGTTAATTTTATAGAACAATTAAGTTGCGAAAGTAGTCCCACGTGCGTTTTTTGTCGAAATCTTACACATTTTGAGAAACAATACAATTTTATTTTGGCGCAAGGAAACAATACATTTCTGCTATACACGTTTTTTCCAGGCCTTCAAATCACTTTTCTCACGAAGACTGATACTGTGAACAGTGTAGTAACCGTGTGTGTGTGTGTGTGTGTGTGTGTGTGTGTGTGTGTGTGTGTGCGTGTGCGTGAGTGCTTGAGTGCGTGTGTGCTTGTACGCTCGAAATCGTTACTTATTATGATAAATAATTTATTCAGTTGCAAAGATTGTATTTTCGGGATCTAGACCTTCCTTCTATGTCTTACTCCACCATTATCTTTCGCGATGTTCTATCTCTCATGTGTTTTTCCACTGCCACCGGCTTCGATTATGTTTTGTGTTTAATCTCACATTCAGAGCGTATTGTGAAAATATGCAGCTTAATTGATACATTACAATGAAAACCTTGTGAGAAAACCTCTCCTTTCTTTCCTAAAATGGTGCCTCATCAGTTTTTTGTGTTTTGGCTATGTTGTATGCGTTTTTAAATAACTTATTTTGATTAAATTTTGGTATTATTTAGTAACTGATTATGAGAACTACAATCTGTAAGTGTTTTGTACAGCACACTTTTTTGTTCACCGCTGTTTACTGTTTACTTGTCTATTTCTAAGTTGTATTTTTCTAGTGTTGCCATCATTGCCGCTAGTTCGTTTTTGATCTATACTTCTTTCTTTTACTCTGTAATTAATTTTATTCTATTAATTATGTTGCTGTTTGTTCATATACTGTGTGAGAGTAATGAAGGAGTAGTGATGGAGGTTTTGTTTGTGGTGACTCGGTGGAAGAAGAAGCAAAGGTGAGAGGACATAAGTACATTGCTGTGTGATGGAGAGTGAGTTGGATGGAAAGGTGAAGAGTAAGAAGTGAAATGTGATTGGGGGGGGGGGGGAGGTGTAGTGGAAGAGGGTGAAAAATGGGAAAGACTCTTTTCCTTTTTCATGAAATTTCTTCAATTATATCTGGATATCAATATTTATTTGGTCATTGAGCAACTATTTTATGTTAATGCATTGTGTGTGTGGAAATTTTCTTGGAAAGGGAGGAGGTACCTGTCTTTACTGATTCTTATGACGTTCATATCTTTTTCAATAGTGCTAGGTCTGTGATATTCCTGTTTTAGATGACCTGCAAATGTTGAATGATTTGTACTGTATTACAGTGCTCTGATGTGTTCCTTATATCTTGTGTCAAACGTTCTTCCAGGCATCCCAATGTATATATTTTCACAGATTGTTAGTATCTGTCTAGTTTTGATTTCAGTTTTTGGATGTGCTTCTGTATTGAGATGTTTGTTTTGTAGGCATTTTTTATGCCTTGTGAACCGCTGTGCAAGAGATAGCTGTGTCACGTCTCCTGGGACACTATCTTTGGCACGAAGGGGGCGTGGCACGTTTTGTCTTGGGGGGGGGGGGGCGTGGCACGTTTTGCCTTGAGCGACGTTGAGGCGTTTTTCGGGAGAAGTAGTGAGTGTAGCAGCATGGGCAACGCAGGCCTGCTGGACAGCGGGCTGCCTGTTTGTTCTACCACCTGTGTGACTTCAAAGTTTGTTTGGCTGAGCATCTTCTGGACACAAGGGACTTGCACCGGAAACAGGAGTGGACACATTATTCCTTTGGCCGACTAGATTTGGAGGCAGTTGGTGGGTAGTCGCCATCCACACATCTGGTGGCTCCAAACTTTTACAGTCTTTGTCACCGCACAGCAGCTTTTGATGCTTCGTTGTTCTTTGCTTTGGTGTCGAGACTACGCAGCTTTGTAAATATGCCCACAGTGAGCGTGATAATTGTGACTGGTTCGGTTCCTGCGCTTGTTTGTGTCTTGCTGCTTCTAATACTGGACTCAGTTCAGCCTCCTGTTATTGTTGTTCCCTGTTCCTGTGTCTGGCCAGGCAATTTGAAGAGCGTTTTGCTTGTATGAAAACATAATTCCTCAATTTGGTAATTGTCATAGTGTTGTGATTTGATTGTGTTATTTAAATTATTGGAGTTTGTGACTTATTGGGGGATATGTAATTGTTTTAGTGTTCAAACTGTCATTACTCCTGACGTTCAAAACAATTTTTAGCCTGGTACATTGTACACTAAATTGCGAAGTCTCTTTCTTTAGTTATTTGTAGCCCTCAAGATTATGTGTCTCACGGCGCCAAATCTTGTTACATGTGTTATGGTGAGTTACACTTCCTAGTCAAGCTTGTGTATAACATAGTTGAGGTTCGTCGGCTACCCGTTCGCTGGTTCCTTCCACATAAGTTTACCGTCCCGCGTAAAGTATACATCATTTCAACCTTGTGGCATGATTTGAACTTGAATCTCGGTTGCCCGCTGAAGTTCCTTACATTCAGGTGTGAATGGGGGTGGTCGCCTGGGCCAGTTACCTTCTCATCTTTTAATGATTTATTACAACTGTTTTGTCTATGCTGCCAGCGTGTAATCTGATGACTTAAGCTTCTACTTTTTTTCATTTGTACGTTTGTGAATTGGAGCATGTACGCACTGGCTGCTTAGAAAAGGAATGTAGTGAGCGGAAAATTGGCCCTGCTCTAAGTAATTCTGGGACCGTTTGTCCGGGCCACATTGCTCGATGCGTGATGGTTTCATATCAAGCATCTGTAATTGGTTTTCTTTCGTTTTAATGAACTCATTTTAGGTAAACTTGAATTATTTGTTGTATTTTAGACAAACACACACTAAAATGTTTACTGTTTGTCTACTTTGAAGACAGTTTTCTTATAATTTTACACTTGTTATAAATAATTGTTATTCGGGGAATTCTTGAGTTTTGTATTTAAAGAGATTGTTTTATCGATTAGCAGTAAGAGTACGTTAATTGCTTCATTTAATTTGATGGATCTGTCCCAGTATGGCAGAGTCGGTTTGACCTAATTTGTAATGCTACTTTTCCTGAGGATTGTTACTGAAATCTTAATACGAATGACGTTCAGTCCCTATTCCGCCTAATCATTCCACTCCCCAGCAACCTTACGCCAACAGTGTGCACCACTGTGGTAGCTAGAGCGTTGTTTTTTCTGGAAGTTGAACAGCTGATTTACACTGAATGTCATCAACACTTTATATATCTATATATGTGTGTGTGTGATCAAAAGTATCCGGATACCCCCAAAAACATATGTTTTTCACATTAGGTGCATTGTGCTGCCACCTACTGGCAGATATTCCATAACAGCGACCCCAGTAATCATTGACAGAGCAGAATGGGACTCTCCGCCGAACTCACGGACTTCGAACGTGGTCAGGTGATTGGGTGTCACTTGTGTCATACGTCTGTACGCGAGATTACCACACTCCTAGACATCCCTAGGTCAACTGTTCCCGATGTGATAGTGAAGTGGAAACGTGAAGGTACACGTACAGCACAAAAGCGTACAGGCCAACATCGTCTGTTGACTGACAGAGACCACGGACAGTTGAAGACGGTCGTAATGTGTAATAGGCAGACATCTATCCAGTCCATCATACAGGAATTCCAAACTGCATCAGAATCCACTGCAAGTAGTATGAGAGTTAGGCGGATGGTGAGAAAACTTGGATTTCATGGTCGAATGGCTGCTCATAAGCCACACATCACGCCGGTAAATGCAAAACGTCGCCTTGAGGTAAGGATCTTAAGCATTGGACGATTGAACAGTGGAAACACGTTGTGTGGAGTGACGAATTACGGTACACAATGTGGCTATCCGATGGCAGTGTGTGGGTATGACGGGTGCCCGTTGAACGTCATCTGCCAGCGTATGTTGTGCCAATAGTAAAATTCGGAGGCGGAGGTGTTATGGTGTGGTCGTGCTTGTTGTTTTGGGTGGCACTATCACAGCACAAGCCTACATTGATGTTTTAAGCACTTTCTTGCTTCTCACTGTTGAAGAGCAATTCGGGGATGACGATTGCTTCTTTCAACACAATCGAGCACCTGTTCATAATGCACGGCCTTTGGCGGAGTGGTTACATGACAATAACATCCCTGTAATAGACTAGCCTGCACAGAGTCCTGACCCGAATCCTGTAGAACACCTTTGGGATAGTTTGGAACGCCGACTTCGTGCCAGGCCTCACCGACCGACGTAGATACCTCTCCTCAGTGCAGTACTCCGTGAAGAATGGGCTGCCATTCGCCAAGAAACCTTCCAGCACCTAACTGACCTTGTGCCTGCGAGAGTGGGCAAGGTTAAGGGTGGGCCAACACCATACTGAATTCCAGCATTACCGATGGAGGGTGCCACGAACTTAAATATGCTCAAATCGGCACATGTTTAATCGCACAAGTATTTCAGTCCTGACACATTCAGTGCACTTTTATATGATGATTTTTTGTATAAAGCGGAACGTGCCTACCGCGGAAACAGAAAGCAAATCTTAGAACATAGCGGAAAAGAGCCTATACAGTACTACTGTATTGCAGTTCATTAGTTATTCACGACTCTACAAGGACGTTACTTTTAACACCTCTGTTAAGTGGCGCAAAACCGAGAAAAGAGGTCCATCGCGGCACGGCGCTCCTGGTGTGGACCTAAAACTGCGCCGCTCAGTGTAACATCGAAAAAGCTACGCTCAGGGTCGGTACAGTACGTCAAAGGAAACCTTTCGTATGTCAGTGCTGTTTTCCGGCTTACTCGTTTTCCTCATTATTGATGCACGCCGGTGCACACAGGGACATTGTTACGCATCTACCAACCCTCTGCTGTAATGTGCGCAGTGAAAGAGGTGGGTATTGTTCCGTTAAACAATGGTTTTACCCGGAAAGGTCATTATTTTCTGCCAGTTTCAGTTGACTATTGTTCACCTCATGTAAGAAGGTGGCCCAATTTTCAGCCGTTCTGCGCATCCCCGTCCACTAGCGGCCAATAATATTCACTCTCTTTCAATGCGGCTAGCAGAGAGTTACAGCTAGAGAGCTAGAATCTCGCTCCTGCATGCTGCACTGTTGTCGCACTTCGCCGCAACCGAATTATTCATTCAACTGTCAGTTTTTTTGTTTCTATTTTTTTCGTTGAAGCAGTATAGCTGTGAATGTGTATCTTGTAAATGTTTAAGTGCGATTAAAAAAAAGTCAGGTGACGGCAATAAACGTGAAGTGCTTCACAAGCAGGTGAGGAAGATTATTTACCGCATTTATAACTTTATGAAACATGAAACTGCAGGTCACCTACTGTTGACATTGGAAAACACAAGAATGGACTCCACAACCTTGTGGTGTCGGCGAAAGAACTGTAAAGAGAATTGTAAAGGAAAGTGTCAGAGCTGTACGGACTGTAGAAACAGTTTGTGATGTGGCGCCCGGAAAGCCTCAAAATCGCAAGGAACCAGTAACATAAATGGATAGTTTTAACAACGATGTTTTAAAGTGCTACATGTGAATGATGAATGCCCGACATAACAACAACATGTTACAGTTATGCAGGCTTCAATGGTCAGCGCTTCGTCAAGGTAAATAATTGTAAAAGACGTTGGTTCCAGATATTTTAAGAAGAGGGTTTTTAGTTCAAAGAAGTGACCTAGGTGCAGCATGAACTACATCCCATATAAAGATTCACGATACAAGAGAAGGAGGTAGTCCAACAGTGTATTATCTTGATGAAACATGGGTCAATTAGAATCATTCCAAGAAGATCTGCTGGAAAAGGAATGATGGTCCTGGCGGTTTGAAAGTTATCATAGGGATAGGCTCTCGGATAATTATTCTGCATGCTGACTGTTCTTCTGATTTTACTTCTGTGAATAAACTTGTACGAGTATTTACGTGCAAGAAAAACAGCAGTAATTACCCTTCGGCAATGAACTCTGTCAGTTTCGCGACGTGATTCACAATTGTTGACATACCTTGCCGCTTATAATTCAACGGTTATAGAGAAAACATGAAGAACAAACACCAGAAAAGCGGATATTTTTTCTCGGCGTCAAAATTAAAAATATTAAGCAGCGTATATAACAGACTCGTGCCGATCTCCTGCAGCTCGTTAATTTACACTGCACATGACAGAACGTACAAACTTGACTTCCTTGCACGTGAATGGGATCACACAATTTTGCCTTTACCCACGTGTCACTGTCATTGTTGCCCCATGGAATTAATTTGGGCAAAGGGTTTTAAGGCTATGTGTAAGAAAAAAACAAAACATTCAAGATAACATACAGTGAATCGCTTGTGCATAAGACGATAGACAATGAGCCAACAGACAAAAACCCAGCTGTAGCGTGAGCACAATCTGTGTGGCATGCTGGAAAGCTTCAGAAAGAAGAATTTGACAGGGAAGTGATGATGGATATAAGCCTTGAACCTGTCATCGTAAATTTAAAATCAGATTGTTCGGAAACAGAGTCAAATAGAAGTGACGATTGTATTATGATGTAGACTTTGGAACGAAGTAATAATATTTCTCAGTTTTAAGGAATTGTGGTTTAAAAATGTGTTTGTCAACACATCAGTTGCATACGTAATAATGAGAACTTGTAGCCTTTTTGATTAGGACTTTGTATACTTTTAATTATGCAGACTATAATGTTCAACATATTGCTTAAGGAGAAGTTGAGCTTTCCCACTGTGTTGTAAACCTCTGTCATTTCCAAGGCACGAACTGGATAAGGCCCTAAAATGACAGTGTTACTTGTCGAGATATCGGTGGTTTTCAATGTTATCGGTCAGATTCGCTGGAGTTATTCGCAGATGATGGTTAATTGTTTGCTTGTTAAATAGACTATAAATGCGGTCTCTCACTGTAATATCGAATGTGTTATTATACACTTATAATGCCAACAACGTAAAATATGACAACTTATTGACCATTTTTATGATAGTCTTTTACATTAGTCTTTTCTACCACTAATTCTTTTTTACACGCAATGATTACACTTAACTATCGTCAAACACACACATACACACACTCAGAGACACACACACACCTTAAACATTTTTAAAAAATGCTACTGAGCAGAAGCAGTTGTCAAGCAAATACAATGATTTCAGTTTGTGCTTGAAGTTAATTTTGTTGTGTATTAAATTTTTACTTACAATGCAGCTCAAATCGCAATAAATGGTAATTATTGCAAGCAGTTTCAATGTCGTTTTGAGAAAAATTGTACTTGACGTCTTCACAAAGCTGTGTCTGCTGTTCTTGCTTCCCGAGGTCACGCAGAGTAAATCTGTGGAGCAGTGGACGATTGATCTAAATTGGTTTCAATATTTATTATTCCCCTCATAAATTTGAACGTAAAATACAATGCACTGTATGCAAATGAATGTGACTGATATCCGCAGGACTGATGACCATAGATGTTACGTCCCACAGTACTCAGAGACATTTTTTTGATATCTGCAGCAGTGCAGTTCGGCAACGTGGATTTTGTTTGCCCGATCTCTGCTGCCTCGCATGCGCAGTTCTCATCCCATCCACACTTCCTTTCCGCTCCGCCTCTATGCGCAACCGCAGTCCCATGTGACGCGGGCTTTAGTAGCACTTTAAGAAATACAGTAATATGATGTCAAACCGAACAAACTGCATGTGTCGTTAACACATAACGAAAAGATGTAATCGAGGTGAGTGAGAAAGACAAAATCTCTGTGCGAAAAATTGTTGCATTTCAAATGCGGTAAAACAAAAATTTATGAGACTTTGAGAAAGATGGATAAGATTCGGCACAAATGAATGAAAGGGAACGGGCAGATGAAAAGAAAGACGAAGAAGACCGTAAATGAAGAAATTAACTAAATAGTGTGGGAATGGTTCGTAAGTGCGCAGGCTAAAAACTTATCTTTATCTGGACGCATGTTTCAGAGTGAGCTCTGAAAGTCTCTAAAGGGCTTGGAATTACGGAGTTCAAGGTATCCACACGATGGATGGATAGTTTCAAAGCTAGGCACAACATCGTGTGGAACTAAGTGTGTGGGGAAGCTAAGGATGTGCAGGAAAATGTAACAACAGAATGCAAGACAGTACTGTCCAACTTAATTGTGAACTATGATCCGTAAGACGTGTTCACTGCCGATAAAACAGGACCGTTTTATCGCGCCCTACCTTCAAAATCGCTAGCAATTCGAGGTGAAAACTGCACCGGTGGAAAAACTTTCAAGGAAAGACTCACTGTACTGCTGTGTGGAAACATGTTAAGTGAGATTGAGAAACCACTGGTAATTCGAAAGGCGGCAAAACCGCGTTGTTTCAGAAACACAGACGTCAGTAAGCTTCTAGTCACATGGCGAAGCAACAAAAAGGCGTGGAGGTGAGTGGTCTTATGGAAGAATGGCTGGGCTCTTTCAATGCCAAAATGAAAAGAGGAAATCGCCATGTTCTCCTTTCCCTAGACAATGCAACCTGCCACACGAAAGTAACGTCATCAAACTTGAAATTGGCTTGTTTCCCTCCAGGTTCAACCAGCCCCACACAACCCATCGAACTGGGACTTATTTATGCATTTAAGTTCCGTTATAGGCGATTACTGATGCACTCTCTTATTCTTATTGTTGAAGAAGCCGAAAGTGCATTTGCTCTTGCACAGACAGTTTCTGTTCTGGATGCAGTAAACTGGATTGGCTTGGCACTAAAGGAAATCTAATCCGAAACTGTCACCAAGTGCTTCAACAAAGCGGGGTTTGGGGGTCATGAGTAAGACGCTTCTGTGGCCATCGAAGTTCAAGAAAATGCAGCAGTAATTGCTGAATTGGTTTCGTTTTGGTTGTTTGGGGAAGGACACCAGACAGCGTGGTCATCGCTTTCATCGGATTAGGGAAGAACGGGGAAGGAAGTCGGCCGTGCCCTTTCAAAGGAACCATCCCTGCATTTGCCTGGAGCGATTTAGGGAAATCATGGAAAACCAAAATCAGGATGGCCGGACGCGGGATTGAACCGTCGTTCTCCCGAATGCGAGTCCAGTTGCAATGGATTAAAGTGGAGGATCGCACCACGGTCTTGTTTGTCTAGAGGCCGACTACCTATCGCGTCTTGGATAACTTAGTCACTCTTTTGAAGGGAGGTAAATAAGTCGATTTAATGGGAGGCTGTGAGAAGGCGTCAACTCAGTCTTACGCCAAACTCACCTCTTGCGCGGTTCACTGAGGTTGGGAGGGGCATTTTGCTAGCCAATGTGAGGTCAACGGAGAAAGGCGTTTCGACAGCTGGCGCCATAGGCAGGAACGGCGTGGCACCTTTTTCATGTTGCTGAGTGCATATACACTCCTGGAAATTGAAATAAGAACACCGTGAATTCATTGTCCCAGGAAGGGGAAACTTTATTGACACATTCCTG
The DNA here is from genome assembly GCF_023898315.1 of Schistocerca nitens. Lineage (NCBI taxonomy): Eukaryota > Metazoa > Arthropoda > Insecta > Orthoptera > Acrididae > Schistocerca > Schistocerca nitens. The sequence goes on along the minus strand of NC_064619.1, from coordinate 404,032,011 downwards.
GGGTCAGATACATCACATGATCACACTGACAGAACCACAGGCACATAGACACAGGCAACAGAGCATGCACAATGTCGGCACTAGTACAGTGTATATCCACCTTTCGCAGCAATGCAGGCTGCTATTCTCCCATGGAGACGATCGTAGAGATGCTGGATGTAGTCCTGTGGAACGGCTTGCCACGCCATTTCCACCTGGCGCCTCAGTTGGACCAGCGTTCGTGCTGGACGTGCAGACCGCGTGAGACGACGCTTCATCCAGTCCCAAACATGCTCAATGGGGGACAGATCCGGAGATCTTGCTGGCCAGGGTAGTTGACTTACACCTTCTAGAGCACGTTGGGTGGCACGGGATACATGCGGACGTGCATTGTCCTGTTGGAACAGCAAGTTCCCTTGCCGGTCTAGGAATGGTAGAACGATGGGTTCGATGACGGTTTGGATGTACCGTGCACTATTCAGCGTCCCTTCGACGATCACCAGTGGTGTACGGCCAGTGTAGGAGATCGCTCCCCACACCATGATGCCGGGTGTTGGCCCTGTGTGCCTCGGTCGTATGCAGTCCTGATTGTGGCGCTCACCTGCACGGCGCCAAACACGCATACGACCATCATTGGCACCAGGGCAGAAGCGACTCTCATCGCTGAAGACGACACGTCTCCATTCGTCCCTCCATTCACGCCTGTCGCGACACCACTGGAGGCGGGCTGCACGATGTTGGGGCGTGAGCGGAAGACGGCCTAACGGTGTGCGGGACCGTAGCCCAGCTTCATGGAGACGGTTGCGAATGGTCCTCGCCGATACCCCAGGAGCAACAGTGTCCCTAATTTGCTGGGAAGTGGCGGTGCGGTCCCCTACGGCATTGCGTAGGATCCTACGGTCTTTGCGTGCATCCGTGCGTCGCTGCGGTCCGGTCCCAGGTCGACGGGCACGTGCACCTTCCGCCGACGACTGGCGACAACATCGATGTACTGTGGAGACCTCACGCCCCACGTGTTGAGCAATTCGGCGGTACGTCCACCCGGCCTCCCGCATGCCCACTATACGCCCTCGCTCAAAGTCCGTCAACTGCACATACGGTTCACGTCCACGCTGTCGCGGCATGCTACCAGTGTTAAAGACTGCGATGGAGCTCCGTATGCCACGGCAAACTGGCTGACACTGACGGCGGCGGTGCACAAATGCCGCGCAGCTAGCGCCATTCGACGGCCAACACCGCGGTTCCTGGTGTGTCCGCTGTGCCGTGCGTGTGATCATTGCTTTTACAGCCCTCTCGCAGTGTCCGGAGCAAGTATGGTGGGTCTGACACACCGGTGTCAATGTGTTCTTTTTTCCATTTCCAGGAGTGTACATTGAAGCGGCAAACAAAGTTGTATAGGCATGCATATTCAAGCACATAACTATGTAAAGAGGAAGAACTCGGCGCTGCGGTCAGCAACGCCTATAGAAGACAACAAGCGTCTGACGCACTTGTTAGATCGCTTACTGCTGTTACAGTGGTGGTTATCAAAATTTAAGTGGGTTTGAACGTGGTGTTGTAGTCGAAGTACGAGCTGTGGGACACAATGCGTCCGAGGTAGCGATGAAATGGGGGTTATTCCGTACGGCCGTTTCACGAGAGTACCGTGAATATCACAAATCCGGCAAAATATCAAATATCCGACATCGCTGCGGTCGGAAAAAGATCCTGCAAGAACGGGACGAACGATGATTGAGAGAAACGTTCTACGTGACAGAAGTGCAACCCTTCCTCAAATTGCTGCAGAGTTCAATTCTGGCCCATCAACAAGTGTCAGCGTGCGAACTAATCAACGGAACATCATCCATATGGGCTTTCGAAGCCGGAGGCCCACTCCTGTGCCCTTGATTTTTGCACGACACAAAACTTTACGCCTCGGCTGGGCCCATCAAAACCGACATTGGACATTTGATGAATGGAAACATGTTGCCTGGTCGGATGAGTCTCGTTTCACATTGTATGGAGTGGATGGAAGTGTACGGATATGGAGACAACCTCATGAATCCGTGAACGCTGCATGTCAGCAGGGGACTGTTCAAGCTGGTGAAGCCTCTGTAATGGTGTGGGGCGTCTGCAGTAGGAGTAATATGGGACCCCTGCTACGTCTAGATATGACTCTGACAGGTGACACGTACGTTCTGATCACCTGCATCCATTCATGTCCATTGTGCATTCCGACGGACTTAGGCAATTCCAGCAGGACAATGTGACACACCACACATCCGGAATTGCTACAGAGCGGCTCTAGAAACACTCTTCTTAGTTTAAACACTTCCGCTGGCTACAAAACTCCTCAGACACGAACATTATTGACCATATCTGGGATGCCTTGTAACGTGGTGTTCAGAAGAGATCTCCACCCCCTCGTAGTCTTACAGATTTATTGACAGCCCTCGAGGATTCATAGTGTCAGTTCCCTCCAACATTACTTCAGGCATTAGTCGAGTACATGCCACGTCGTGTTGTGGCACTTATGCGTGCTCACGGGGGACCTAAACGATGTTAGGCAGGTGTACAAGTTTCTTTGCTTCTTCAGTGTAATAAAGTAAAAGGGGTGACCCATAATCCTCCTCCATTTGTATCTGAATATGTCAGTCATGAGTCGTAGATAATTTGTAAGTTTCCCAAATAAAGACCGTGGGTAGACCTTGTAGAACTGTTAATGGTCATTGACAGGATCCATGCGCATTTCCTGTCATGTCGGTGAATTTTCTTGGCCCATAGAGGTATTGGTGGCGGAGGGTTTAAGATCTTCTCTCGGGATGTGGTTCTGTAAGGTAAATAGGGTTAGTATTGGATAATGCCATTGGGAAATTCTATTTCGGATGTCGGCCTGAGGTGAAGTTTCGCTTGTGCCGCCGTTCTGTATTACTAACGTTAGTGGGCTGTATCCGACTTTGCACACTTATCTCCTGCTCAGACCTAGTTCTCCTTTAGATGTTGAGTGGTTTCCTGGAAGTGTTGACAGAGAAATTATGTGTGACTAATCGTATTGAATATCGGTTTTTACTATAAAAAAAATTGTTCAAATGGCTCTAAGGACTATGGGACTTAACATCTGAGGTCATCAATCCCCTAGACTTAGAACTACTTAAACCTAACTAACCTAAGGACATCATACACATCCATGCCAGAGGCAGGAGTCGAACCTGCGACCGTAGCAGCAGCGCGGTTCCGGACTGAAGCGCCGGCCGTAGTGGCCGAGCGGTTCTAGGCGCTACAGTCTGGAACCGCGCGAACGCTACGGTCGCAGGTTCGAATCCTGCCTCGGGCATGGATGTGTGTGATGTCCTTAGGTTAGTTAGGTTTAAGTAGTTCTAAGTTCTAGGGGACTAATGACCACAGCAGTTAAGTCCCATAGTGCTCAGAGCCATTTGAAGCATTTTTGAACCGGACTGAAGCGCCTAGAACCACTCGGCCACAGCAACCGGCCGGATTTTACTTTTCGACCATCTTCTAGTCAGGCAGTCACCCTACTAGCTATTTCCAGCTAAGATGAAGGCGTTGCGTAAGTTGGTAGACAAGATGCTCGCTGAGGGGCTTATAAGGCCATCCACCTCGCCTTTTGCATTGACGATATTTTGGTGCCTCAGAATAATGGGAGAGGGGGGACTATTGTGTCGTTAATCATAAATTAATCTTGGAGACTGTCCCTCTTCCTGATCTACATGGGTGTTTTTCATGGTTTTCTAGGGGCACTATTTTTCTGTTTTCAGTCTTAGCCAGGCGTATTGCCAAACTGCCGAAGAATCGACTGACTGGAAGTTATATGAATTCACCTTGGTGTCTTCTGGCCTTTCTATTAGGGTGGCAGCTATTTGTAGGTTACTCGTTTCCGCGCTCAGAGATCTGAAGTGTGTGTAAAACTACTTGGACGATGTTGTCATTTACAGTGACACATTCTTCGAACATCTGGAGCATTTACTATTGGTTTTTGAGCATACGAGGCAAGCGGCATTAACTGTCAAACCGCCTTAACTCGTCATGAGATACCTTTCTTGGGCATCTAGCCTTGGCCGAGGGGATCAAGATTAATCTGTCTAGGATCCAAGCTATTTACAGTTTCTGCCCTTCTGAGACCAAGAATGGGGTAGCTCATTTCGATGGAATGATCAACTTCTTTCCAAAATTCTTTCCGAAATATGCTATGCTATCCACTGTGTTAAGCCTCTTGGGGAAAAAGGACAAGCCGTTTGTTTGGACCAACGATCAGAAGACTGCGTTTGATGTACTTAAGATTACATTGAGTAATGCCCTTTACTGGCCATTCCTGACTTCAACCAACCTTTTTTAGTCCAAGCAGACGCCTCTGACTCAGAGGTTGCCCCCTTGTCGCTTCAGGAGCAAGACGAAAAACTGAGGCCCTTAGCCTACACCTCTAGGCGCTTTGTCTCCGGGTGAGAAGAAAGACTCTACCTATGTGTTGGAAGTGTGGCTGTCCTCTTCGCACTAGAGACATTTAAAAAATCCATAGAACGCTGGGAATTCACACTGGAGACGGACATCTAGGCCCTTAGTAAGTTTCTGACTCGCCTGCGTAAAACTGGGTGTATTGCGAGTTGGGCTGTCCGAATTTCCGCTTTCCACTTCAACGTGCGCCACATTAGGGGATGCGATAACGTTGTAGTGGAGCCTTGAGCAGAATTTTCGAAGACGTGGAGGAGGATTCTTCTCTGCATGATGCCAGGGTGATAAAGGCATTGTTAATTCAGTGCTTACCAAGGCTGTTGTTCAGTTCGCTGATCTTGTGATACAACAAGAGCAGGAGCCCAAGTTGGGTTCCATTAGGGAGTAGCTGAGAGCCTTCGAGCAAGTTCCCAGGCACAAGTTCTGCAAAAACATTCTCTGCCGCCGTGGACGCCTTGATGAAGTGCTTAAAATCTGTTTGTTGGCGGCGCTTGGCCCGGCTATTTTCCAATATTATCATAATTTAGATGTGTGGGGGTCATCTGGGGTATATAAAATCATTCATAAGATCTATGAGTCTCTGACCTGATCAACCCTGTATCGTGGTGTTAGAAAAATGGATAGTCAGTGTCGGGAATGCAGGATGGCTAAGCCGAATTCCGATAGTCTTAGGAGGTTGCTTCAGTCCAGTGGGTCAGATGTCCCCTGATTACGTCTGTCCTCTCCCATCTGTGGTGGTTGATGGTTAAGTTCGGTATTAGGCATCTGAGTAAGGTTTTCTCTTGGTCAGTCCTCTGACGGCCACTGTCAGTGCACCTTGTTTCTCTTCAAGCGAGTGTTGGAAGTTCTGTATCCGATTAGGGGTTAAACATTGAGCCCTGTGCGGCCCGTGTCCGTGCCATTTAATGCTTGACATCTTGTCTTTGCGGTACTGCCGTCCCACTTCTTATTCGATTTACTGGCGTCACTAAGTTGCAGGCTTGCTGCCCGTGAGTGGCAGCAGCAACGCGTATCGATAAGAACAATGTCGTACTATCTTTGGAGCGACCGATAGTATTTCCGGGACGTTGTGCCTCGGGAGTTCAGTCGGGGACGGAGCAGCAGTGAGGTCCGGTCAACCATGACTTGCCCGACCATTGCCGACACGCATGCCTTCAGTGGGGACGAACTTGGTTGGTTGTTCGATCGGTCGTCTCATTGGGCGACGTGTATTTGGTCGCTGACGTCTTTTGGGTTCCCTATGTGTGTCGACTTGTGATTCGTCCTTGTTGTTCCACCGTGATTGGTTTTAGTATTGTTCGAGATGTTTGTGGAAGTGTTTTTGCGGAACCGTGTGCAGCTTGTGTGGTTTTGACTGTGCAGTTATTTTAATGGTGTCTGCGTGCTGGTGCTAGTCAGTCGGTTGGGACGGAGCAGTGAGGAACTTTCCATGGCACGAGGCCGGGCCGGGACCACTGGCGGTGCACAAGAGCTGTCGGATCGTGAGGCGCTAGCTGCGAGAGCGACAAAGTTCGTTGCCCACCGAAACTGGACGCTGATGTTGAGTGATCACTTAACCTGTTATGAAGCCTCAACTATTGTGACATCTCTTCATTCATTTGCGGGCCCTTGTCATCAGCATACTTTTCTGGCAGTGTGTCTTTCCTCATCGTGTTGATGCTGTCCGGCATGGCGTGTAGTTTGACAGCCTTTTAAGTTGTTTGGTTCATATTTGCTTAGAGTGGTTATTGTTCCCTTGACTGTTTTTAAACGCCAATTTCTGCAGACGTAGTGATGTTCATATCCTCGTCCTCGGCCGATATTTACCATCGTTGTGCCATTGGTCGGACGGAAGGGCATTGGTTAACTTGTGGGTCAGTCCTTGGGCCGTCTCTAGTTTGGGTAGCCATCCAGTTATTCAACTCTTGGCTGCCTGTCTCACCTCACCTTGCGTTTGTGCTACTTTCTCAGGCCGACCCTTGATACACTTCTGAGCACCACTTGTTCTGTTTTGTTTTAGATTGTGATTTTCACTTTAATTTGAAGTTTTGTGTGAGGCCTTTGGCCGCGTATTATTTCAGTTCTTTTTAAATTCTACATAAAGGCCTTCAGCCGTGTAAATTAAAATTTTGAAGATTGATTTTATTTAAAAAAAGAAAAAAAGATTTCTTAAAATTGGTTCTATATGAAACTGTTTGTAATCCAGGCCCTAACCTGTTAGTTGTTCGATGTGTTACGTGTCGCCTTCAGCCGAGGATTTACGTGAACCTCTTTCAATAAGGCCTTCAGCCTTGTGTATTCTTTAAAGAAAAAATTTTTTATAGGGAGGAAGGGGTTTATTTTAAATCGTTTGTTTGACTTGTGTTCAGGCCTTCAGCCGTAGTTTCAGATTTGTTTGATGCCTTCATCCGTGCAATAAGTTAATATTTCTTTAATTATGCTTTTGGTCGTTCTGTTGTACATTTAAAAAGAAATTTCTTGCTTGGAAAAATTTTTTATTAATGTGTTTTAATAACAGTTGTCCCTCAGACGTTTAGTGTAGGCCTTCAGCCGCTAATTGTTTTCAACTGCATGGTTTTTTTAAGGAAAAAATTTTGCCTTCTGTTTTTAATTGCTTTTGATTTCTAAGCGAGGCCTTCAGCCGTTCTTGTTTTTGATGTGTTTTTGGGCCGTCAGTCCAGAAAGCATCTCACGTTCTTTAACTAGGCATTCAGCAGTATTGTTTAATTGTGATCTTTTAAAGCAGTATGTAGATGAATGGTTCTTAGAAAAATAAAGTTGTGTGTTTGATTGTGCAGCTCATAGTAACTGTTTACGCCCCCCATCCACAATCATAACCTTATCCTTTGCCTACCCACCCTGATTTCAAACATGTCCCCTTATTATCCCCCAAGTTTCTTTCACGGAATGGGTTAATCGTATTCTAAAGTCCCCTCTGTTCGTTTTCCACTCTAAGGTTAAAATTAAATGGGCTCTTTCTTTATCTAGCTTTTAATACTGCCAGACGTGAGACACACAGAACTACCCTCACTTCTCTCATCCCCATTAGTACCCCTTTATCAACTATCTCGTCCATACATGATTTGTTTCCCAATGATATGAGTATTGTGTTAATTAAGGATAACTGGCATAGAGCCAGGGCAAAAACTTCAGAGTGCCCATAAATGGGAAGTCGTGCCATATAACCTAGGCCAACGCCTGGGGAACATTCAAGTTGGGGATGTAGTATTCATGAGAAATTTTGAGGGTAGAGACATTGCGAATAAGGTGTTACCCCGCTTTGTGGGCCTGAATAAAGTGTTGGAGGTGTCCACTCTGGTCGGGCTTAGGAATGGAAATCAGTCGTGAGTGCACCTTTGTCGAGTTAAGAGACGTGATACTGATTATGCCTCCCTTGTGAGCCCTGCTCTCCCCTGAGGCTCCTGTTTTGGGTGAGTGCGGGGGGACAGGGGTGAACCATTGCATGATCGACAGCTCACACCACGTCCCCTGGAGCGTGAACTTTGGCGTGAAGGGGACGTGGCACGATTGCTTTGAGCGGCGTTGAGGCGTTTTCCAGAAGGGGCAGTGAGTGAAGCAGCATAGACAACGGGCAACGGGTAGTCTGTATGTTCTACCACCTGAATAAAACGTTCTCGGTTTTAAGGCCGCGTCAGTTCGAATAAAATCCTCAAGCTTTCGATGACCATCTCCGCCATCGTCGTCAGGAGTTCACTGGATGCTGGGACTGCTACGGTTTGTCGCTTGTACAGCCATGATGACATCATCAGTAGCCAATCAGACAGACCCAATGTGGCCCCGCTCGTAAGTCGACCCGGGCAGCCAGCGGAGCTATTGCCCGTGGCAGCATCGGTGACGTCAGATGGCGCCAGGGGCAGGCGCCACGTTTGAAACTGCCGCTCCCGCGTCGTGCATCTGTCTTTGCTTTCTTTCGATGTCCAACGCCCGCCCCTCTCCCCTGCCCTGCTGAGTGTGTACCCCTGGTCTCTGCTGAAATTGTTCTTGTTTAAACGAATCTCGGCCGCTTCCTTTATAACGGAGTCCCAATATGTAGATACATGAGCCGACACTTTTGTATTTTCGAACTGTGGTTTATGTACGTTTTCTAGGCAGTGCTCCGCTATGGCCGACTTGTCAAGCTCCCTTTGTTTTATATGACGCTTGTGCTCAGTACAACGCTAGGCAACCGTGCAAATTGTTTATTCGATATACGTGCTGCCACATTCACAGGGCACACCATACACACCGGATACTCGAAGAGCAATGTCGTCTTTAACAGGGCGCAACATATCTCGTATCTTGGGAGCGGGCCAGAACACTGGTCTTAGCCCATGTTTCCATGTTTCTGAAGCAGACATCCTAACTTGCTGCTAGTTGCTCCACAGTATGGCAGGAATGCAGTCCGTTTGGCCTCTTCTACTGATTCACCAGGTGTCTTTCGTCGGCGGCCCTTGAAAGCGTTTGCGATGTCTCTTTTGCTCTATCTACCACCTGGGTGACTTCCAAGTTTGTTTGGCTTAGCATCTTCAGCATACGAGGGACATTCACCGGAAACAGGAGTGGACACTTTATTCCTTTGACCGACTACATTTGGAGGCGGTTGGTAGGTAGTCGTCATCCACACATCTTCTGCCGGCTCCAAGCTTTTACAATCTTTGTCACCGCGCAACAACTTTGGGTGCTTTGTGAGTTGCTTTTAGTTCGTCGCTTTGGTGCCGAAACCACAGGGCATTTCTAAGAACTGATCTTGCTGTCCACAATGAGTGTGATAATTGCGACTGGTTCGGTTCCTGTGCGTATTTGTGACTTGTTGCCTCATGTTGTTATGTTCCCTGTTCCTGTGTCTGGCTAGGCAATTTGAAGAGCGTGTCACCCATATGGAAACATAATAGCCTCGGTTCGGTAGTTGTCACAGAGCTGTGATTTGATTGGCTTATTTAAATTATTGGGGTTTGGAACTGCTTGGGGGACATGTAAATATTTTTTAATGTTCAAAGTGTCATTACTGGTGACTAAATCGCCAAGTCTGTTTATTTTGTTATTTGGAGCCCGCAAGCTTATGCGTCCTATGTGGGCAAATCTTGTTGAACGTATTATAGTGGACTATATTTTCAAGCCAAGCTTGTGTTTAACATACCAATGAGGTTCACCGGCTAACCGTTCACATGTTGCTTCCATCTATGTTTTCCATCCCATATGATGGTTTAATGTTTACAGTTTCCGCGTCGTGGCATGATATGAAGCTGAGTCTCGGTTGGACGCTGAAATTCTTTACATTTGGGTGTAAGTGAGGGGTTTTTAACGACTTGTTGCAGCTGTCTTATCTGTGCTGTCAGCGTGTAATCTGATGACTTAAGTGTTTACTCGTTTTATGTAAAAGTCACTTCTCTGTTCATCAGGCTGTCATTGTATGTTTGTGCACTGGGGCATGCGCCCACAGGTTGCTTAGAAAAATAGTGTGGTGAGCGGCGTACTGGCGCTGCCTTAAGTAATTTTGGGGCTTTTTGTTCAGATCACATTGCCCGACGCGCGGTGGTTTCATATATGTTGGTTTTCTTTCGTTTTAATGAGCACTTAAAGAGATTGTTTTATCGATTATCAGTAACTGTTCTTAAACTGTCTGATTAAATTGGATGTTTCTGTGTTAATATGTCAAGGTTCTCTTGACCTAACTGGTGACGTTACTTTTTCTAAGGAATGTCAATAAAAACCTTGATGTGAATGAAGTTCAATCCTTATTTTGCTTGGTCCTTCCACTCTCTGGCAACCTTACGCTATTAGTGCGTAATGCCTTGTTTCTTTTGATATGTTACCTATTTTATGTGTGAAACTGTTATGATACTTCATTGTATGCTATTTTTTGGGGTAATGTAGGTTCTACATATTAGTATGGTTTGGATTTTTTTAAAATTATTTGTGTCTTTATTTTCCTGCTTAGTTTGTCTACCAGTGTTTCTTTGTCTCCATTTTTAATGTTATTTATTTTATAATGGCCACCTCTTTTTGGTATTCAGAAGTGTTTAGAGGATCCCTGTTCAATCGCTTTAACTTGTATCTGATTGTAGCCTGTTTCTGATTCTGCAGTTGGTTTGATGTAGCATTTAAAAAAGTGTCACTTGTGAATTTTCTGTAATTTCAAATGTGTGTTTATGATTGTCTTTTCTTATTGGTATGTCTAGAAAGTTGAGTGTGCTTGTTGTTCTTCTTGTATTAGGAACTTGATGTTTTTGTGTACAGTATGTCTATGTAGTTGCTGTATTTTGTTTTTACGTTCATCTCCCAAGCGTATTATGTCATTGTGCACCTGTACCAGTAGTTGTTTTTGTTACTGTGTCTTCAAATATTAATTTTTCTATATGATTCATGAAAAGGTTGGCTAATGTTCCTTAACTAGATGAACCCATAGGTAAACATTCTTTTTGTATTCAATAGTCTTGCTTGAATTCAAAATAATTTTGTTGCATTATTAACTGTAACAATTTTATTGTTTCGTCTGTGTGTTCTTAGGGTAGCTGACTGTGTTTCCAGGTTTTCTTCAATTTTCCTCCAATTCTGTCTCCGTCACACTACTGTGCAATTATGACCACTCGTCCTTGCTTCTCTCTCTCCCTCACCTATTCAACACATAAAAACCAAACATATAATCAACTACAGAGGAAAAGAAAAGAAAGGTAGAGATGAAAGACAGTGGCAATATTGGCAATACTACAAAACATAGAGCACGCTTAGGAGTAACCAATTAAACAGTAAAGTGTAGTATACAAAAAATGTGCTGTGTAAAGCAGAAAAAAAGGCAGCGAAAAATTAGATTGAAAGTATCAGTGTGTAATGAAGAAAGAAAGCAAAGACGTGCTAGCAGAAGGCATTTCTTGATGTAAGCGAAAAAACAAGTAGAAATTATATGTAAAAAGGAGCAAATTGTTAACGAACTGGTTTTCGATTTTCAAAATAATTCAGAACGTAAATACATTTACGTGCAGATCACGATGATGCTTTACTTCATTAAAGCGAAACGAGCCTGCTGAGAAAAAAAATCTCACATTTTATTGTAGTCTTAATGACCCAACAAAAATATCCTCAGGAATTGTAAAACAACGACAAACAATACAGCCACACAAATGAAGAATTTAACCTCTCCTAGGCCTAGTTGAAATTTAAAAAAAAGGTAGTAGGCCTATCAACTTGTTAATAACATCGAGTATTCTTTTCTAGTGTAGAATACTATGGAGTATCTTCCTCCCACCTAAAATGGTGCTTGCTGGAGTAAAAAATTAGTGGAAAACTTGTATAAACGTCCAGTGATGACAATAGGAGTTATGTAGTATCAATAACATAACCTCAGACTGAAATGTGAATACCTTTTATGTATTTTAGATGTGGAGATACATTGTAATACTCGACTAGCATCATAGAATAAGTTGGATGTGGAAATATTTATGAGTGTTAATTCTGCCTTATACCAAGAGAAAGCCTAAAAAGTACGTTGAAATGAATTACCTGAGTGCGAATGACTTGGCGTCAGCTTTATTAGATACAGATGTTCTACCTGTTGGTGACATATGAAAATTTGTGCAAGACCTGGATTCGAACCCGTATTTCTGAATAACGCAGGAATACAGAATTAAGTTGCGCGCATTCAGTGATGAAAATAAGAGACTGTGTGTGAGTGTGTGTGTGTGTGTGTGTGTGTGTGTGTGTGTTTGTGAGTATGTGAATGTGTATGTTGTGTAACGTTGTGACACTTGGCACAAACATTGCATTTTGTTTACTGCCGATGTTTTTTGTAGACACTAGACACTGAACTGACATTGCAACATTAGACAATCATTCAGAACAATTTAAATGTGAAAAATACTTAATTCAATGGCCCACTATGCATTACATAAGTGACAACAGACAACAAACTTTGCATGTTTGTTAATAATGCTTAACCTTAAGTTCATGGTATAAACACTGTGTGTGTGTGTGTGTGTGTGTGTGTGTGTGCTGCTCATGAATTTAAACTGCGTAAATATTAAAGATATACTTCTAGGCTCTGCCAAGATGGCAGATCTGGGTCTGCACTGCGACTGTCTGTTTCATTTTAATGCCCACTAAAATACCATGTTGCGATTGGCTGCTTTGTTTTAATACTATGCTGTTACTCACAGGAGAAGTGTGGCAGACTGGGGGGGGGGGGGGGGGGGCGTGTGAGCGGTGAGGGGGAGAGGTTAGCAGAGGGGGAGGGGGAGGTGTGTGGTGTATCATGTGACGAGGATAATGTGGCCTACAGCCATCTTGGATTTTTTGATTGCCCACCACTGCCGGTGACTGCTGCGCCAGCTACTGGTACAACTTGAACTGTGAAACAAAGCGTACCTTGCTATACTACTGTGCTTCGTGTCAAAATTATCAGATGCATAATAGTTAATATAATATAAAGAAACACTTAGTGTAACTTTCATTAGGAGCTTTTATGGCTAACACGGACAAATCCCTGTGCAGTAAGTAGAAATGTGATGAACGTTATGATGCTGTACTCACCAAATGGTTTAGGCTACTATTACCGAGCGAGGTGGAGCAGTGGTTAGCACACTGGACTCACATTAGGGAGGACGATGGTTCAAACCCGCGTTCGGCATCATGATTTAGGTTTTGCGTGATTTCCCTAAATCGCTCCAGGCAAATGCCGGGATAGTTCCTTTGAAGAATCACGGCCGATTTCCTCCCCCATCCTTCCCTATTCCGAGCGTGTGCTCCCTCTCTAATGACCTCGCCGTCGACGACACGTTAAACAGTAACCTCCTCCTCTTCCTCCCCTACCCTAGTATTTTTACGCACTCCAAAAATTTGTGTGGAGGCCGTGATAATGAGCTAAGGGCAGATGTATTTAAGCCCGAGCATATCATGTTCAGTGTCCATTTTTTCTTACAGCTCTTAAATCGGCTGATGAGTAAACACCCAAACTATTCATTACTACACACTGTAACGCTATAAGATAGACTTTATAGATACGTGGAATTACGTCTTACATTTCCCAACACAAACTTACAATTTTGTATGTTACACCAGTATACATTGGCATATTAATTATAGGTACTATGTTAATAACTTGTGTTTCATGGATGTTAAACAACATTTTAGACACAGAATATTAAAATTCTGCAGATATTCCGTTTTGCAACCTACATTTTATTTATGAAATCACTATAATAAAAATTTTACAAATTTGTATATGTTTACATGATGTCTTATTTGTACAGTGTATATGCTTCAGTATCTTATTACATTACTTATTCTAATACGTATATAAATTTGAACGGTTTACTTACCGTAGATAGTTAGAGTCCTATGTGTTGAAAATTAGATTATGCAGAACCTGTAACTCTGATCATATGTAATTCTAACCATATGTATGTTGCCACGTAATTCACCAATGAGATAAATTCATTTCTTTGAAATGTTATGTAATGAAGTTTCAATTTCAGAAGCTTTGGGACTTAAGTGTACCGTAGAAAGAGAAAGTATAAATGTGTTTTTGAAATATTTCATTGATACATTTATTTGTAACAGACTTTAGTCAGATTCCATTGTCTTTGGTAAACACACAGGGTTGTTTAAAAAGTCTTGTCGCTGTCGAGTAGGGTTTCGCTGCTTCCATACGCTGTCTGACGGAGCTGACATCAGTTACTTTCTTTGCGATGTTATGTGTTAAACATTTTGGATTTTGCCGCCTTTCGACTGTCGCACATGATCGTGCTGTAGTGGAAATAAACAGGAAACTGCTTTGATCAATGGCAATGCAACAGCCGATGAAACGAAAATATTTTGAAACATAAACAACACAGGCAGTTTTGATTACGAGTGCATAACACATCGGAGAAAAATGGTTCGAACTGCAACTGTTATAGTCAGTCACATAAGACAACTTTTCGTGGAAAAGAAAGCCAATCAAGTATTGCAAAAATATGTTCTAACACATTAACAAGCATCGAGACAAACATTACGAACTAAAAAGATATTTCTTTGAAATATGTTTGGCATCGGAAAATAAACTATATCTGTGTGGCTCAAGTGGAGAATGTGACAAACAGTTTTGAGTGTATGTGCTTTTCATTACGCAGTAAATCGTAAAAAGGTTTGACAAGGGTTTGACTTTAACTATTTTTTATGAAAAAATCGAATTGATTGTTGTAAAAACGTGGAAACTTCTTTGACTGAAGTTCTTCACTTTCTGTTCTGTTAAACTTGGGAACAAATTGTCGATTGAGTAGGGTTAACGGAACCTGTGTCGACTCTCGTCTACTGAGAACGATAAAAAAATTCGCACAGAGTTGTAAAAAAAAGGAGGCCAGTAAAAGCATAGTGGCAAAGAATTCTAGTGGTTTTATTAAATTATCTAACACGTTAAAAAGACGTAAAAATGTAGGCCGCTTGCGTGTGCACCCGTAATGGTCGCAGGGAGTGGGGCACACAGCGTTGTACTCAGACCTTGACATGCTTCATAGGCGTCATTCATTGTGCTGCGCTGCGAAATGAAACGTAATTAAAAGTAATACCGCGTAATGCGACGCGGCGCCGTTGCTTCTTCATCCAACGCAGTGTTTGTGGTGAGGGCGCACGCGTGAAGGATGGACGTGCTCTCTAGTGGTCGCCGTGGTACAGCCGGGAAGCACGCTCGTAATGTGGGTGAGCTAAACTAATTTCAACGACGGAAATGAAGGCAATTTTTCAAAGCATTATAAATGCAGCTATAATAGCCTTGCAAGTGGATAATTTATGTAGATTTACACGTGGTTTCGCTACTCTTTTGTGAACACTACAACTTCAAAGTCATTAACAGATTTTGTTAATGTACACACAATTATCTCGAATTAGGAAAGGTCATATTTAAGGAGAAAACGGATCAGTAGTAAAGATATACCGTGTTTTCCTTTGGAAAATACTTTGAAACGTCCTCGTATATCTATAGGCTGCAACCAAGATCGGTGGAGCAGTGAAAAAAAAAAATTTGTTTGACGCCTTGCCAAGAGACAGTCTCCATTCCTATCAAAGTAAATATGTAAGCTTGGATCAGATGTGGCTTAATTTCAAAGTAATATTATTTACAGCAATTGAGAGATTAATTCCAAGTGAATTAATAAGACACGGAACAGATTCCTCTTAGTGCACTAAACAAGTCAAAACAATGTGGCAGAAGAAACGAAAAAAGAATGCCAGATTTATAAGATCGCAAAATAACCAAGATTGGTGATATTTTACAGAAGGTAGAAGTTTAGTGTGAACTGCAATACCAGATGCTTTTAATAGTCTCTACGACTAAACTCTGTCTAGAAATTGGAAGAAAATCCTAAGAGATTCTGGTCGTACGTGAAGTACAAAATCAATATATTCACTTGCGCGATAGCAGTGGTAATTTTACCGATGACAAAGTCACTAAAACTGAGTTACTGAAGACTCTTCTCCGAAATTCCTTCGCCAAAGAAGATACAGTAAATCTTCCAGGATTCGATACATGAGCTGTCAACATGAGTAACTTAGAAGTAGATAGCGTCGATGAAACAAAGCAATTTACGACACTTTATGAAGGCAAGCCTCCTGCTCCATGCTGTATGCCAGTTAGGTTCCTTTCAATGTATGCTAACGTTATAGTTCCATATTTAGCCATCATATACAACAGATCGCTCGACGAAAGATTCGTACCTAAAGACTGGAAAGCTGCGCAAGCCACATCGACACACAGGAAATGAAATAGAAATAATCTACTGATTTATAGACCCATATCGCTGACATCAATTTGCAGTAGGATACTGGAACGTATGCCTGTACTGTGTACTGTATGGCTTACCTCGCAGAAAACGAACTATTTACACACTGGAATGAGATTTTCACTCTGCAGCGGAGTGAGCGCTGATATGAAACTTCCTGGCAGATTAAAACTGTGTGCCCGACCGAGACTCGAACTCGGGACCTTTGCCTTCCGCGGGCAAGTGCTCTACCATCTGAGCTACCGAAGCACGACTCACGCTCGGTCCTCACAGCTTTACGTCTGCCAGTACCTTGTCTTCTACCTTCCAAACTTTACAGAAGCTGTCCTGCGAACCTAAGCCATGTCTCCGCAGTATCCTTTCTTTCAGGAGTGCTAGTTCTGCAAGGTTCGCAGTAGAGCTTCTGTAAAGTTTGGAAGGTAGGAGACAAGATACTGACAGAAGTAAAGCTGTGAGGACGGGGCGTGAGTCGTGCTTCGGTAGCTCAGATGGTAGAGCATTTGCCCGCGAAAGGCAAAGATCCCGAGTTCGAGTCTCGGTCGGGCACACAGTTTTAATCTGCCAGGAAGTTTCATGTTTACAGACTGTCAGATGGTTTTTATGAAACACATCTGACTCTATATTCACATGAAGTAATGAGTGGTATCGACAGGGTGTGTTAAAATGATTCCATATGTAAAGAGTCCCAGAAAGCTTTTGACATCGTCCTCATAAGCGGCTTCTAGTTAAATACCAGGCCTTGAAATATTATCGGAGTTGTAAGACTAGGTTAGTGATTTCCTGTCTGAAAGGTCACATCTCGTAGTATCTGGCAGAAAGTCATCGAATGAAACAAGTGATATCTAGCATTACCTACAGAAGTGTTATAGATCCTGCTGTTCCTGATCAATATAAATGATTTAGGGGACAGTCACAGCAACCCTCTTAGATTGTTTGCGGGTGATCGTCGTTTACCGTCATCAGATGATCAAAACCAATTGCGAAATCATTTAGATAAGACGTATATACGGTGTGGAAAGCATATACGGTGTGAAAAGGGGAAATTGACTACAAACAATAAAAGTTATGAAGTCTTCCACATGAGTGCTAAAAGGAATCAGTTAAATTTTGGTTACACGAAAAATCACTCAAATTGAAATCGATTCACCTAAATACCTAAGTATTTCAGTTATGAACAACTTAAATAGAAACCATCACAGAGAAAAGACTGCGTTTTAATTGGCAGAACGTTTATAAGAAGCAACAGATCTACTTAAGAGATTGCCTACATTACACTTGTCCGTCCTCTTCTGGAGTATTGCAGTGCGGTATCGGATCCTTCCCAATAATATTTACGGAGGATACCGAAAAAATTAGAAAGAGGACAGGTGATTTTGTATTATCGCGAAATAGGGGAGAGATAGTCACGGATATGATAGGCCATTTGGGGTGACATTCACTAAATAGAAGGAGGTTTTCACTGTCGTGAGATCTTTCAACGAATTTTCAATCAGAGATTTTTTCCCCCAGACGCAAAAATATTTCGTTGACTCCCATGTACATAGAGATAAGTGTGCATCGTAATGAAATAAGAGAAATCAGATCTCACACAGAAAGATTTAGGTGTTCGTTTTTCTAACGTGCTGTTCGAGTAAAGGAACTCTGGAGTAATAGTTTCACAGTGGTTCTGTGAAAAGTCTGCCAAGCAGTTGTAGACTAGTCATTTACATGTAGACTTGTCTTCGTGAGAGTGTGGTTCAGATCCCCATCTGGCCAGCCTACCGAGGATTTTCTGTGGTTTCACTTACTCGGGGGGGGGGGGGGGGGTTCTCGTTCTGTTCCATACCGCTGTGATACGAGTCGATAACCTTATTTAGAATTTCAGTTTACTTTCTGTCAAAAAGAAGTGTGTGTAATCTTACGGGACTTAACTGGTAATGTCATCAGTCCCTAAGCTTACATACTACGTAACCTAAATTATCTTAAGGACAAACACACACACCCATGCCCGAGGGAGGATTCGAACCTCCGCCGGGACCAGCCGCACAGTCCATGACTGCAGCGCCCTAGACCGCTCGGCTAATCCCGCGCGGCTACTTTCTGTCAATTCACCATCCTACTGGTGTTTCTATGGAAACATTGTACCCCATTTCTGAAGTTTCAGCTGGTTAATTATTATTCTCTTGTAATTTTTAAATGACTTTACCTGTTTTTGCAGAAATTCAGGTAGTATTTCCCCCACCTTGATGCAGAGCTCCAGGTCCACTCACATTCACCAGCTTTCAACCAAGTCAAACAATTGATAGTGCGACGTGCAGAGTCTCGGCTTCACAGTTTGGAGTCCGAACAGCGTGCAAACTAGCTACGCTCGTCAGTTACCGAAGATATCTAGGAAGATATTTCAAAAATTTTTGAAGATAAAAATTTGGAAGCCAGTAGTTTCACCTGGGAAGATCACAGCATCCAATTATTTTATTACGTTCACTAGATAATTCTTTTACTTTGTCATCATCGATCACTATGGTTCTGTAAACCAGTATGTTCGTGGATGTTCGAAGTTGCAACTATATACAGGATGAATATTAATAAAACAAACAAACTGCAGGAACAGATTCCTGACACAGAGCGTAGAAGTAAGTAGAGCTCCATATTTAGCAATTATATACAACCACTCGCTCACAGAAAGATCCGTACCTAAAGACTGGAAAATTGCTCAAGTCACACCAATACCCAAAAAGGGAAGTAGGGGTAATCTGCTGAATTACTGTCCTATATCACTAAAGTCGATTTGCAGTAGGGTTTTAGAACATATACTGTATTCGAACATTATGAAGTACCTCGACGAAAACGATTTATTGACATATAGTCAGCACTGATTCAGAAAATATCGTTCTTGTGAAACACAACTAGCTCTTTATACTCATGAAGTAATAACTGCTATCGACAGGGGATGTCAAATTGATTCAATATTATTAGATTTCCAGAAGGCTTTCGACACCGTTCCTCACAAGCGTCTTCTAATCAAACTGCGTGCCTACAGAGTATCGCCTCAGTTGTGCGACTGGATTCGTGATTTCCTGTCAGAAAGGTCACAGTTCGTCGTAATAGACGGAAAGTCATCGAGTAAAACGGAAGTAATATTCGGCGTTCCCGAAGGAAGTGTTATAGGCCCTCTATTGTTGTGCCGGCCGAAGTGGCCGTGCGGTTAAAGGCGCTGCAGTCTGGAACCGCGAGACCGCTACGGTCGCAGGTTCGAATCCTGCCTCGGGCATGGATGTTTGTGATGTCCTTAGGTTAGTTAGGTTTAACTAGTTCTAAGTTCTAGGGGACTAATGACCTCAGCAGTTGAGTCCCATAGTGCTCAGAGCCATTTGAACCATTTGAACCAACCCTCTATTGTTCCTGATCTACACTCCTGGAAATGGAAAAAAAAACACATTGACACCGGTGTGTCAGACCCATCATACACGCACCGGACACTGCGAGAGGGCTGTACAAGCAATGATCACACGCACGGCACAGCGGACGCACCAGGAACCGCGGTGTTGGTCGTCGAATGGCGCTAGCTGCGCAGCATTTGTGCACCGCCGCCGTCAGTGTCAGCCAGTTTGCCGTGGCATACGGAGCTCCATCGCAGTCTTTAACACTGGTAGCATGCCGCGACAGCGTGGACGTGAACCGTATGTGCAGTTGACGGACTCTGAGCGAGGGCGTATAGTGGGCATGCGGGAGGCCGGGTGGACGTACCGCCGAATTGCTCAACACGTGGGGCGTGAGGTCTCCACAGTACATCGATGTTGTCGCCAGTGGTCGGCGGAAGGTGCACGTGCCCGTCGACCTGGGACCGGACCGCAGCGACGCACGGATGCACGCCAAGACCGTAAGATCCTACGCAGTGCCGTAGGGGACCGCACCGCCACTTCCCAGCAAATTAAGGACACTGTTGCTCCTGGGGTATCGGCGAGGACCATTCGCAACCGTCTCCATGAAGCTGGGCTACGGTCCCGCACACCGTTAGGCCGTCTTCCGCTCACGCCCCAACATCGTGCAGCCCGCCTCCAGTGGTGTCGCGACAGGCGTGAATGGAGGGACGAATGGAGACGTGTCGTCTTCAGCGATGAGAGTCGCTTCTGCCTTGGTGCCAATGATGGTCGTATGCGTGTTTGGCGCCGTGCAGGTGAGCGCCACAATCAGGACTGCATACGACCGAGGCACACAGGGCCAACACCCGGCATCATGGTGTGGGGAGCGATCTCCTACACTGGCCGTACACCACTGGTGATCGTCGAGGGGACACTGAATAGTGCACGGTACATCCAAACCGTCATCGAACCCATCGTTCTACCATTCCTAGACCGGCAAGGGAACTTGCTGTTCCAACAGGACAATGCACGTCCGCATGTATCCCGTGCCACCCAACGTGCTCTAGAAGGTGTAAGTCAACTACCCTGGCCAGCAAGATCTCCGGATCTGTCCCCCATTGAGCATGTTTGGGACTGGATGAAGCGTCGTCTCACGCGGTCTGCACGTCCAGCACGAACGCTGGTCCAACTGAGGCGCCAGGTGGAAATGGCATGGCAAGCCGTTCCACAGGACTACATCCAGCATCTCTACGATCGTCTCCATGGGAGAATAGCAGCCTGCATTGCTGCGAAAGGTGGATATACACTGTACTAGTGCCGACATTGTGCATGCTGTGTTGCCTGTGTCTATGTGCCTGTGGTTCTGTCAGTGTGATCATGTGATGTATCTGACCCCAGGAATGTGTCAATAAAGTTTCCCCTTCCTGGGACAATGAATTCACGGTGTTCTTATTTCCATTTCCAGGAGTGTATATTAACGATAAAGGAGACAATCTGAGTAGCCGTCTCAGATTGTTTTGCAGATGATGCTGACATTTACAGTCTTGTAAAGTTATCAGATGTTCAAAACGACTTTCAAAATGATTTAGATAATATATCTGTATGGTGCGAAAAGTGGCAATTGACCCTTAATAAAGAAAAGTGCGAAGTTATTCCCATGAGTACTAAAAGAAATCAGCTAAATTTCGATTACTTGATAAGTCACACAAATCTGAGGGCTGCAAATTCAACTAAATACTTAGGGATTACAATTACAAATAACCTAAATTGGAACGATAACATAGATAATATTGTGGGTGGAGCAAACCAAACACTGCGATTCATTGGCAGAACACTTAGAAGGTGCAACAGGTCTACCAAAGAGACTGCTTACGCTACGCTTGTCCGCCCTATTCTGGAGTATTGCTGTGCGGTGTGGGATCCGCATCAGGTGGGACTGAAGGATGACATCGAAAAAGTACAAAGAAGGGCAGCTCGTTTTGTATTATCACGAAATATGGGAGATAGTGTCACAGACATGGTACTTGAACTGGAGTGGCAATCATTAAAACAAAGGCGTTTTTCTTTGCGACGGGATCTTCTCATGAAATTTCAATCACCAGTTTTCTGCTCCGATTGCGAAAACATTCTGTTGGCACCCACCTACATAGGGAGAAATGATCATCACGATAAAATAAGAGAAATCAGGGCTCGCACGGAAAAATTTAAGTGCTCGTTTTTCCCGCTTGACGTTCGAGAGTGGAACAAAAATGGCTCTGAGCACTATGGGACTTAACTTCTAAGGTCATCAGTCCCCCAGAACTTAGAACTACTTAAACCTAACTAACCTAAGGACATCACACACATCCATGCCTGAGGCAGGATTCGAACCTGCGACCGTAGCGGTCACGCGGTTCCAGACTGTAGCATCTAGAACCGCACGGCCAACCCGGCCGCCGAGAGTGGAACGGTAGAGAGACAGCATGGGGGGGGGGCGGGGGTTCATTGAACCCTCTGTCAGGCTCTTTATTGTGAATAGTAATCACGTAGATGTAGAGTGGCGTTTCTCGTGGTGAAGGGCTGGAGGGCGTGTGCTCGGTCCCCCCACCCTTTGGGTACCCACCGCTCCTAGCGCAGCTCCAGTCGCACTGCTGTTTTCTCTGTGTCTGCTTGTTTACTCACTACCTCATCTCGCCTTTCTACCAGGTTTGCTTTACATTTGGTAGTTTCCAATTTATTACCGACGGCAGAACACGGAACCATACTTTGTTTACGTACAGACGGTACCGAAGGCCGCCCACATGCGTCAACAGTACACGACTGAAACAAGTGCCTCGGCATTGTACAATCACGTTAAAGTCATGGCGCGTTGCAATATTTGTATATTCTTAGCATCTGCTGAAACAGATAGTCATCGCGCAAATATACATTATAGTAGAGCATACTCTTATAGAAAAGTGTTGACAGGTAACGTACTTCCGTTGTGTCCAGAAGAAAAATGGAAAGATTTGCTCCGTTTTAAAAAACGTAAAAATAGGATATCTATGCTTAAGAGGGAGAATATTGTAGTATGGCGCTCATACTTCATGAGAGTAAACGAAAAAGACGTTTAGAAACCTACAACTTTGATCTGACCCGCAACTCCGTTAATTAGATCGTAAAGCAACAATTTCATTTTAATTTCGTACACTCCTCTCTAGAAGACTGAATCAATATTATATTACACTTTCGGTTAAGTCATTACACAGTAACACAAGTTTCCTTTTTTTTTATTTCATACGGTTTCCTTTAGAAAATATTAAAACCGAAAGTATCATTTCTACCACACGCACAGTACATTGTGCGAACATAAAACAAGTTTTATTTGCCTGTTGTTCATTTCGATTGTTTTTCTGTAGACGTGAGGTGTCAAAATGTGTGTTTTATTTGCTGCACTTATATCAAGCACAGTTCAGGAAACGTGTAAACATTTTGACTGAGCCCAGTTACATCGCTCGTGCGTCATTCAAAACAATCAGTAGCAGAATATGTCAACAGTTCGCAGCACGGTCAGCTTTAACGGTAGCTGTAAAGTGAACAGGTTATGATAAATGAGGGAATAAATTCAGTAATATACCGTAGGTAACATTGTTTCTTGAAACCAGGTAGATTAGACTTAAAAAATTTCATGAGATGATGACTCCCGGTATCTTTTCATACCATCAAGCTTTTCTTTCATTTCCAGCTTCGTTTTGTATCGGCAGCACATGAAGAAGAGAAATACTTCTCACTCTGCGTAGCAGGCCATAGCAGGCGTGTAGCTGCCAAGATCGTAGCGGAGAATTTCCGATATACTTCATCTCAGGTATTTTCTCGAGACTGGAAAGAGACGTGACCCTCCATCCACTGTCAAAAACAATTTCGATGTGTTAGCCACATTTCGTGCCCAGCAACGTACGTCCTAAAACCCTCCAAACGTAAACTGGGCAGCGATTACATTTTTCACTGCAAACTTTTAAAATATGCGTGGTCTTATAATTTACTTCGAAGTATCACAATAAGTATGGGCCATAACTGAATGAAAAGAAGTTCATTACCGACCTGCAATTTTGGCTATAAGACGCAGAAAAATAATATTTTTTTTTACCGAATAGTTTCCTCAAAATCGAGCGAGGAAGACTGCATACGAATCCCAAAGCAGTGGTTTTTAATTTTTTAAAGCGAAAACTAAAAGTTTTACTGAGAAACTAACTACAGAAACGGATCCGGCTTTGCTTCATCTACGTAGAACAATTTTTAAAGACACATCGGATGACATAAAATTGCACTCGACGTCTACCGTGCGGTACGTTTTTCTTGGAGCGAGCAGCCCAGTGGTTGTGGGTACACAGAAGAGGGGGAAGCTTGACTCACCTCGCGTTGCTCGAAGGCCACTCTGTTTACTTCTATACTCCATAGTTTCTGACTGGAAATGGAAAAGAAAGGTCCTATGAATATGTGTCCGGAAATGCGTTGTTGCCACGGCAAATGGCGCTGACCGAACGATAGTTCCTCTGATGATGTGCCATGTGTTTCTTGCGTATTGCAGGCTGTGTAACTAACGCAGTGTAGTGTAAGCAGCAGAATGGCCCGGTATTCATGTCGGGAACAACCCGAGGTGGGGTTGGTGGGGTTTGTGTACGACCAAGCAAATGGAAACGCAGCACAGCTATACCAAAACAAGTACCCCCACAGACACCAGCCAAATCACACAACACTTGAAGCCTTTTGGGCATTTGTGTGATGATGGGTCCTTTCAGACAGGCGAAAGTGCGGCGAGGTGGCTGACCGTGTGTACGCAAGATCTGGAGTTCGTATTGGGGTTCTTTTGACTATCCTCTAGAACTCGCTCCTCCAAATCTGACATACTCACAGTCCGTCGCCTCCTTGCACGTTGGTCTGTCTGAAAGAACTCATGATCGCACAGACGCCAAAAAAGGGCTTGGAATGTTTCCTGATGTGGTTGGTAAAATGTAATGTAAATGTCGTGTGACTAGGGCCTCCCGTCGGGTAGACCGTTCGCTGGGTGCAAGTCTTTCGATCTGACGCCACTTCGGCGACTTGCGAGTCGATGGGGATGACATGATGATAATTACGACAACACAACACCCAGTCCCTGAGCGGAGAAAAATCTGACCCATCCGGGAATCGAACCCGGGCCCTTAGGATTGACATTCTGTAACTCTGACCACTTTTTTTTTTTCACCAGTTACCAGGAGCGGACATGTGGTTGGTGTCTGTGAGGGTACTTGTTTTGGTATAGGCGTGCTGCCTCTCGATCGTTTCCATCTAGTTGGTCGTACACAAACACCATTTCATCTTGTTCAAATGGTTCAAATGGCTCTGAGCACTATGGGACTCAACATCTTAGGTCATAAGTCCCCTAGAACTTAGAACTACTTAAACCTAACTAACCTAAGGACATCACACACACCCATGCCCGAGGCAGGATTCGAACCTGCGACCGTAGCAGTCCCGCGGTTCCGGACTGCAGCGCCAGAACCGCTAGACCACCGCGGCCGGCGACATTTCATCTTGTTCCTGACATGAATACGATACCATTCTATTGCTCACAGTACACTGTCACACAGCCTGCAACACAAGGAACACACGGCGCGTGGTCAGAGGAACTTTCATTCGTCAGCACCGCCTACTGTGCCAACGATGAATTTCCGGTCATATGTTGATAGGACCTTTTTCCATCATTTTCAGTCAGGAATCGGTTCCTGCAGTCTATAGGTTTTATTAATGTTCACCCTGGATACAGCGATACATGATCGATCGCTATTACTTTGTATCCCTCACAATAATTCTTATTTTCTCTAGATACTACGTCTGATTTTAAATCATTCACAAGAGGTTTCCTTGAGTATTTAAATTCCTAATATTCATGTTTTCACCAATAGAATGTTAGCTTCTTTCTTCCTAGTCACACCTAGTGTGCACCTTTCACGAAGTGATTTTAAATCACCTCGTTAGAAGAGTTGGTAATTTCGGTTCGAAAAAACTTGCCGTTATTACAATATATAAATCAATAATGAAAGGATGTTATAAATATAATATAACGGGTTAAAATTTACAATAAGTTCATTAATTACAATTACTTAAAAACTTGTTTTTGGACTTGACGTTAACACAGATACATAACACGCTCAACAACTGATAATTCAACCTTAAAAATATTGCAGGCTCTAAATGGACACTATAAGAAATAATAGAATCTCAATGAAGGCTTCTTTCCTATCTGCAGAATTTCATTTTTGCTATGGTCGGTGTGCAGACAGTTAAAGAGGGTCAGAAATATAACTGAGGAATAATGTAAACGTCATGTAATGATGTGCAGAACAATATAGGGTGACTGCATTTCTGTGATTTGAAATTGTTAATGCAGTTCATGTACAATTAAATGAAACACTTTTGAATGTTTACTCTGTAGTATGGGAATTGTGTTACTGATTATTCACTGTGAATGTAATTTTTTTTTACTTTTTTGCACAATGATTTTAGTTCTGTATGCTGTAATCTGACTACAAAAGGATATGTTAGTGAGAGAATCTGCGACATGTAACATTTAGTATTGAGAACTGAATCCCATAATCTTTGTGTTAAAAGCGTATCATAACTCATCTTCGACAACTCAGGAAATGTTTTCCGAAGTATGCCAATGATATGCTCTCTTTTACCTGCAAAATGGCGGCATTTCCTAGTCGAGTGTGTCACTCCTTTGACAATGACATTTTATGGGAAGGTGATTAAATTAAAGAAGATATTTGTTGTGGCGTAACAAGACAGCCACGCCACTCGGAAGTAGCCGAAAGGCACGCGTTAACTCACGCAGGCTAGTAGATAGGTCTGAAACAGGATACGTAATGAATGCTATAAAGAAAAGTACGTAGCTCCTGGAATACTTAACTTTAATCCATCCTCGTGGTACATCGCTCTTGACGATACAAGTGAGACTCTTTAGATACAAGCTATGTAATGCTAATGGCGCCTTGCTAGGTCGTAGCCATTGACTTAGCTGAAGGCTATTCTAACTATCGGCTCTGCAAATGAGCGAGGCTTCGTCAGTGTGCATCGCTAGCTAAGTCGTCCGTACAACTGGGGCGAGTGCTAGTAAGTCTCTCGAGACCTGCCGTGTGGTGGCGCTAGGTCTGCGATCACTGACAGTGGCGACACGCGGGTCCGACATGTACTAATGGACCGCGGCCGATTTAAAGCTACCACCTAGCAAGTGTGGTGTCTGGCGGTGACACCACAATATTCACAATTAATACTTTTGAATTCCTAATTACTATTGTTCCCTTCACATTTTTGGCACCATCTTTTAACGTAAAAAACTAGTACCGAATGCTCAAGCTTGGTTAATCATGTTTCGGAACACTGACACTACTTCTGTACTTGTTTCATTATATTACTAGTAATTCTCACGTCTTTCCTGCATCCTCGGAGTTCGATTCTAAATGTTAATTTTAACAATACTTGGCATGCACTTTCATGATAGCTGACGTCCGTCCCTTAACTGCTACCGTCTGCCTCACACTGACTTGGTGTTCCTTCTGCTGGGGGCGTCTATTTGCTCCGCTTGCTGTATTTGCGTGAACAGAACGCAGGGGCTCACAGCAACAAAATATGTGCTTCTTACGTGATCTTCGGGGAAGTTCAATACTTTTCTGGACAATTACTTTTCTTTACGATACTTCTATAATCAAACACCAACGTAATAGGGACAATGAGCTCAGGGGGATTTTATATTCATTTGCAAGTAAATAATTTCAATCATACGTGCATTAACTAAAATGTAAGATGACATCTGATATCTCCGATGATATAGTCACCTTACAACAAGATGGATGAGAATTAACTCCCTGTTTAAAATTTAATTCTTAAGGAGTTTGCATAAAACAAACAGCATTTCTTCTTTCTGCTTTTATGAAGGTACTCGCTGGTTTTATTTTTATAGTGACATCCGTCTTAGGATCAGCGTTTCCACGTCAGATGGTTCCTAACAAAGAGACACAGTCGATGTGACACAACAGTAGCCGGCCGCTGTGGTCGAGCGGTTCTAGGCGCTTCAGTCCGGAACCATGCAGCTGCTACAGTCGCAGGTTCGAATCCTGCCTCGGGCATGGATGTGTGTGATGTCCTTAGGTTAGTTAGGTTTAAGTCTATGGGACTGATGACCTCAGACGTTAAGTCTCATAGTGCTTAGAGCCATTTCAACCATTTAAACACAACAGTACGGGTGGTTGTTTTCAACTATCAATAAAGACTGAGAGAATCATTTTCCAAACACGACCTCCTCCAGATTAACAGCTGAAAAGCTTCCTACTGTTTTGGCGGATCAGCTTGGTGTCTAGATTTGATTTAGTGTGATTAAACTTATGCAGATCCTGCAAACATATTTATTCGTTGGATAAAAGTATAGCAGCGATTGTAACGAGGGGTTTCACTTACTTTTCTTTATGTACTACGGTTAACCTAGTGCATTCTCTTATAATGATAGCTTTAGACGAACTGTCAAACTGTGGTGTGCTGCAGTTCATAGGAGAGGACTTGATTGATTTCTTTTTTAAAAATGGCTCTGAGCACTATGGGACTCAACTGCTGAGGTCATAAGTCCCCTAGAACTTAGAACTACTTAAACCTAACTAACCTAAGGACAACACACACACATCCATGCCCGAGGCAGGATTCGAACCTGCGACCGTAGAGGTCGCGCGGTCCCAGACTGTAGCGCCAGAACCGCTCGGCCACCAGCGGCCGGCTAGGAGAGGACTTTTTGAGTGAGAAACAAGCGACACGTAACCACGCATCTAAGGGATAATGTGACATAAGAATTGGCCAGTGGCAGGAACAGGTAAAGGTGGCTAGGGTGTACGTATTGTCCACATGAAAGCAGAGGACTGGAGGAAGTCCTGGCGGCGCTAGCGTGGCTGAGCCAGTGACTCTAGAACAATATGAGCTCCAGCTAGGGGAAGGTGCTTTCTACGGCTTGCGCCCTGTTGGAATAAGATGCCCTGAAAGCTTTAGTTATGCAGCAGGAAATTTAGCGACATATGGGGCGGCAGCTGTGCCAAAGAATCACTCTGGGAGACAGACATCTCTTAGACATCCTAAAATACTTGAAAGCAGGATACCTGTAGCTCACAGGTGGTCGGCAAGATGTCGTCAGGGAAAGAAGTTGCCTTCTTCTCTTTCCCACGTCTTTTCCCATAGCAAGAGGAAATTGTGTGAGCAGCTAGAAAGTCCACAGTTTGGCGCCTGTACTGTGACTTCAATATGACAGTTTGAGTTGATTTTTTTTGGGAATAGATGGGCGAAATCCGAGCTTATTGGGTTTGGTGTTTTGTCGGTTTCTGGTGGGAGCTTTTTAACAACAAAATAGTTACGCCATTGGTGGAGAAGGTGTTACTTTTTGAGCATTGGCTGGCTAAGTTTTCGAGGCGCGAAACACAGACATACTTCTATCAAAACTAGACACAACTGTCTTACTGGGATAGCTGCGCTCGTTCTTTGAATAAAAATATGGCATTTCAGCCTTTGATCGCTATTTTTTTATTTTCAATAATCGGTTTCAGGCTAGCTGCCCATCTTCAGATCATATATTGCAGTTACAGAGTAACCTGTCCGTACAGAACTACTGGTTCGCTATTATATCATAACAGTTACTTTGTAACTGCAATATATGATCTGAAGATGGGCAGCTAGCCTGAAACCGGTTATTGAAAATGAAAAAATAGCGATCAAAGGATGAAATGCCATATTTTTATACAGACAGACTTCATGCTAGCTTCTAAAAATTGAGGAGTTGCGCTTCGGACACGATAAATAAAGGGACTCCAGCTTCTGAGACTGTACGAAACGTTTGTGACGTTACACTCAACCGCGACGGCAGATTTTGAAGGCAGTTCTCCTCTGCAGTGGAATATGACTGAGTCCAATTTTCGAGTTCGTAGCAGAGCACTTCCTAAAGCGCATTCCACGCCGTCAGCGGTCTACTTACGTTGTATCAACGAACACAGTGAGAGTAACTTGCAGTACTGGTACATTAGGATTAATGGCACTTAGGGATTAAACATCGTCTACGAAACAGCCTTCTCAGTTCTGGTGGCACTGTACAGTAGCGTGGGTAACTTCAGTTTCGAGACATACAATCATTGTTAAAATGCGTAGACAGGTAGCGGGAAATTCATTAGAAAAGGGAGATGGTGCTAGAAAGCTCCAGTTACGCATTAATTAACTTTGCCAACAGTTGTTTATCTCAGCTTCATCTTATTCATTGTTTAATTGGGCGCCAAGTAATTTCATGGTTCCCCTATTTCGTGTTTTTTGCAATTAAAGTTGTGTAATAAATTCAGTTGTGTAAATCCTGTTTTTGATTAAAGTAGTTAGCAAAACCTCTATCGTGATCAGGTTTTTGAACGAATGAATTGTGAATACCCATACTCAAGATTCACTGCTAGGGACGCAAATTTCTAAGACGTGAATTTAATCCGTTTAGCACTTTTAATCCAGTCCTAGTTCTAAAGGGTGGATTCCTCTCACATTTAATTCCGACACAGACTGGTTTCAACAACCATTGGGTTTCACAAAGTCACGTCTCATTTCATAAAGAGCACAACGTACTTTTCGTTGCTAAAATTATTATTAAAATTCCTCAAAGAAGCGCCATATTTAAGCCAGTTTTATAAACTGATGGGGATGCTCTCGTCTTACTGTTGTTGGAGCATCGGAGGCGACTTCCTAACGTCTGGACGAATAATTCCTGACAAAACAATCAGCGTTCGAGTAAATGGACATCAAGTCATTGAGGGGTAGGAAAAGCAAATTGAGGCAGAGTTGTCTCCTGCATAACTGCATAACTTGTCTCCTGCATATAACTGAAATACAGTTCGACATACGACAGTGAAAATTAACCTTAGATTCTGAATAGAGAATTAATTTGCATCCAGTCTTGACGTAAATATGAGATTTAAAAGCCATGCACATCAACTCAACGATTGTTTTAAGTCGAATTGTGGTTGTAATCTACATCAAAATTTTCATCTATGGGCTACTCAGAAAACGAGGTTACTTCAAGTGTCACTTCCATTTCCTCCTTTTACCTTTCACTCTGGAAAAGCGAATGTTGGTCAAAAGACAAATGTGGTAGAATTTCACTGGTTTAACCGTTCTTGCCTTTTCGTTAGGTATATAGCTAAGTAATACGATGATTGTGTCATATTCGAAAGTAAACACTGACAATTTTTAAGGAAAATGTAGTTTCTTCCACTGGACTTGGAAAGTCTCAGTGGCACTCTCGGCTAAGTAAGTAAACCCGTGACTACACGTCCTTATCTTGTTTTGCATCTTCTATTTCTGTTAATTATATGGTAGAGATCTAGTACTTACGGGGAAGATTCGAGATTTGGTCAAAGGGTTTGCCAGGAAGGCGTGTGAAACTCATTTTCTCAAAACTGGTTGTTAGTTTGATATCTGCCTTTCTCACAAGTAGTTTTATTTGGTCGCAGCACTTTAAATCACTTATGGCACCTAATTCTGTAGGTTTAACGGTTGTAACTGTTTACAGTGATAGAGCGCCAGTCGTGTAATTGAACATCAATCTACGGGCAATACATTACGTTTATTTGTGTTGATTGTCAACTACCCTCTGTACTAAACGCCGATCATCTGTAATCATGTATTCTAGAAACAGGCGGAATTGTAGTCTTGCTAACAGCGACGAAACCCACCAGACATAGCGGAAGGTTGTAATTGTAATTGAATCGCCAAGAGGAACTTGTTTTCGCTATGAAACAATATTTCATTATCGTTTTCAAGCACACGTTGAAGTCGATTTTCGTCATAAATATTCTGAGGCGAGAGTACCTAATAATTGGCCAACAACATTAATCGTTTTCGAGAATAAGGCTAACACGGGAAAACGTCCAGGATAGCGTAAACTCACAGCGGTCGCGATTGTGATACAGAATTCGCCTTTACAGTCGTGGAGAGATGTATACGTGTATCAACGCGGTCAGTAATTCGTATGGAAGTGCTCCAGAAGCTATTACATTCATTGAGTGCATAAACTGATGGACCAATGAAATATAAATGAATTTTTCGTATACCACGTTTTTAAATCAGATTAGAAGGGATAGAATAATTTCTCCTTGGCCCATACAGATTCCTGATCCCATACAGATGGTCCTGGTAACTTGTGACTACCAATTTTTTATAGCTTTGAAAATACTTGTAAGATTCAAAATGAAAAACATGAGGCGCCTGCAGTAGGTAATACTAAGGAGGTGAACTACTCACGCATCATTTAGTAAGTAGTATAACAGTATAAACGTGAAATAGTCTCGCATAAATTATGTATTGTATGTAACCCATGTTTTTCGTTTTAAAGCTTACAAATACTTAAATAGCTGTTAAAAATTCACAATTACAAATTTTCAAGAATATCTCTACGGCGATAGGAATCTTTATGGGGCCAGCAGAATATCTCACGAAAAGACTGTGATGGTAAAAATTAGTGAGGTTCGTGCTCATATGGACGCTTACCAGCAATCGTTCTTCCCGCGAACCATCACGACTGGAACAGGAAAAGTGGGAAATGGTAGTGCCACTCAAAGTCCCCTCCGTCACACTTCATAAAAGAAATTATCATCCAGTTCGGGACTATGATGAAAGTTTCTAGTCTCTGGCTAATTGGGAAATGACCAGTGGTGAACAAAGAACCTTCCGCCACACACGATACAAGAAAGTGAGTTAATTTTGTCTCGTCATCCATTTCTGAGTTATGTTTAAATTTTCAAGTCCCTAGCTTATAGCGAAGTTAGTTTAAAATCAATTACAAAATTTGTGCGGTACAGATAAACAGACAAGAAAGTGAACTAATAAAAACGTGGTAAAAAGAGCTCAGACTTATAGCAGGTGGCTTCCGCGGACTGTTGATAACTGTGAAAATTCTGAGCTCAGTACGATTTCCTTCAACGACGAAGCGTAGTAACGTTTATGTTATTACAAAACTATATACTTTACGCGAACAGTCCTTGTTCTTAAGACAATTTCAGCGACAAGCGTTGTATCACGTCAGGGATTAGAAAGTTCTATGTACTGAATGTCTGCAGGGAAAGATAATTCTCCAAAACTGGAACAACGCTACAGTTACTTTTACTTCACAAGTGACGAGACTGATGAGACATGAAAAACAGTACAGACCTATCAGCCGCCTCTTTGTGATGTACCAAGATAGACTCCAAAATTACTATCACATGCACTGAAACTACATTACGTTTTAAACACTGAGAGCAATAACTTGACATTAGAAGTGATGCAGCAAAATCGACCAATTGTAAATCAACTACGTTCTACAACGGAGCAATGAGTATGGTTCAACGGTTTCATGGGAATCATAGTTTTCATGAGAGCAAATATATCTTAACAATCTTTGGTAAACAAAGTTTTTGATTGAACTTCTTTTAGTATACTGAAGAATATACACTGAAGAGAGAAAGAAAGTGGTACACCTGCCTAATATCGTTAGGGCCACCGCGAGCAAGCAGAGGTGCCGCAGCCGGCCGGAGTGGCCGAGCGGTTCTAGGCGCTACAGTCTGGAGCCGCGCGACAGCTACGGACGCAGGTTCGAATCCTGCCTCTGGCATGGATGTGTGTGATGTCCTTAGGTTAGTTAGGTTTAAGTAGTTCTAAGTTCTAGGGGACTGATGACCTCAGAAGTTGAGTCCCATAGTGCTCAGAGCCATTTGAACCATTTTTTTTTTAGAGGTGCCGCAACACGACGTGGCATGGAGTCGACTAATGTCTAAAGTAGTGCTGGAGGGAAATGACACCACGAATCCTACAAGGTTGTCCATAAATCCGTAAGAGAACGAGGGGGTGCAGATCCCTTCCGACCAACACGTTGCTAGGCATCCCAGATATGCTAAATAATGTTCGTATCTGGGTATTTTGGTGGCCAGAAGAGTGTTCCTGGAGTTACTGTGTGGCAATTCTGGACGTGTGGGGTGTCGCATTACGGTGCTGGAATTGCCCAAGTCTGGCGGAATGCACAATGGACATGAATGGATGCAGGTAATCAGACAGGTGCTTAGATACGTGCCCTGTGCCAGAGAAGTATCTAGACATATCAGGGTGCCATAGCGGTCTAACTGCACACGCTCCACACCATTACAGAGCATCCACCAGTTTGAACAGTCCCCTGCTGACATGCAGGGTCCATGGATTCATGAGGTTGTCTCCATACCCGTACACGTCCATCCGCTCAATTTGAAACGAGACTCTCCGAGCAGGCAATAAATTTTCAGTCATCAACAGTCCAATGTCGGTGGTGACGGGCCCATACGTGGCGTAAAGCTTTGTGTCGTGCAGTCATCAAGGGAACACCAGTGGGCCTGCGGCTCAGAAAGCCCATATCGACGATGCTTCATTGAATGGTTCACACGCTGACACTTGTTGATGGCCCAGAATTGAAATCTACAGCAAGTTGCGGAAGGGTTGCACTTCTGTCACGTTGATTATTTTCAGTCGTCGTTAGTCTCGTTCTTGCAGGATCATTTTCCGGCCGCAACGATGTCGGAGATTTGATGTTTTACCGGATTCCTGATAGTCACGGTACACTTGTGAAATGGTCGCACGGGAAAAATCCCCACTTCATCTCTACCTCGGAGAAACTGTGTCCCTTGCTCGTGCGCCGACTACAAAACCACGCTCAAACTAACTTAAGTATTGATAAGCTGCCATTGTAGCAGCAGTAACCGAGCTAACAACTGCACCAGACACTTGTTGTCTTACATAGGTGCTGCCGACAGCAGTGCCGTGTTCTGCTGTGTACATATCTCTGTATTTGAAGACGTATGCCTGTATCAGTTTCTTTGGCGCCTCAGTGTATTTTCGAATGATACACCACACATTAGCGTTCATCAGGATACTAAGAAAATCATCATATTAAGAAGAGTAAGGCAAGGAGTTCCCATGTCTCATCTCACATGCGTTACGCTTCAATGGCAAGTCATCGAAGAACGTGAAAAGCAAATGACAAGTTAGCACGTCTAAGCGTTCTGCGGGAAAAGTGGGTGGAAATACATTAGAAACTATATAATCCTGGCATAGATCTAAGTGTAAAGGAGCAAATACAACCTAAATTTAAAGTCGTAATAACTTTCAATAATTTGTAAGTAGTACCTCTTGGCTCATTATGTCCCGAATGAGCATACGTTTTTGGCTTTTATTAATGAAAGGAGAGGAGTTAATCCACCAGGAGGTTTCAAATCAGCGCACACTTCGCTGCAGAGTGAGAATTTATCCTGGAAGTATCCCTCAGGCTGTGGCTAAGCAAGTTCTCTGCAATATCATTTCGTCCGGGAATGCTACTTCCATAAGATTTGCAGGAGAGTTTCGTGAAGTGTGGAAGGTAGGAGATGAGTTACTGACAGTCGTAAAGCTGCGAGGGAGGGTGTTGAGTCGGGCTCAGAAGGCTGAGTAGGTAGAGCACTTGCCAGCAAAGAACCCAGGTTCCAATCGCGGGCTGGGACACAGTTTTGATCAGTGCATTCTCCACTGCGGTGTGAAAATTAATTCTGGATTTCCTCGTTAGTCTCCATCGATTATTGTACTGTGATAAATTCACTGGTCGGTCGCAATATGAATCTAGATCCACTTGACCTGCCCCTGCTCGATGACTTTAACCAGACAATTATCCAGAGAAGCGGCCTTTTGCACATTATTGAAATATACTGACGGAAGAAAAATCGCAGCGTCAAGGAATAATTGATGTACAGTAATGAATTTTCTGGATTACATTTGTCTAAAGCACTCCGTCTTCAGACTAGCAGTGGTCCATCGCGACCATCCGACCGCCGTGTCATCCTCAGCCGAGGATGCGGATAGGAGGGGCGTGGGGTCAGCACACCGCTCTCCCGATCGTTATAATGGTTTTCTCTGTCCGGAGCTGCTACTATTCGGTCGAGTAGCTCCTCAATTGCCATAGCGAGGCTGAGTGCACCCCGAAAAATGGCAACAGCGCATGGCGGCCCGGATGGTCACCCATCCAAGCTCCGGCCAGGCTCGACAGCGCTGAACTTCAGAAATCTGGCGGGAACCGGTGTATCGAGTGCGGCAAGGCCGTTGCCTGCATTTGTCTAGTTAACATATTTAATTGATTGACATCACGAGATCACAGATTAATCTAACAGGGAGATAAGCCACTGTAAATATGAAATGGTCGTATATTAATAACTGGTGTGACAACCAGAATGTTGAGTGCGAGCATGTAAACATCAATGCATTGAGTTGTACAGGTGGGATGGAGCTCCATGCCTATTGTACTTGGATGACGCTAGAGTTATCGTCCGATGATGTCCCATATGTGCTCAATTGGAGACAGATCTGGTGATCGAGAAGGTCGAGGCAACATTCTGAAACTCTGTAGAGCATATTGGGTTACAACAGCTGTTAGTGTGAGGGCATTATCCTGTTGGAAAACACACTCTGGCCTGCTGTTCATGAATGGCAGCACAGCAGGACGAATCACCAGACTCACGTAAAAATTTGCAGTTAGGGTGTGTGGGAGAACCACGAGAGTGCTCCTGCTGTCATACGAAATCGCGTAACTCCAAGTTTAGGTCCAGTGTGTCTAGCACGCAGACAGGCTGGTTGGTGTCCTCCAACTGGCCCCCTTCTACCCATCACACAGCCATCACTGATACTGAGGCAGAGCCAGCTTTGATCACAAAACACAACAGACCT
The DNA here is from genome assembly GCF_023898315.1 of Schistocerca nitens. Lineage (NCBI taxonomy): Eukaryota > Metazoa > Arthropoda > Insecta > Orthoptera > Acrididae > Schistocerca > Schistocerca nitens. The sequence continues at coordinate 403,995,770 of NC_064619.1, read as the reverse complement.
CCACACTGCCCTCATATGAGCTCTCGCTTCACACTTCGGAAGTCGCAAATGGCGGTGGTTTGGGGTCAGTGGAATGGACGGTATAGGGGGTCTGGCTCGGAGGTATCTTTGAAATAATCGATTTGTAATAGTTCCTTGTGTCACTGCGGTGCATATGCTGCTAAAATTTGCTGCTGCTGATTTACTACTATGCGCCAGTGCAACACACCGAACAATATGCCCCTTTTTCTCGGTAATGCAACGTGAGCGTTCAGAGGCCGGCCTTCTTGCGACCATACATTCTCGTGACAACCGCTGCCAGTAAATATGTACAGTAGCTGCATTCCTGCCAAGTCTTTAAGCACTGTAGCAGAAGGAACATCCTTCTTCTCGTTGCCTTATTACACGGCCTGGTTCAAATTCAGTGAGGTGTTGATGATGTCGTCTTTGTTGCCTTAAAGGCATTTTTGACTAACATCAACTCATCACGCCAAATCTAGAAGGCAATCACGATCGTTATAGCGTGTATTTAAAGCAAACCTGATCTGCACCCTCATGCGACTGGCGCGAAATTTGAATAGATTTCATCTTTCAGATCTATAAAAACGACAGCCATCTTCTTGGCATATCGATTTTTTTCCCCGTCAGCATATGAACGACACGCTGCCACGTGTCTTGCAATGAACAAACTATAGAGAAAACAAAGGCGACACAATTTTGTCACATTTTTTCGTCAGGACCTATACTGCAACACTTTTAAAAACATTTTCACTTGGTAAAGGTTGTTAACTAGCCTTGCCCACAGTCCTGGTGGATTCTGTCCGCAAGGTGCACAGGAGGGCAACTCGAGAACTCGGTGGAGCTCGAGAAGCGGAAAATGGGCTCCAGTAATCAGAGAAGCAATCGTTAAGGCAGCAATTGGAGGAGGGGGAAGCAATCGGCGCCGAGGCGAGAACAATGGCGGGGTGTCCTCGCGGAGCGGGCGCGACGCCGGCAGTATCGACTGGGCACGGCGTCGTTAGCTCAGTAAATGGCCCTGCCAAGTAATGGGCCGCCTTACATATCTGCGGGCTCCATTATTTTCTGCTTTCTGCGGTCCGAGTCCCGGATGAGCGCTGTGGGCGGCAGAGATAGCACTCGCAGGAAATGGGGGCGCGTAGCGGGGGACGCGCAGAGCGGCCAAGTTGAGACGTCTTGACCAGGAGTGATGGCCCAGGCTCCCGGGCGATTTCCGCGCACTTTGCGCCGCCACGCCGCATGATGGGGAGATATAGGCGCGCGCCGTGCACGGCCGTAAGCAAATGACGGCCCAGCCGCGCGAAACCTCGGCGCCTGCTCAGGGTCGCTCAACCTTTCGTCAGTGCGCCTCCGAGCCTTCCTAAAGAAAAGGGCATAGGCTCTTGATACCACTTGTACCATACAGGGTGTAGACGACAACTGTTAAGCGTTCTGTCAAGTGGGGGAAATGAAATGAAACCTCACGATAAGGCCTTGAAGACCATGTTATAGACGACCGACCGCCGTGTCACCCTCACCATTCATCATCGGATGCAGTATGGAGGGGCATGGGTTGAGCACACCGCTCTCCCAGCCGTTGTCGACGTTTCGACCTTGGGGCCGCTACCTCACAATCAGGTAGGACTTCTTTTGAAATAACGAGGCTGAATGCATCCCGTCCCAGTCCTCCCATCAAGGAAAAATCCATGGCAGTGTTCGGAATCGAACCCAGAGCCCCTGTCGCGTTGACTACTCGGCTATGGAGGCGGACCAAGTGGGGAAGCAATCTCAAATTCCAGTGCCTGTGTTTGTAAGAAGTGTGATTCTATGTTTCTTTGGACGTTCATTCATGTCCGAAAGAACATTGCATCGTACTTCTTACAAACACAGGGAATGAAACGTATTTATCCGTCGATACCATGCTAGTGACTTGATCAAAAGTCTCCTTTCTTTGTTTCTTTTGCTTACGCCACAGTCCCGCAGCGATCGCAGGGTCGGCGTGGTTAGAACGGATTTGGCAAGGTTAGTTTTTGGGGTAGCCGGATGCCCTTCCTGCCGCCACCCTGTACCCCCAGGGATGGAATCAGTGTACCCCAGCTGTCTGCATCTAGTGTAAATCGTGAAATAGTGCGAACGTGTTACAAATGTCTGCGACGCGCGTAATTGAGGCGGAACGTGGGGAACAGCCCGGTATTCACCAAGCGGGATGTGGAAAACCGCCTAAAAACGACATCCAGGTTGGCCGGCACACCGTCCTCGTTGTTAATCGCCGGGCGGATTCGATCAGGGGCCGGCGCGCCTACCCGAGTCCAGGAAGCAGCGCGTTAGCGCTCTTGGCTACCCTGGCGGGTGATCAAATGTCTCCCATGTATAGCAATTACTGTAAGTGTAAAAGAACAGATAAATGATACGTGGACGACAATATTTCGAAGTTTGGGTTGGACTGTGAAGTGTATACGGATAGTCGAAATTGTTAAGACGGTCGCTTCCGTAAGTGGACTAACCTTGTTCGAACCGCCGTCCGGCACGGATTTTCAGTTTCGCCTTTCCCTTCTGCTGATGGACGTTGCCCGTATTCGTAACTGCGAATACTTCACCTGAATCTCAAATGCGCGTACAAAAGTGAAGTAAGATATAGCGCAAGTGCGCCGCACGAGATTTTGAATATATTGTCGCCCTTTTATGTCACCGGTTTGATGGTCATACTTTTAAAATTTTTAAAAGGCATCAGGCATTTAAAACTTTTCCCTGAGGATAATGAAAGAAAAAGGACTTGAAACTGGTCCAGTCAGATAAGGAAAATTATCGGAAAAATTCGTGTTTGCATTTTTTTTCTTTTTTACAGTGGTGGCGGGAGTATCAGGAACAACATAGTAAAAATCATGACCGATGTTGGGGGTGGGGGTTGCGTTTAAGGGTTACTTTTTTAAAGTTTGTCCTCACTAAGTGATAAACCGTGGGTTCCAGCAAAATGATTCCCTGCACAAGATTAAACTATGTTAAATTTCCTACAACAGAAAGTCCTATTCAGTTTTCTCTAGTCTAATACTTTCCGGCTTGCAGGGTTTGGAAAAACAAAAAATGGTTCAAATGGCTCTGAGCACTATGGGACTTAACTTCTAAGGTCATCAGTCCCCTAGAACTGCTTAAACCTAACATCACACACATTCATGCCCGAGGCAGGATTCGAACCTGCGACCGTAGCGGTCGTGCGGTTCCAGACTGTATTTGGAAAAACAGCTGATTATTAAAAATAGTGTATAATAGCAGAAAATGAATGTTTATTGTTAAATGAAGTGGGTTAAGACCAAGTCTTAAGTTGAAAAAAAAATTGTTCAAATGGCTCTGAGCACTATGGGACTCAACTGCTGAGGTCATAAGTCCCCTAGAACTTAGAACTACTTAAACCTAACTAACCTAAGGACAACACACACATCCATGCCCGAGGCAGGATTCGAACCTGCGACCGTAGCGGTCGCGCGGTTCCAGACTGTAGCGCCAGAACCGCTCGGCCACCAGCGGCCGGCCAAGTCTTAAGTGTGTTGTATTAAACATTCTCGAACTTCTTGTCGCGTCAATTCAGGGAAACCTAGAGCTTCTGACGATTACCTTTGTCTTTCTTGTCGGGCGTAACTGACTGTCAAAACTGCTGCCGTGGTGGCCTTGTATGGGCTTCTGATTGTAATTAAGTAATGCTGTTGCACACGTTGTCAACGTCTGCACTGGCGGACCCATCACTCCCATTGTAGAGCAAACATTGCGACGAATATCTCTGCCTCTCTCTGCATCGAGAGCTCGCTTCCATGCAGCGCTAAGATTATATCCGCTTTCAGGATTGAAGTTCTTCTAGCACACTCTTATTTCTACGGCCTCTTCAATTACAATATCACGGTATGCAGCAAATCTTATTATTCGTCAAACAGTATTTCTTCTTTGTGAGGCTGTGCTTGGCAACTGCAGACTTCTCTGGGTCTCGATTTTTAATACGTCGTTGATGTTCTGCACAGCAGTCGGCGTCGGTGCGGGTGGACTGACCGATGGAATTGCTTCTGCACTCACAAGGGCTGTTTGAAATCACAGGGCTGCTGAGGCCGAGACTGTCCTTAACAGGACGTAGCATACCCTCTATCTTCCTAGCAGGTCGGAAAATAGATATATCTCATCTTCCCAGGACTCTGCCTTTTTTGCTGGATGTGGCGCCTCAGAAAGAAAGAAATACATTCGGTAGCTCTTAACGTGAATGTCCAACATTGTCACGATTCCTAGTCTTGGAGAATGCTGACTTAATATCACGTGAATCGTAGCGGAACAAGTACTTCAGATGACTGATTTCCGAACCCAAGTGGTCCTCATTACATGAAGTTCATCCTCTGTGTACCAATGTATTTAAAGCTGCTCTCTTCTGGACTGGATGACGATAAGTCTGGGCGCTGAAGCATAAATCAGTGTGCGTCGACTTGCGGTACGCTGAGTGGTCGGGACGTCCATCCGACATCCGTTGTACCAAAACATCTAAAAATTGCAATCATCTTTCTATGTCTGAACAATGAACTGGCTGTTTGGCTACATAATGTTCATACGTTCAAGGAAGTGTTCAAGAGCTTCTACTCCTTGTGGTCAGACTATAAAAGTGTCGTCACCATAAGGATAAAATGAAGATGGACGAAAAGGAGCCAAATTCAGTGCACTTTCCACAGAATATTCTATAAAAAAAGTGGCCACTTTGCAGACAACAGAGAACTCACAGCCATTCCGTCCGTCATTTCATTAAATGTACCACCACACAAGAAGACCCAGCAAGAAGTCTAAGAATGTTTTATACAGAAGTGCCGCCGCGAAAGACTTTTTCTCATATATTAAATATGGGTACGCTTAACCTGCTACCAACTGTTCGTCTAAAATTGTGAACCATATGTTTGTGACCATTACAGCGCCATCTATTACAAAGCGAAAAAAGTGGTACAACTAAAACATTCATATTTCTTTACGTACTGCACGAATATGTGATTAAAAATGGGGGTTCCTATTTAAAAAACGCAGTTGATATCCGTTTGACCTATGGGAGCGCCATCTAGCGGGCCAACCATAGCGCCGTCTGGTTTTCCCCTTCAAGCTAGTCAAGTTTCGTTCTTTGTAGTTTTTCGTTTGACGCTTATTTCGTGAGATATATGGCCCGGTCACTATCAATGGACCACCCTGTATATGTGGCTGAGAATCCTACTTATTTGTCGGGAACAAACTTTTAGTACTCTGTTGGAAATGCCATCAGTTCCATGTGAGCTTTTACTTTTGAGTGAATTTATTATTTTCCTAATTTCGGTAGGAGAGGTGGGTTGAATTTCAGTTTTATCAAATTGCGTAGGTACTGCCTCTTCCATTTGCTGCCTTGCATTTTCTAATAAATAGCTGGATCCTATTTTCTCTACAACACTTAAAAATAATTATTAAAAATGTTTTCTACTTCTGACTTCTTGTTAACAAACTTTTCATTGTGTTTGATAGAAATACAGTCTTCCTGTGCTCTCGGTTGCCCTGTTTCCCTTTTCACAATATTCCAAATTGGTTTAATTTATTATCAGATGTGCTAATCTCAGGCATAATGCACATACTTCTGGGCATTTTAATAACTTTTCTTAATACAGTGCAGTAGTTTTTATAATGTCTCATGGTTTTGGGATCATCACTCCTCCTACCTATAAGTTACATTCCCTTTTCTGTTCACAATATATTTTTACCCCTTTAGTAAGCCATGGATTTTTACATGGTTTCTTACAATAATATTTCACTGCTTTCTTAGGGAAATTGTTTTCAAATATACTCCCAAAGGTATCACGAAACAGGTTAAATTTTAAATTAGCATTCCAGTCTAACTGTTGCAAGCTTTCCCTAAAATTTTGAATTGTCAAATCGTTAATGGAAAGCACTATTTTGGAGGACTGTTTTTCATTACTGTATGGAGCTATAGCATATACTGTAACTAGCTGTGAAATCATGATCAGACAGACCATTCTAAACAGGAAAAGTTTTTATTTGATTAAATTAATCTTGGTCTACGAAAACGTTATCTATCAGTGTGCTGCTTTCCTGTGCCACTCAAGTAAGAAAATCAATAACTGATGTCAAATTGAAAGAAAGAAGTACTACTCCAAGGTCAAACTGTCTATCGGACTCTTTCAGAAAATCTACGTTGAAATCCCTACAAAGAATAATTTGCTTTCCTTTGTCTGAGAGATACCACAACAAAGAATCCAAGTTTTTCAAAAATAGTTGAAAATTTCCCAATAAGACCTATACATGGCTATAATCATAAAAATGCCATTATTTAGTTTAAGCTCACATGCATATGCTTCTATGTGTTGCTCTACGCAAAATGTTTTAGTTTCCAAATTTTTTAAACTATGACTCATTTTAACATACATGGCAACTTCTCCTCTCTCTATAGTGTCTCTACTTATATGTGCTGAAAGCTTATATCCACCTGAATTTACCATTTCCATACCTGTGACTATAGGATGTTCAGGCAGGCATAGTACATCTATTCCACCCTCAGTTTCTAAATCTTCTAAACAAACAAGAAGCTTATCTACTTTGCTTTTTAATCCCCTGATATTCTGATGCAATACATTAACATTATTTTTCACTGTGCTTTTATATGAATCTTGAGACGTACTAACATTATTTTCCACTGTACTATTATGAGAGTCTTGTGATATTTTAACATCTCTAGTACCTGCTTGTCTGAATTTTTCATTAATGTTTATTTCCACCAATGTAGGATGATTGGACACTGATCTTAGCCTAAAAAAGTACTCCCATGAGTTTGCTGTCATCCCAGCCAGTTTACACTTCCCTTTCCTGTTGAGGTGCAGGCCATGTCTTGTGAAGTCCTACCTACCATCAACAGGAACCAAACCAATGCGTGACAAAGTAGCTTGCCGAAGCAGCTGATCTAGCTCCATATTGACCCTCCTGACGGAGCTGTTCAATTGAGGCTGTCATACTGCATGAAAGCAGGAACCAAGTCATGCAGAAATCTAATCTAAAATCAGAGTAATTAAAATTTGTGAGTTTACTAAAGCTTCTTTGATTCTGGTAAAGTCATTCTAACAGTTTTAAACTCAAGCCCAAAACTGTTTTCTCTTTTTTCAGGAAGAAAACGATGGAAGAAAGACCATAGTCCAAGGAATGATTTTAACTGTTTCTGAGTGGTAGGGCTTGGAAAGTGTCTGATTGCATCAATTTTGTAGGATCTGTCCTTATGCCTTGTGTATTGATTATGTGTCCTAGGCATTTGATTTCTGAACAGGCAAATTTTGACTTATTAACATTTACAGTTACTCCTGCTTGTGTAAATGTGTGTAGTAATGTATTTAGTGTTTCAGCATGTTCTGTCCACGGTTTTCTGGCTATGAGTATGTCATTAACATAGTGTGTAACAGATTCCATCAAATCATCACCTAAAACAGTATTAAGGGAATACCCAAATTTGATAGGTACGACCAGCAAACATAAAAACGGTATACTTCCTGGACTCAGGTTAGACAAGTACCTGCCAAAATGAATTTGTCAAGTCAAGTGAAGAAAAGTACTTTGCGCCCACAAATAGTTGTAGCTGTACCTCTAAATTCTGAGGTTGTGTTCTGATCGACAATATTATTTGGTTAATAGCTCTGCCATCAAGTACAAAGCGTATGTTACCATTAGGTTTTCTCACTACATGTAACGGACTAGAAAAGGGTGAAGCGGATGGCTCTGTAGTCCTCCATGCTAGCATTTGCTTTAACTGATGCCAAACTGCAGGTCGTAGAAATAGAGGTACGTTATAAGACTTATGGAAATACATCTGGTGAGGCTTCACTTCGATGGTGTATGTGTAAGTTTTGATCACACCGGGTCTTTTCGGAAATACATTCGTCTTTTTTTACTAGAATATCATGTTATTGTATTGGTCTTCAGTCCTGAGACTGGTTTGATGCAGCTCTCCATGCTACTCTATCCTTGCAAGCTTCTTCATCTCCCAGTACTTACTGTAACCTACATCCTTCTGAATCTGCTTAGTGTATTCATCTCTTGGTGTCCCTCTACAGCCGGCCGAAGTGGTCGTGCGGTTAAAGGCGCTGCAGTCTGGAACCGCAAGACCGCTACGGTCGCAGGTTCGAATCCTGCCTCGGGCGTGGATGTTTGTGATGTCCTTAGGTTAGTTAGGTTTAACTAGTTCTAAGTTCTAGGGGACTAATGACCTCAGCAGTTGAGTCCCATAGTGCTCAGAGCCATTTGAACCATTTTGTCCCTCTACAATTTTTACCCTCCACGCTGCCCTCCAACATTCGTATTTTTTTACTAGAATATCCTTTAGTTGTGACTTTTCCTCTTTATCGTTCGCTGTGCATTCTGAGAGCCTAAAATTAATTTGTGTTAATATGTCTTCGCATTCATACTCTGTCTGTGACATAGGTGTAGGTGTGCAGTGTTGATCAATCAGGTGTATCACCTGTAATTTATATACAGTCCAGTGTTTGTCATGTTCAACTGTTCTCGTGTCTAATTTCACACAGATCTCACTGTCTTCACTTAAAAAAATAACGTGTACCTTTGGAGACGTCTACAGAGGAGTGCTTCTCACACAAAAAATCAGTGCCTAATATAAAATTTGTAGATAAGTGTGGAACGACGAGGCATGGCCATTGTGTAGTCCCATTGCCTATCGCCAACTTCAGAAACACTTGTTTACTTACCCTAATTCAGTGAGTAACTGATAATTTTGAACAGGAAATTCTGCAACTTTGCTCGCTTCGTTCATCTTTACATAAAAGTTCTGTGACACTACGCTGACTGCAGCACCTGTAGCAATGACAGTAGTAGTGGGTACTCCTCCCACTCTACTTGTAGTGGATGATAGCGGAATTTGTTTCTTCTTGGAAGGCACTGTGTCTTATCACTCGTGAGGTCAACAGCCAAGTTTCCTTGTTCGTTGTATCTCAAGAATAGTATGTGAGATTCATGTGGTGTGAATCTGATCGTGTTGCTGTGTAGTGTATTAGTGTTTGGTGTGTCAAATAGTAATCGTGTGTCGAAGCGCCCCCCCTCCCCCCAAATACACTCCTGGAAATGGAAAAAAGAACACATTGACACCGGTGTGTCAGACCCACCATACTTGCTCCGGACACTGCGAGAGGGCTGTACAAGCAATGATCACACGCACGGCACAGCGGACACACCAGGAAACGCTGTGTTGGCCGTCGAATGGCGCTAGCTGCGCAGCATTTGTGCACCGCCGCCGTCAGTGTCAGCCAGTTTGCCGTGGCATACGGAGCTCCATCGCAGTCTTTAACACTGGTAGCATGCCGCGACAGCGTGGACGTGAACCGTATGTGCAGTTGACGGACTTTGAGCGAGGGCGTATAGTGGGCATGCGGGAGGCCGGGTGGACGTACCGCCGAATTGCTCAACACGTGGGGCGTGAGGTCTCCACAGTACATCGATGTTGTCGCCAGTGGTCGGCGGAAGGTGCACGTGCCCGTCGACCTGGGACCGGACCGCAGCGACGCACGGATGCACGCCAAGACCGTAGGATCCTACGCAGTGCCGTAGGGGACCGCACCGCCACTTCCCAGCAAATTAGGGACACTGTTGCTCCTGGGGTATCGGCGAGGACCATTCGCAACCGTCTCCATGAAGCTGGGCTACGGTCCCGCACACCGTTAGGCCGTCTTCCGCTCACGCCCCAACATCGTGCAGCCCGCCTCCAGTGGTGTCGCGACAGGCGTGAATGGAGGGACGAATGGAGACGTGTCGTCTTCAGCGATGAGAGTCGCTTCTGCCTTGGTGCCAATGATGGTCGTATACGTGTTTGGCGCCGTGCAGGTGAGCGCCACAATCAGGACTGCATACGACCGAGGCACACAGGGCCAACACCCGGCATCATGGTGTGGGGAGCGATCTCCTACACTGGCCGTACACCACTGGTGATCGTCGAGGGGACACTGAATAGTGCACGGTACATCCAAACCGTCATCGAACCCATCGTTCTACCATTCCTAGACCGGCAAGGGAACTTGCTGTTCCAACAGGACAATGCACGTCCGCAGTTATCCCGTGGCACCCAACGTGCTCTAGAAGGTGTAAGTCAACTACCCTGGCCAGCAAGATCTCCGGATCTGTCCCCCATTGAGCATGTTTGGGACTGGATGAAGCGTCGTCTCACGCGGTCTGCACGTCCAGCACGAACGCTGGTCCAACTGAGGCGCCAGGTGGAAATGGCATGGCAAGCCGTTCCACAGGACTACATCCAGCATCTCTACGATCGTCTCCATGGGAGAATAGCAGCCCGCATTGCTGCGAAAGGTGGATATACACTGTACTAGTGCCGACATTGTGCATGCTCTGTTGCCTGTGTCTATGTGCCTGTGGTTCTGTCAGTGTGATCATGTGATGTATCTGACCCCAGGAATGTGTCAATAAAGTTTCCCCTTCCTGGGACAATGAATTCACGGTGTTCTTATTTCAATTTCCAGGAGTGTATTCCGCAGTTACGCCTTGGGGCACGGTACTGACTGCGTCAAGTTTAACTCTTGGATAGTTAAATTCTTTGTGTCAGTGTCAGCTGGAGGTGGGGCTTCGCTTTGCATTTCAATTATATTTACCTGCGGGTATTGGCGTCGCCATTCTCCGGCATGATTTTGGTGTTGCTGTTGTGTATGAGATGGTGTCGTCATGTTGTTTTGATTTGCATAATTGTTCCGTTGTGTCGGCTGCGGCGGTGGCTGCGACTGTTGATTGTAGCGAAATTGATTATGTGGATAAAAGTTTTGGTTTTGCATGTGGTTTTGTGGAGCTGTGTAATTCGTGCTGCGTGTCTGCACTGTTTTCTGTTTGAAGATTGTTCATTACGGAAGTTGTTAGCGTTTTGTCTATATTGGTTATGATTTGTTCTCTAATAGAACTTATTAAATTTTCGTCTTTTGTAGGGATTGCCCCCTTTTGTGTAGTTGTTTTGATGACTGTAGTTATTTGCATTGTATTGTGGCTGTGAGTTTTGGAAATTGTTCTGTGTATTTTGTGGCTGCACGAAAGAAACATTTGACTGCACCCCTCAGTTGAGTTGGCTAGCCTGCAAGTTCGGCATACCCGCTACATAAAGATTATGATTTGTGTTCCGGGACTGGCTCTAAATGGTTCAAATGGCTGTAAGCACTATGGGACTTAACATCTGAGGTTATCAGTCCCCTAGACTTGGAACTGCGTAAACCTAAGTAACCTAAGGACATCACACACATCCATGCCCGAGGCAGGATACGAACCTGCGATCGTAGCAGCCGCGTGGTTCCGGACTGATGCGCCTAGAACCACTGGGTCACAGCGGCCGGCTATAGTTCTGTTACCGCAACGTTTTTCAGCATTACTTTCCATAGAAAGGGACTGGCGTTGTTGGTTCTCTTCATAGAGTAAATCAATAGCGTCAGGTCTTTCTAAAAGTATTCTGCGTCGTCGTCAGGAAAATGGAGTAATTTTTACTTTATGTGAAATGGCAGTCGGGATTTGAGTGAACGGATTATGTGACGAGGTGCGACTGATTCGTCGAGGAAGTGGATCATGTTGAGATATTTCTTCGAAGTATCGTCTCAGGTTTCCGTTTTTTCGGTTGAAGTGCTTAGGTTCCATTACTTGTTTCCTAATACGTTCTTGGAATTGCTCGTATGTGTTACATTTGTCCAGCCGCAGACGGCAGCTTCGCCCTGAATGTAATCAACGATGTGGAAAATTTTCTTTCTGTCGCCCCAAGAGCGAGGAAAGGCGTTTTTTTATTGCTTTGAGGAATATCACAGGATGTATGGTATTCTTTCTTGAAATAAAGGGTTGAAACTTCCTGTGTTTAAACAGGCTTTCTTCTTCCTTATAGGCATTGCATCTGCTGCGATCTGAGAATGTGTAGTGTTCTTGCGGGTGTTGTGAATGTATGTCTTCTGAGCAGTAATTGTAATTGTATTCTGATGTCATGTATCAATTCGTGTCACTGTTCATTTCGGTGTCCCTGTGCACTGCGATTCATGACGATAAAATTGTTTGTTACCAAATCTTGTGTTGTGTTTTCACGTGTCAGACTGTTGTGTAGGTGAAGGATTGTATGTATGTGTCTGTTCAAAAATATGGTTCAAATGGCTCTGAGCACTATGGGACTTAACATCTGAGGTCATCAGTCCCCTAGAACTTAGAACTACTGAAACATAACTAACCTAAGGACATCACACACATCCATGCCCGAGGCAGGATTCGAACCTGCGCCCGTAGCGGTCGCGCGGTTCCAGACTGAAGCGCCTAGAACCGCTTGGCCACACTGGCCGGCTGTGTCTGTTCAGATGTGGTATATTGTACTGTGTGGTCGATCACATATTTGTTTTTCGACATATAATCAATCACTGTGTCTTGCACTATGGCTAGCAATTTCTCATTCAAATATGTATCGAAATCTTTATCCTTCTGTCCTGTCCAAGTGCGAAATTGTTCATTGAAGTTTGGAAAGTGTGTGTCAGTTTCTGTCTGTACAGTGTCGTGTATTTGTGAGTGTATCTCACTGAGTTTTCATTCAACTTCCTTCACTCTGGTGTCTATTTCTTCGTTTGCGCTAGTAGTCTGAGTAATCATATTTTCACAGACTGTGGCTAGGTCTTTTATCTGATGTTTGACTGCATTGACATCTGATATTGTCCGTTCGTCCTGCAAAGTAAGCTTTGAGAATGTCTCCGCTAAGTCGTTTACTTGCTTTGTCAAACGAGGGTTAATGTTGTCAAGTAATCGCGTCAGTCTTTCTTCGGTCTTTGTTAAATGGTTTTCTTTGTCTTTCGCAAATTGCAAAATGCATCCGTCATTCTTTGTCTGTTTTTCCTTTAGGTTGGAAATACCTTTCGTGATTGTGTTCAATATTTCAATAAAATTGGTGTTAGACAATGGTATAGCCCCCACCGCGTTATTAGATGAGGCATGCAAGCGCAATTTTTGTTCGGAATTCGATCTTTCGGAAGTTGATGGCAAAATAATTAAATTATTTTCTGTCACAACCTGATTTTTTATTTGGTTATTCATGGTGTTGTCGTATGTGTCGGTGTTAGTGTGTGTAGTATTCACATTAACTAATTGTTGTTCCATGTTGAATTGTTTTCTGGTTTTGACCATAATGAAAAATGCGAAAAGAAGTCACTGGTCCTGATAATATGAATAAATGAAACCAAATCTTCACATGCAAAATTTCAATCTTGCTGGCTTATCGCCATGTTATATGAAATGAACTTGAATATGGTCATTTTATGTATTGAAAAGAATCTGTTGTTTAAGCTGATAACTATTGTCGCAATTTCGATGCACTGGCGAAATGTCAGAAAATGAATTTTGAATGAATTTAACACTGAATCTAAAGACTGTTGTGCACACTGTAAACTGAATGCAAATGCGCATGTGTTGCGTCTTACCATAATCTGGATTTTGGATCCGCAGATTGCAATTTCGGCCAGGTCATAACCGGGATTTCTTGATTGTTTTCCAAATAATGGTGGGTAATTGTTCCTCAGTTGTTGTTGATTGTCATGGAAAAGAGAACTGATGGTATAATACACTCCTGGAAATGGAAAAAGGAACACATTGACACCGGTGTGTCAGACCCACCATACTTGTTCCGGACACTGCGAGAGGACTGTACAAGCAATGATCACACGCACGGCACAGCGGACACACCAGGAACCGCGGTGTTGGCCGTCGAATGGCGCTAGCTGCGCAGCATTTGTGCACCGCCGCCGTCAGTGTCAGCCAGTTTGCCGTGGCATACGGAGCTCCATCGCAGTCTTTAACACTGGTAGCATGCCGCGACAGCGTGGACGTGAACCGTATGTGCAGTTGACGGACTTTGAGCGAGGGCGTATAGTGGGCATGCGGGAGGCCGGGTCGACGTACCGCCGAATTGCTCAACACGTGGGGCGTGAGGTCTTCACAGTACATCGATGTTGTCGCCAGTGGTCGGCGGAAGGTGCACGTGCCCGTCGACCTGGGACCAGACCGCAGCGACGCACGGATGCACGCCAAGACCGTAGGATCCTACGCAGTGCCGTAGGGGACCGCACCGCCACTTCCCAGCAAATTAGGGACACTGTTGCTCCTGGGGTATCGGCGAGGACCATTCGCAACCGTCTCCATGAAGCTGGGCTACGGTCCCGCACACCGTTAGGCCGTCTTCCGCTCACGCCCCAACATCGTGCAGCCCGCCTCCAGTGGCGTCGCGACAGGCGTGAATGGAGGGACGAATGGAGACGTGTCGTCTTCAGCGATGAGAGTCGCTTCTGCCTTGGTGCCAATGATGGTCGTATGCGTGTTTGGCGCCGTGCAGGTGAGCGCCACAATCCGGACTGCATACGACCGAGGCACACAGGGCCAACACCCGGTATCATGGTGTGGGGAGCGATCTCCTACACTGGCCGTACACCACTGGTGATCGTCGAGGGGACACTGAATAGTGCACGGTACATCCAAACCGTCATCGAACCCATCGTTCTACCATTCCTAGACCGGCAAGGGAACTTGCTGTTCCAACAGGACAATGCACGTCCGCATGTATCCCGTGGCACCCAACGTGCTCTAGAAGGTGTAAGTCAACTACCCTGGCCAGCAAGATCTCCGGATCTGTCCCCCATTGAGCATGTTTGGGACTGGATGAAGCGTCGTCTCACGCGGTCTGCACGTCCAGCATGAACGCTGGTCCAACTGAGGCGCCAGGTGGAATTGGCATGGCAAGCCGTTCCACAGGACTACATCCAGCATCTCTACGATCGTCTCCATGGGAGAATAGCAGCCTGCATTGCTGCGAAAGGTGGATATACACTGTACTAGTGCCGACATTGTGCATGCTCTGTTGCCTGTGTCTATGTGCCTGTGGTTCTATCAGTGTGATCATGTGATGTATCTGACCCCAGGAATGTGTCAATAAAGTTTCCCCTTCCTGGGACAATGAATTCACGGTGTTCTTATTTCAATTTCCAGGAGTGTACATGTAACAAAGGCCTAACAAGGAGTCACCATTTTAAATAATATAAACAATAATAATCTTCTGCGTGTGAGAATGAGAATACAAATCAGATAATGAATATTATTTCCAATTATTAACATTAAACAATACCATTTCCTCACACATTGTCTGGCGTGCGAACAATGGCATTGGTGAATGAGATCGTGCGATTAATAAGTATTTTTGCATTACCATGTGAAGTATCGGACTTCTTGCAATAAATTGCCGTGAAGATCAACTTATGTTTTTTTTATGCTAGTACTCTATAATTTTCCATCAGATTGCACAAAAACTGCTGCCATATCGCTACCGCTTACATAATTGTTAAAACTACTAAAATGAAAAAAAAGGTGTAGAGAGTAATAAAATATATATTCAAGAACTTAGATATGCACATAAATTATGAACAGACACTTACATAAAAATGATAACTGTTCCTTGGCAGTATATTAATATATATGCGTACGTCGATGCGCCTCTTTAAATCTGGCTATGTTCAGTGTATAACAAAGAGTCTGGAGTTACGGAGCAATAACATAATGTGCCCGTACAGTGTTCACGACTGTAAATAGCGTGAGAGGAGAAAAGCCGGCCGCGGTGGTCTCGCGGTTCTAGGCGCGCAGTCCGGAACCGTGCGACTGCTACGGTCGCAGGTTCGAATCCTGCCTCGGGCATGGATGTGTGTGATGTCCTTAGGTTAGTTAGGTTTAAGTAGTTCTAAGTTCTAGGGGACTGATAACCACAGCAGTTGAGTCGCATAGTGCTCAGAGCCATTTGAACCATTTTTTTTTTAGAGGAGAAAAACCTGAAGTACAATATTAAAACATTCGCTGTTTTTTCACCGCAACTACGTATTGGTTATCTATAGCGCTTCGTATCTTGTTTTTGACAGCGCGAAAAAATTATATTATCATTTTCGCTTGCAGATGAGCCCTTACACTAGTGACATCCGCAGTTTACATTCTGTTTCAGATGATTTTCCTTTCGGCCCAGTGTTGGAATCCATGAAAATTCGGTAGTGTTTCCACTATCTGACCTCAGCCTCCAAGTATGACTTGTGCGCCAATCCTGTAGTCTAATTACTGCAGATAAAAGACGTCACATAAGAACTGGGAGACTGAGTGGGGTGCTGTACCCTGGACATTAGAGAGGTGCGGAGTTACAGGCAGCAGTCTTATCTGAAGAGCGATTAAAAAGGAAGCAGTTAAATAGAACGATGAATAAGCTGTTGCAAGTGACACCTGTAAAGTCGCGGGTACATGAAGATCAAGAACTAAACAATGATCCTTTTTTTCTCGGAAGATGGCAATTGCAGTCTTCTTCTACGTCACTTGAGGGCGCTTCACTATCTCTGGCGTTATACGAGAGTGACCACCTGTGAACGTCGTTTTTGCAGCATTAATCACAGAATTAATCACTTATATCTTAGAGGAATACGTGGTGTACGTTCTTTCTGACATGTCTGAAAGGGCAGACATCCTTCATAATCTGTAGCTGTGATACACATCGTGTAAACTGAAGGTGGAGGAACTGAATGTGGAATCAGCAGCGATGAGTGATAATGAGTCCAGTACCGGGTCTCGAAACCGGAATCTCCTGTGTTAACCATTGGGGCACGTGTGCAGACTGTGTTGACATGCTCCTCGGCCGACCCGCATTCCCACCTAGCGTCACCGCTTACCCCAGTTCCTTCTCTTTCCATTCGTTTCTCCTCCCTCCACCTTCAGTTTAAATAATATGTGTCAATATGTATCACAGCTGTGGTTTCCACTTGGTGTCTGTCCTTTCAGACTTGTCCAAAAGAACAGACACCATGCAATCATATAACTGGTATGCCTCGATGGGCTACGAATGCACAACCATTAGTGCAGATGCACATTTACGTTCAACCTCCAGCGGAGGAGGAGGATATTAGTGTTTAACGTCCCGTCGACAACGAGGCCATTAGAGACGGAGCGCAAGCTCGGGTGAGGGAAGGATGGGGAAGGAAATCGGCCGTGCCCTTTCAAAGGAACCATCCCGGCATTTGCCTGAAGCGATTTAGGGAAATCACGGAAAACCTAAATCAGGATGGCCGGAGACGGGATTGAACCGTCGTCCTCCCGAATGCGAGTCCAGTGAACCTCCAGCGGGAATCTGAGATTAGTAAGCTCGGAAGGCATGGATAGAGACAGCGGAAAAGTGGTGCTTATTTCTTGTGCGCCATCCTACACACCCTCGGAATTTGAGAACCTTGAATAATTATTTCTAGTGTTATAATTTTAATAAACGGTAGTGGATTTATCTTCAACGTAGCTGTCATGCAGCCTGATATAACTGATAGGGGACGAAATAATTTTAACGCCAATGCCAAGGAAAATGTTCCATGAATATTCTTGGTATTTACTGGTTTCTGACACAAAGGATGTGTTATCCACACATATATTCAAAATACAGGTAGAGCTCGAACTACATCAGTAAAATTTCGGCAAACGTTCAGAAATATTTTCTGAAAATTTTACTGCAAGCAGCTGTGGCCTCAGGCAGTTCATTACGGAGTAATAATGTGATAGTAATTACACTACGACTGCAATCTGCGATGTGAAATTGTTAATGCAATTCGTGTATAGTTAATTAATTGTATCACTTCTGAATGTTTGCTCCATAGTATAAAAAAGTCTATTAATGTTTATGCACTGCAACTTTTTTTTTACTTTTTATTTGTGCAACTGTTTTGTTATTGTGTGATCTCATCTGACTGCAAAAGAAAATGTTAGTGAGAGAAACTGCAACATGCAATATTTGTTGCTGAGCACTATATCCCACTATCTTTGGAGTAAAAGGTGTGTCGTGATCCGTCTTCTACGCTCCAAGAGATGGTTGAGGAGCATGCCAATCATGAGGTCTGTTCCACCTGAAAAATGGCGGTGAACCTGTTCGAGTGCATCGCACCTTTAGTGGTGACATTTTGTGGCAAGATGATTAAATTACAGAAGAAACCCGTAATTAGTGTTTTCTGGTTGTAAATTATTATTGTTAACTTTTTTTGTTGGGACCAGCTGTTAACACGCAAAATTAGTACCGATTGCATAATTTTGATTAACCACTGAGCTGTGCACGTTTCGTGTTCATGCCATTTATTGTTTGTCATCTTCTATTACGGTACTGCCGCCTCGTTTTCTTATTCCACTTACTGGCGTCACTAACTTCCTGCCTTACTTGCCCGTGCCGGCCGGTGTGGCCGAACTGTTCTAGGCGCTTCAGTCTGGAACCGCGCGACCGCTACGGTCGCAGGTTCGAATCCTGCCTCGGGCATGGATGTGTGTGATGTCCTTAGGTTAGTTAGGTTTAAGTAGTTCTAAGTTCTAGGGGACTGATGACCTCGGATGTTAAGTCCCATAGTGCTCAGAGCCATTTCAACCATTTTACTTGCCCGTGAGCGGCAGCAGCAGCATCTCTGGAACGACAGATAGTATTTCCGGGTCGGCGTGTGCCTGGCAGTCAGTTGGAGACAGACCAACAGTGAAGTTGTAGACGGACCAGCAGTGCAGTCGGGACGCAGCAGCAGTGAAGTCGGGGACGGAGAGCCGGTGAGGCGCCGACAGCCGGTGCTCGTCGACCGCTGACGACACACATGAACTGTCCGACGGAGGGAGATTGGAGCGGGACGACCGTTGGTTGGTCGTTCGGTTGGTCGTCTCATCGGCCGACGTATATTTGGTCCTTCCACCGTTTCCGGGCCTGGGCAGTCGGTCGGTTGGCGTGGAGCAGCAAGGAAGTCTCCGTCGCGCGTACTCCGGTCGGGCCGCTGGCGGTGTGCACGCGCGGTTGCATTGGTTGGTTGGTTGGTCAGGGGAAGGAGACCAGACAGCGTGGTCATCGGTCTCATCGGATCAGGGAAGGATGGGCGAGGAAGTCGGCCGTGCCCTTTCAGAGGAACCATCCCGGCATTTGCCTGGAGTGATTTAGGGAAATCACGGAAAACCTAAATCAGGATGGCCGGACGCGGGATTGAACCGTCGTCCTCCCGAATGAGAGTCCAGTGTCTAAGCACTGCGCCACCTCCCTCGGTGCGCGGTTGGAGTGTGAGGCGCTGCTTGCGAGTGCTACGAAGCTCACCGATCTTGGACATGAAAGTTGAATCCTCACTTAACTTGCTATCGAGCCTCAACTGTTTACATTTCTTCGTTCGATCCTGGTTGTCGCTTTTGGGACATTCCAGCAAGCAATAACTGCCTTGTGGCCGTTTCCGTTCCGATTACCTGCCCTGGTCGTTGACGTAATTTTCGGCAGTGTATCTTTCTCGTCATGTTGTTGCTGTCCAGCGCGGCGTGTAGTTCGACAGCTGAGGTGTTGTTGGTCGTTGTGGGTGCCAATATTCTGTGTGTTGTTGTATTGAAATCTTGTGGTCGTTTTGCTGGTTGCGTGGAGCGGAACTGATTTTGTCGATTGGCCGGTTAGCTGTCTGTCGGTTGGATTGCCTTCAGATTAAGAAGTCGTTGGACAGGCTGCCTGTCTCATCCAAACGGGCGTTAGTGTTACAATCCCAGGCCGACCCTTGGAAACTTCTGAGTGCCGTTCCTTGCGTGTCACAGTAATTTCCCTGCTTGGGTTTTAGTTATTTGGTGGATGTGTGTGGCCTTCAGCCGAGTATCAATATCTCTTAAATTAATGTTCTTGTCTTGCCCTTAAGGCATAAGATTGTTATGCTTTTGTATGGGGCCTTCAGCCGAATTTTGCATGAGATGTTTTAAGATAAGGCCTTCTTCCTTTTGATTGAAACTCTTCTTATTGCTTAATATGCGGCCTCCAGCCAAGTTCCACTAAAATTAATTTGCTAAGGCCTTCAACCTGCTTGGATTAAAGGTTTAGTAAATATTCTTGGGTGAAACCTCCAGAAGAACCTTGTATTTCAATTTCTTGCTGAGGCAGTGTGTCTTGGATTTTGAGTGTGGCCTTCAGCCGATCTAAAGTTAATCAAAGGAGGTCGATTAAAGTTTTGAGTGTTTCACATCATTGTTGTGATATTGTTTGTTGATAAATAAAGTTTATATGTTGAGTGCCCCTTTCCACAATTTAATCCGCTCTGTCGTACTAGCCCAGGCATTTCAACCACGCTACACATTTTTTCGAACAGTATCATCATTTCTGTACTTTTTCATTTTACTTGACATTCACGTATTTCTTGCACCCTCGAAATTTTATTACAGGTATTAATTCTATCAATATCTGTGATACAGTGCGCAGCAGACATTGCCTAACAGCAACAAATCGCGATCTTTCACGTGATCGGTAGAGAAGTGCAATAGTCTTCTGTACATTTTTTCTCAGAATTTTTATAGTCAGCGAGATACATAATGGGACAATGAGTTCAAGGAGGAATTTATATTTTCATTTATTTGTGGAGAACTTTAATTATTTGTTCATTAATAAAAATGAGAGGTGACATTCGAGGTCTCCGAGAATATAGTCACCTTATACAATTTATTCGGTTTGTTACCTCAATACGTTCACAACAGTGAAAAAGCCTCTAATGTGGAATCATCTAAATATACAACAGACAACAACTCTGTTGAAACGGTGCACTTTTATCACAATTTACGTAACATGTTCTGTCAGTTTTCAGTACAGTATGTTACAAATACAGAACTGCTCCTCTTACAGGTATTGCGCAAAATGTTTATAGCCATGACCACGACAGGGTGTACACCAATACACCATCGGTTACGTTACACGCCCTAGAATCCTATGGCGTACTACTTGATTGCGGCAATCCTAGCAGTTACATCCAAGCCAATATCCACTGGAGTGTCGTTAACTGATCTCTTCACATGACCCCAGAAGAAATAGATCTTTGGTGTTACGTCTGATGACCGAACTGCAATGAAGTAGAATCACCACAACCTATTCATTCTACTCCGCACAGTATATCAACATAGTGATATCGAGTGCAGAGTGCCGCCGACCCATCGTGTTGAATGCACATAACCTGATGGATTCCCAGCGGTACATCTTCTAGGAACTGTAAGAAGACGTGTCGAAGGAACGCTGTGTATACGACTCCGTTCAGTTTATCTCGAATTATGTAAGGTCATTTCACATTATCACCCCATACAGTCATAGCGAGCTTTTGTTGGTAGTTTTGGCTCATCTGTATTTTGAGTTTTCATCGTATTGTATGTTGCTGTGCCTACTGTTGAATAAGTATTATCTTGTGAACATGGATTGGTCTGTAAACAACACGAAAGTAGGAAATTTGAGGTGTTGTGTCAGTTGGTGTAAGAACCAATTTACAAACTCTACTCGACGTGATAAATCAGCTGTTTGCAATAATGCACCTTATGTGGACGGTATAGGTGCAACTGTTCTTGTTAAATTCAAAAAACAAGTGTGTATCTCGAATAGAATGACATCCTCCATGCCAACCAGAATGGATTCCGAAAACATCGAACATGAGGAACCAACTCGCACTTTTCTCACATGACGTCCTGAAAGCCGTGGATCGAGGCAGTCACGTAGTTGCAGCATTCCTCGTTTTTCGAAAAGCATTTGACTCTGTATCACACCAACATTTTCATCAAAAGTGTGATCGTCTTGGGTATGAACAGAAATTTATGACAGGAATTCTTGTTAGGGAGGACGCAGCACATGTTATCCTGGATGGAAAATTATCGATGGATGTAGAAGTACTTCAGGTGCTTTCCAGGAGAAGTGTGTCGGGACCCTTGCTGTTCATGTTGTATATTAATGACCTTGCGGACAATGTAAATAGTAAGAGACTTTTCGTATATGATGCAGTTATCTATAACGAAGTACTATCTGAAGGAACCTACTCAAATATTCAGTCGGATCATGACAGTGTTTCAAACTGGTGTGAGGATTGACAATTTCTTTACATGTTCCGAAATTTAAAATTGTGCACCTCGTAGAAAAATGCATCCCAGACTACAGCATCGAGTCACAATTGAAGTCGGTCAACTCATACAAATAACTGGGTGTAATACATTGTAGGGATATGAAATGGAGCAATCATATAGGCACAGACGTAGGTGAAGCACGTGGCAGACATCGGTTTATTGGTAGAAAAATACAATCAGTTTACAAAAGAGACTGCTTACAAATTACTCGTGCGACTCATCCTACAGAATTTCTCAAGTTTGCGGGGCGCATACCAAATAGGACTAACGGAGGATATTGAACAGATACAGAGGAGAACAGCACGAATGTTTACAGGTTTATTTAACCCTCGAGAGTGCGTCTCAGAGAAGTTGAAGACACTGAACATAAACATCTACCTCTACATCTACATAGTTACTCTGTAATTCAAACTTAAGTTCGTGGAAGAACCGTTTTCATACTACTTCTCTACCATTCCACTCTCGAATGGCGCGTGGAAGAAAGGAACGCCTAAATCTTACCGTTCGAGCTCTGATTTCCCTTATTTTATTATGATAATCATTTCTCCTAAGTAGGTGGGTGTCAACAAAATATTTTCGCATTCGGAAGAGAAAGTTGGTGATTGAAATTTCGTAAATAGATCTCGCCGCAAAGAAAACCGCCATAGTTTCAGTGACTGCCACCCTAACTCGCGTAATATATCAGTGACACTCTCACCCCTATTGCGCGATAACACGAAATGAACTGCCTTCTTTGCGCTTTTTCCATGCCCTCCGTCAATCCTATCTGGTAAGAATCCCACACCGCGCAGCAATATTCCAGCAGAGGACGGACAAGCGTAATGTAGGCTGTCTCTTTAGTGGGTTTGCCGCATCTTCTAAGTGTTCTGCCAACAAAGGGCAGTCTTTGTTTCGCCTTCCCCACAATATTATCTATGTGGTCTTTCCAATTTAAGTTGCTCGTAATTGTAATTCCTAGGTATTTAGCCGAATTGACAGCCCTTAGATTTGTGAGATTTATCGTATATCCAAAATTTATCGGATTTCTTTTGGTACCCATGTGGATGACCTCGCACTTTTCTTTGTTTAGGGCCAATTGCCACTTTTCGCACCATACAGAAATTCTCTCTAGATCATTTTGTAATTGGAATTGACCGTCTGATGATTTTACTAGACGCTAAATTACAGCGTCATCTGCAAACAATCTAAGGGGGCTGCTCAGGTTATCACCTAGAACATTTATGTAAATCAGGAACAGCAGAGGGCCTATGACACTAACTTACGGAACGCCAGATATCACTTCTGTTCTACTCGATGATTTACCGTCTATCACTACGAACTGCGACCTCTCTGAGAGGAAATCACGAATCCAGTCACACAGCTGAGACGATACTCCATATGCACGCGATTTGATTAATAGTCGCTTGTGAGGAACGGTATCAAAAGCCTTCTGGAAATCTAAGAATATGGAATCGATCCGAGATCCCTTGTCGACAGTACTCATTACGTCCTGGGAATAAAGAGCTAGACGCGTTGCACAAGAACGATATTTTCTGAATCCGTGTTCGTTATGTATCAATAAGTCATTTTCTTCAAGGTGATTCATGATTTTCGAGTACAGTATATCCTCCAAAATCCTACTGCAAATTGAGGTCAGTGATATGGGTCCTATTTCCTTTCTTGAATATTGGTGTGACCTGTGCTACTTTTCAGTCTTTAGGAACAGACCTTTCGTCAAGTGAGCGGTTGTATATGATTGCTAAGAAAGGCATCATTGTGTCTGCATACTCTGAAAGGAACCTGATTATTATACCATCTGTACCGGAAGACTTACCTTTCTTAAGTGATTTGAGTTGTTTCGCAACACCTAAGATATCAACTTTTATGTCACTCATGCTAACAGCTGTTCTGCTTTAGAATTCTGGAATATTAACTTCGTCTTCTTTCGTGAAGGAATTACGGAAAACTGTATTTAGTAACTCCACTTTAGTGGCACCATCATCGGTAACATTTTCGTCGCTATCGCGCAGTGACAGTATTGACTGTTTTTTGCCACTGGTGTACTTTACATACGACCAGAATCGCTTTGTGTTTTCTACCCTATTTTGAGACAATGTTTCATTGTGGAAAATATTAAAAGCATCTCGCATTGACGTCCGCACTAAATTTCGAGCTTCCGTGAAACTTAGTCAGTCTTGGGGATTTTGCGTTCTTCTGAATTTGGCATGCTTTTTTCATTGATTCTGGAACAATGTTCTGACGTGTTCTGTGTACCATGGTGGATCAGTCCTGTCTCTTATTAACTTATGCGGTATGAATCTATCTGTTGCTGTCGATACTGTATCTTTGAATTTGAGCCATATCTGGTCTACATTTACATAATTAGCTTGGAAGGAATGGAGACTGTCTCTTAGAAAGGCATCAAGCGAATTTTTAACTGCTGTTTTAAATATATATATTTTGCGTTTATTTTTAGTGGTTTTGTTTGATATGATTTTGAGCCTCGCTGCAATGACCTTGTGTTCACTAATCCCTGTATCCGTCATGACGCTCTCTATTAGATCAGGATTATTTGTGGCTAAGGGGTCAAGTGTGTTTTCGCAACCATTCACAATTCGTGTGGGCTCATGAAGTAATTGTTCAAAGTAATTCTCAGAGAAAACATTTAGTACAGTTTCGGCGCCCCTGTAAAAATTTTGGCAGAATTTATCTCCGGCTTTAGCCAGCTTGCTGTTCCTATAAAGTATTCAGGTTCAGTGGTTTCTATCAGCGGTTGAAGCTCTGGTAGTTTTCCAACTGGCAAACAGTTGAAGATAGACTCAAACAATGCCGAGAACACCTACATGGATAGTTTCATGAACCAGCTTTAAATGATTAATCTTGGGTTATACTATAAATTACTACGTGTTGCTCCCGAAGGGATCGTGAAGATAAGATGAAATGAATTACAGCGAGCACAGAGACGCAGAGACGTTTAAGTAGTCATTATTCTCGCACTACGTACGTGAATGAAACCTCAAGCAGCCTAATAACTCGTACGATGTGACGTACCGTGTGCCATGCACTTCACAGTGGTTTACAGAGCATGGATGTATGCGTGGATGTGGTTGCCATTTGTTCAGAGCTCGTACTACGTGTCGATTGCCGGTATTACAGTTTCTCTTCCAAATCAGGTGTTCCGGAATATCTAACAGAGCCAGAATCGGTTCCACCACGGAAGAATCGGTTTGTCGTAGGCGCCAATGTACAAAACACAAAACACAAAACACAGAGTGGTCCCTCAGTCCTCAGACGAAACAGGTGCACTGTGATACGAGTGCTGTCACTGCGGGAACAGCGTCATCGTGTCGCTCTTCCAACTCTCCATCACTAAATCTACTCAATGTAAGCTTGAGGTCAAAGAATAAAGTGGGAATTAGCACTGCCGACAGAAAGTGCCGCGAGACAATGGAACAAGTGTTTGTCCGGCAACGCCACTAACACAGCTGTCACCATTGGTTCAGGACCGATGACATCATCTATTGATATAAGGCTGGGTTATTGACGAAGCAACAAAGGGAATGATGCTCCCATGAGTCTATCATATTCTGAGTGACCTACACAGGCGCGCTCCCTTTATACACACACAACAAGAAATGGCTATAAAGTATAAATGTCAAATCAGACTGCCAGTTCGTTCCCCTGCCTTAACAGGACGTGGATCAGAAAGTGGCTATATCCTTTAATGACATTTCCGTTAGATGTCTTGGTACTAAATGGATTTTTGCCTACAGGGGCTATTAACAAGACGTCTGCTGCCACGTCTTCGGACCATGTAAAGCTTACAGGAAGGCGAGCTCGGAACTCTCGTGGCTGTGCTCTGGCAAATCTCGTTGCAGGGCATACCGCTGTGTCATGCGATAGTTTACAACATCCGCTGCCTAATGCGGCGCAACTGGTTGGGGTGTTTTTCGCGTTTCGGAGGGCAAGCACAGTTTTTAAAAATGATCAGATACAGACCAATCATCGTTCTGCGTATGAGTAGCTGGTATAATTAAGAAGGGCTGTAAAATGTAAATTTTCAAGGTCGGAAAAGTCACATTCACACTTCTGCCGAATAAGTGAAGTACCCGGACAGGAGGAGGAAACTAAATGAAAATTCACGGATTGAGAGGGTGTGTCACATTACACTGCCCAGTCATATTAATGTGACCTCCTGTCAGACGGCTCAATAATCACATTTTACAGGGTGGAGAACTGCCAGACGTGCTGGAAGAAAGACAGTGAGATTTTGGAAGGTGCCAGCAAGGACGTGTAGCCATGACGTATCCAGTGTCATGGCCAGATGCATTAGGTTCTCGGTTGAGGCTCCATGGCGCAAACAGCCTGATCGAGGTGGTCTCACATATTCTCGATTGGGTTTAAATCCGGTGAGTGTGGTCGCCTGGTGCTCTTCGAACCACGCCCATATTCTGAGCTGTGTGCCACAAAGCGTTGTCGTGCTGGTAGATTCCATCGTGCCGAGGAAATACAAACTGCGTGTAGGGTGGACACAGTTCCCAAGGATAGATGAATACTTTTGTTGATGCATTGTGCCTTCCAGAATGGCGAGATGATTCAGGGAATGCCACGAAAACATTACCCAAACCATAACGCTCCCTGCTCAGGCATGCACCCTCGCTTTCACGCTTTCGCGCCGTACACGCCAATGGCCATCTAACCAACGGAGCATAAAACATGATTCAGCTGGGAAGGTCACCTTTCGCCACTCAGTGGACGTCCAGGTGCAGTACAGAGCGCAAATTTCTCCAATGAACAGCAGTCAACTTGGGTGCTGCAGAGGCACATACGCAGCATCAAAATAGAGATTGGGCGCCTCCACGCCCGCAGCAACGTTGTGACCAGACCAAAAGTTCTACTGTCCCCTCCGTCAACATGTTAGTTATCTAATAAGTGGATCACAGGATGCTGGGCTGTCATGTTATCCGTGCGTCTGTGTAAGACTACGCATTAACACTGTCCATCAGGTGATAGATAGTGGACGAAACGCGAAAGAGGGTAGGAATTTGAAGAGCAGAGGGAAAAAGGGGCCAAGGCTCGTGCCGTGAGAAAAAAACCTCTGCGACAGTGGGATGGGTAGTAAGAGCAGTAGGGGCTTACTAGCTGCGATAGTTCATGCAAGGTTAGGTTTGTTAGAATGGGTATTGTGCATCATTACCGTGGCAAGCGATGGCGATGTATCCCAGTTGCTGCAGCCGCTACATTCCTGGAACAATCAAGATCGTTATATTGTAGGGGGAGATCGGCTATAGATCATCTCACTGTGTGTGTGTGTGGGGGGGGGGGGGGGGGGGGAGCTTGTCTGCATGCAGTATACGGTACGGTTTCCGTGCGTGGTGCCAGTTATTCGGCAGTGTGTTCCAGCTGGATATCCAGTAATGGCGTCTGATTAACAGGGGCTCACCCGTACCGTTGTGGCCGGCCGGGTGGCCGAGCGGTTCTAGGCGCTACAGTCTGGAACCGCGCGACCGCTACGGTCGCAGGTTCGAATCCTGCCTCGGGCATGGATGTGTGTGATGTCTTTAGGTTAGTTATGTTTAAGTAGTTCTACGTTCTAGGGGACTGATGACCTTAGAAGTTAAGTCCCATAGTGCTCAGAGCCATTTGAACCATTTGTACCGTTGTGTTTGCGTGTCCTTGGCCATAGATGTTAGGTCCTTACAAGTATGTCTTTTGGTCTTTTATGTTTCCATCTATGGTCGTGGTCGTAGTTCCCCAGATTCAGAATAAACGAGTTCTGCGAATGTCTGGAGTTTCTGTATAGTCTTGTGGTGAGTTTGTGGATTACCTCCGTGAGAGTCTCAAGACGGTATTCCCTGTGAACGTCCGCGATGCGTGTGTATCGTGGAGCATTGCTTATGATTTTGAGTTCTTTGTTTTGTATGAGCTGCAGACAGCGCAGGCGTGTGGGCGCAGCGTATCCCCAGACAGCAGCTGCGTACGTCATCAGGGGTCGAATGTGTCATGTACATGGACCTCGACACCCTTCTGTTCAGTGTGCTACGCCTGTTGAGCATAGGGTAGAGCTGCTTGAGCCTCGCGCTTGCTCGGTTGGTCATGTGTTGTATATGGTCCCCCCAAAGCAATTTCCGGTCCAGCCAGGCACCGAGGTATTTGACTTTCTCACGGAAACGTATTGGGCGTGCATGTAGAGTTATTGGTCTGCAGTGTCGGTGTTTGCGCAGTTGCTTCGGTCTTCCAGTGAACAGAACGGCTTCGCACTTGTCGACGTTTACTCTAACACGCCATTTCTCCAGCTAAGGCTCAGCCACTCTGAGTGCAGTCTGTAAGCGTGACGTAATGTTTGATGGTTTCCAATCATGCGCGAGGATGGCTGTGTCATCCGCGTAGATTGCCATCGTTGTGTTGGGTGTGTTTTGGAGTTCGCTCAGTGGTCGTTGACGAAACACTGTTGGTAGCCCCTTGCTTGACGTGGGCAGTCAGTCAACACTTGTCGTCGTTTACCCCTGTCATCTATTGCCTATGGTGCCACATTTGCCTCGGCACCAGCTTTGAATAGCGCCATTTTGGCAAAACGCACAACGCGAACATTTTAAAAACAAAGCCTTTTGTTTTTTTTAGAAATGCCTCTACCCATCGCTCTAAGCCAATGATCCAGTCCCTTTGGACGTCCGATAAATCGCTCCATTTTCCTCATTATGATAACGAGTGTACTGTTATCCGCGTCCTTCCCGACACGCTTTTTGTACTCTTCACTACTGGTGCAGTCACCTGCCATCTGTGAGTAGGTATTGCACATTAATGTGACTGGACAGTGTATTTCGGTAAATCGAGTCAAATTTACGAAGATCATGGCATTTTGAGCCCATTACCAGTATGAGGTTGATAACCCTCTGGCCTGGATGCACGCTCGAATTAGTTTGGGAAGGGTGTCATAAGGACGTTGTATCCTCTGATGAGCCAACTGGCACACAGCTGTTGTGTTGTTGATATACTGGATACTGGCACTGGGACGGAGGTGATGTCCGATCTGCTCCCACACATGTTCTATTTGGGACAGATACGAGAAACTTGCTGGACACGGAAATGGCTAAAAATTACGTACGTGGTTCATCGAGACACGTACCACTTAAAGATGAACATTGTCCTGCTGTAAAATGGACCCAGATACTATTAACGAGGGATAACATAATCTAATTCTGGCTAGAAATGTTTTAAAAGAGTTTGAGCGTCCGTGCCTGCCACGCCCCTCTTACTACAATATGTGATCAAAAGTATCCGGACTCCCACAAAAACATTTTGATGCCACCTACTGCCAAGTACTCCATATCAGCGACCCCAGGAGTCATCATACAACGTGAGAGAGCAGAATGGGGCGCTCCGCGGAACGCCGTCAGGTGATTGGGAATCACTTGTGTCATACGTCTGTACGGGAGATTTCCACACTTCTAAACATCCCTATGTCCACTGTTTCCGATGTCATAGTGAAGTGGAAACGTGAAGCGACACGTAAAGCACAAAAGCGTACAGGCCGACCTCGTCCGTTGACTGACACAGACCGCCGATTGTAATGAGGGTCGTAATGTGTAATAGGCAGACATCTATCCAAACCATCACGCAGGAACTCCAAACTGCATCAGGATCCATTGAAAGTACCATGACAGTTAGGCGGGAGGTGAGAAAACTTGGATTTCATGGTCGAGCGGCTGCTCATAAGCCACTCATCACGCCGGTAAATGCCAAACGACGCCTTACTTGGTGTAAGAAGGGTAGACATTAGACGATTGAACAGTGGCAAAACGTTGTGGAGTGATGATTCACGGTACACAATGAGGCGATCCGATGGCAGCGTGTGGGTATGGCGAATGCACGGTGAACGTCATCTGCCAGCGTGTGTAGTGCCAACAGTAAAATTCGGAAGCGGTGGTGTTATGGTGTGGTCGTGTTTTTCGTGGAGGGGGCTTGCACCCCTTGTTGTTTTGCGTAGCACTATCAGAGCACAGGCCTGCGTTGATGTTTCTAGCATCTTCTTGCTCCCCACTGTCGAAGAGCAATTCGAGGATGGCGACTGCATCTTTCAATGCAATCGAGCATCTGTTCATAATGCACGGCCTGTGGCGGAGTGGTTACATGACAATAACGTCCCTGTAATGGACTGGCCTGCACAGAGTCCTGAGCTGAATCCTATAGAACACCTTTGGTATGGCTTAGAACGCCGACTTCGTGCCAGGCCTGACCGATCGACATCGATACCTCTCCTCAGTGCAGCACTCCGTGAATAATTGGCTGCCATTCCTCGAGAAACCTCCAGCACCTGACTGAACGTAT
Organism: Schistocerca nitens; assembly: GCF_023898315.1. Classification (NCBI taxonomy): domain Eukaryota; kingdom Metazoa; phylum Arthropoda; class Insecta; order Orthoptera; family Acrididae; genus Schistocerca; species Schistocerca nitens. Next base: position 403,965,545 of record NC_064619.1, on the reverse strand, counting down.
GCCTGCGAGACTGGAAGCTGTCATCAAGACCATATGTGGGCGAACACCATATTAAATTCCAGCATTACCGATGGAAGTCGCCACGATCTTGTAAGCCATTTTCAGCCAGGTGATCACATAGGCTATAACCGTGACGTCCTGTTTTATAGTTATAGTTCCATCAGTCACTACCAGCCGTGATATGCAGGCATTCTCCACATCATGACACCAAGAGTAAAACCGCTGAAGTTCTTAAAAACATTGGAAGAAAGGGACCGAGCCACAGGTCCCGCAGAACTAGCCGACAACGGCCATCACTGGTTGAGAAATTCATTGGACCACAGCATAATAACCCAGAATTATTTAATGATTGTAACGAGCAATTATGTTTTGAGGGGAAGGCTGTCCCTGTGAGTCTTGTCCTAGTTCAAAAGAAGGTTCAATTTATTATCGAACTGTTCACTGGAAAGCACTAATTAAAATCAAACTGAATATGAACAAAATATGCGCTTTGTGAAGGTAATGGAATCTTGCTCTGGAAGTGCACAAAACTGTCGAAAACCCGAGTGAGTGCCAATCAGATGTCTAGAGGTACATATACGTAACCACACCCGGCTAGCCGCTCAGTCTAACGCGCTGCTTCCCAAGCAGGAAGGCGTGCCAATCCCCGGCACGAATCCGCCCGGTGGATTAGTGTCGAGGTCTGGTGTGCCGGCCAGCTTGTGGCTGGTTTTGAAGGCAGTTTTCCAACTACCTCGGTAAATGCGTGCTGGTTCCCCTTCTTCCGCCTCAATTACACTGTTTCGGCGATTTCTGCGCAAACACCAGTTCCACGTACGCATACGCTATAATTATTCTACCACGCAAACATTTGGGGTTACACTCGTCTGGTATGAGACATTCCCGCGGGGTCAACTGGGGGTCAAACCAAACAATAACCCTGGGTTCGATGTGGGGCGGCTGTGGGGTGAGTGGATTCCTGTGGCCTGTTGTGGAGTTGTGAGCCACTGAGGGCTACAGCGGGATGAGGCGTCTCCATCGTTTCTGGGTCCCTGGTTTAACAGATACATACATATACATACATACACGCATCAATATAAAGTAAAAAAGTCATAAGAAGTGTTATGAAGGATTAATGGGAGATTTTGGATTACTGAGAGAACGAAGAGGAATAGTAACGAATATGAATTCCGCCAGAAAGCGCACTTTTCGTGTAGTTGCAATTCTCAAAAAGTCCACATACAAAGAAAGTCGTTGAAAATGGCCTGTATTTGTGAGTTCAGTAAATCTGAGGAGTTCAGTAAATCTGAGGAAATGTTCTAGATGTTGAGCAACTTGCAAGAAGTTCTTCAAGAAGTGTCTGACGCTATGCCATTTACAATAATATTTATTTGCTACCAGTTTCAGTGTTAAACCACCTTCCCGACAGAAAAAATATTACCTATGTGTCATATGTCATACATGTCTTAAGATAAAGTTACCATAGAATACAAGAACTGCCACCAAGAGCTAAAGACATTAGGTAAATCGACTTCAACAACAACGAAAATGAAATGATTGTATGGCATTGCTGGCTGGGAGGCCCCATCCGGGGAAATTTGGCCGCCGAGTGCGAGTCTTAACGCAATCGACGCCACACTGGGCGACTCGCCTGCCGGTGATGAACCCAGGCCCACTGTATGGGAGTCAAGCAAGTTACCAGTCAGCTAAGCAGGCGGACACTTCAACAACAAATGTGACCAAACAGAAGATTAACACCTTCCATTTTAGTCACGTTTATTGTTGAAATTGATTTATCTAAAACGTCTCGATCTTAGCAGCATTCATGTATTCCTCGTTAACTTTATCTCAAGACATGTACTACATATGATGCCTTCGTAATTGTTTCTGTCGTGAAGATGGTTTACAGCTGAAAACAGTTGCAAAAAAAATTATTATAGAGAGCACAATGTCACGCATTTCTTTAAGTTTGTAAATGCTATTGACCTTCGTCTGTGCAAAATGTTATAGGACATACCTCTTGTAGACGGTTACTGATTGAATTTAGTGTCAGTATTCCTGATGGAAACATTCCCGTAGTTTCCAAATTTACTTTATTGAAACTCCATATAATTTACTTTATTAAAATGACTCTCGAATAGTGTGTATCAAGCGAGGTGGCGCGGTGGTAAAACACTGGACTCGTATTCAGGGGATAGTAGTTCAAATCCGCGGTCGACCATCTAGATTTAGGTTTCTTGTAATTTGTCTAAAGGAGAATACCGAGATGGTTTCTTTAGAACGACACAACCGATTTCCTATTCTATTCTTTGCCCATTCAGTATTGTTGTCCGTCTATAATGCTCTCATTGTCAATGGGAAGTTAAACCCTAATCTTCCTTTGCATATTTTGTGTCCTTGCAGCTATTGAAGTTCGTTCGTTCATAAAGCGACAGCTGTATTTTAACACAAAGCGTCTGCATTATGTTACTTCCTGTACCTGTTCTATTTACCAACAATGATTTCATTAGGGGTCGCAAGAAACAGAGCTCGCCATTCCAGAAAGATTTGATCTGGCTGGTAATTCCAGGTTCACATACTTTACATGGATTGCTGTAACGTTATTAAATATAAGTGAAAATGAAAAGAAATGTAAGAAAGAGTTAAAATACAGCATTGATGACAATTATATGAAATAGTGCTAAATAATATTCCTGAGGTAATGTGCGTTGATGCAGTAGTGTAGAGGAGTTACTAGGATATATTGTATTGTTTTGTATTGAACTGAGGACCTAGAAACGACGAAGAGGCTTCGTCCGCCGGCCGTTGTGGCCGAGCGGTTCTAGGCGCTACAGTCTGGAACCGCGCGACCGCTCCGGTCGCAGGTTCGAATCCTGCCACGGGTATGGATGTATGTGATGTCCTTAGGTTAGTTAGGTTTAAGTAGGTCTAAGTTCTAGGGGACTGATGACCTCAGAAGTTAAGTCCCATATTGCTCAGAGCCAATTGAACCGTTTTTTAGCCTTCGTCCTCGCCGTAGCCTCGATGGTACACAGCCCTACAACAGGCTACAGCAATCCACTCACACCTCCGCCGCCCCACACCGACCCCAGGGTTATTGTGCAGTTCGGCCCCCAGTGGACCCCTCTGGGAACGTCTCATACCAGACGAGTGTAGCCCCAATGTCTACATGGTAGAATAATTATGTTGTACACGTAGGTGGAGAAAGTGTTTGTCCAGCCATCACCGACATAGTGTAACTGAGGCGGAATACAGGGAAACAGCCCGCATTCGCCGAGGCAGATGGAAAACCGCCTTATAAACCATCTACAGACTGGCCGGCACACCAGACCTCGGGGACCGATGACCTCTGCAGTTTGGTCCCTTTAACCCTCAAACCAACCAACCAACTAGACCTCGACACTAGTTCGTCGGGCGAATTCGTGGCGATGACCGACACGCCTTGCTGCTTGGGAAGCAGCGTGTTACCCGCGCGGTTAACCAGGCGGGCTTACTTGGGTTTATAGATAGATCCTTATCAGCCGGTGTAATACCAGCGTGGATTTTAAGGCATTTTAATGATACACATGAAATATATACTGATAATTAATAACACTGAATAAAGAGATGAAATGTTAAATAAATAAATACTTGGCGTTCCTTCGTACAGACAGTGTGATACAGGATGGCTTCCTACGCTGTAGAATTCTCTGGGACAAACTAATTTACAGAACAGAGTATATCCCAAGATAGGCCATGTCAACGATGTTACAAATTCATATCTGTGGTACAGAAAATGACTTCCATGAGCAAAATGTACTTGTAAGGAATTAACGCACCTCGTTAGATACAGAAGCCTTTCGATGTAATAGGAAATGTTACAGGGAGAAAAAGGGAAGTGATTTAGCAGAAAATGTGAAACGGTGTGTAAAACAGAACTGAGGAAAATGAGCAAGTATGAGGTGAATGTGAAAGAGTCACAACATAAGTTTTCGACCACAAAAACGTGCGCTGAGATAGATGATCCGAAAATAATTAGCGGGAAACAATCGTTCAAGTGACGTAGCAACAGCGTTTTGCTGAAGACTGGACAGTGGCAAAGTAGTTTTGAGATTGTGAAAAGTTCAAAACTATTAAGAGGAAGATAGATAGTACGTCAGGGCAGCTAAGCAGTAGACTGTATTATTAAACATATGAAACGTGTGGAGTGTAGAAACATAAACACAGAACTACTAATGTAGAAAAATACGCACGTCAGACAAATAAATGTGCGCTCTGAAAAAAAAGAATCTTAAGGAATAATACCGAAACCTAGATGATTCTGAAAAAGTACAAGGGTATAAGAAATGTAGCTTAGGAATCCTATAGTGAAACAAATCAAAATTTTAAATTTGTCGTAAGGACTATGGGACCAAACTGCTGAGGTCATCGGTTCCTAGGCCTACGAACTGCTTAATCTAACTGAAACTAACTTACGCTAAGGACAACACACACACCCATGCCCGAGGAAGGACTCGAAAAAATCAAATAGGCAACTTGAAGAAATGTAGTGAATGACCTTATGAGAAAGGCACAGATCGAGATGATTCACACAATCGTGTTTATGAGGAGGGAAATCAAATCTTATAATTCCACCTACTACACTGTGATAAGGTGATAGTGGTACGATAGGGAGAGAGCGGCAGTAGCACTGTGCGAATCATACAGACCTGCGAGAAAAATATGTTGCAAACAACATAAAACGTAGGCATCTCATTTTTAGGACTACTGAAATTCACAGTAACGAGAAGATATAAAGAGTATTTAAGCATGTTCCCTGTAGCAAGTAAATTAAGAAAACTATCACTAGATTTACCATGAAACATTATTTTTTAATCTTAAAAGAGGTTGCAATCTAAGTAGAATAGCCTTTTTATTATTATTAAAAATGCACTAGTTTAACCAGTGCGACATTCATTGAAATTCGAAGGTTAACGAATACGTAAGTAGACAGAAAACATGTCAGATGAACTAAAAGTTGAAATTTGTTTGGGAGCGAAACTCTGGAATAATTTAATTGATTATTGAAGAAATCCAACTGAAAATATTGCGGAAGGGGAGGAGAAGAGTGGAGGACAACTTCACATCAGACTGGCTTGTAACGTCCTTAAAATTAGAGTAACTACAGCGCCGAATATTGGAATTTTAGTGAGCTGAGTAAATGCTAATGCTGACAGGGCTGATCAGTAAATGCTTTCCATAGCGCTATATCATTTATCCAAGTGTAGCCAGTGTAGCGAAATCTGATTAACGCTGTGTGGACGCAATTATACATGTGGACGAGAATGCATTACAAATATTGGATGGGAGAGTGAAGAGCTTTAGGGGACCAGCACGCATAAAATACACGTGCACGGGGACAGATCCCAGCAGCGAGTGACGTGTGCTGTCGATATGTACGAGATCTGCGACAGGTAGGCATGGCAGCGACACCTCAGCCGGGGATGATTAATTTATTGGCCACACGGGAGCGGCTACAGGGTTACTTCAAGCGAGATCTGAAACTGCACACGGCGGTCAAATAACAGTGCCTGCTAATTTAAGCCATTAAGTGCCACAAAATAAATAAGCGTTGGTTCTCCTGTAATTTGCTTGAGAGGTGCATATGTTTTTTGAAAGCCGTTGGCAAGTCACCAATTTATTCTCTTATGCCAAATTTCAGGATGTTACCTTTCATAGTTCCTGAGAACAAGTACATTATAACTCAAAAAGGTAGTTTACAGCAATTCGCATTTGAAGTTTTTATTCCAATTTTTAAAAATATTGTTACATCTCTAGTGACTAGTGCTGCCCATATCCATTATCTTTATTCTTTTCCGCCGGCCGGTGTGGCCGAGCGGTTCTAGGCGCTTCAGTCTGGAACCGCGCGACCGCTACGGTCGCAGGTTCGAATCCTGCCTCGGGCATGGATGTGTGTGATGTCCTTAGGTTAGTTAGGTTTAAGTAGTTCTGTTCTTGGGGACTCATGACCTCAGATGTTAAGTCCCATAGTGCTTAGAGCCATTTGAACCATTTTAATCTTTTCCTCCTCTTCCCCTGCCTCGCCTAGCCAACTTTTGCATTCTGTCTTCTGCCGCCTGTGTTTTGTCCAGTTGCACTCCATCGATTCTTCTGAGTATCTCCAGAGCGAATGCACCTGAATGGAAGCCTAGTCTCTGCAGGCACTTAATCCTACTAACATTTCCACTATTGAACACTAGACAGGAATCACGTGCAGCTACCTCCACAACAATTGAGTACACAAATACTGTTTTTGGATAACGCATCCATATAAGGTACTGTAGCCCTCATTTGTATTCCACGTTTTCCCATGTACACATTTTCTCAGCAGTTCAGGAGTAGTTAGGTACCTGAAAGTTGGATTTGTAACATCTAAAACAGCAAGTGGCAAACCATGTGTGTGAGTGTATGACTTTCCCCTGGCTTCTATCTGAAGATATTTGCTTCATGATATGTCACAAACGGAATGTTGAGAATTATCATGTGTGGAAAGTTTGTGAAGCAATATCGCCTACATGGCTTGCTGCATTGTTTTCACATGGTGTAAGTTATTCCTGGTAGATTTTCTATAATATGTTTGCAAAGGGTGAATTGTCTTGTCTGTCAATCTTTTAACACCTGTTTGTGCTTTACATCTTCTAATTTCTTGTCTTCCATTTCTTTCTTCAGTCTGAGAAGTCTACCTCCCATGCGCTTTTGAACATACCCCACACATTCCATTTTTTCAGTTTTAGTTTTAGAGTCTCGAACTTGCTTTCTAAAACCGTCTTAAAAGCACTGGAATCTCCATCACCTGTGCTGTGGCCTTCTCCACCAGACATCATGGCGCCTAGAGTATCAGCAACCAAACTGACAGCCAGCAGCCGCGGGTTGCCCGCTTCGCAGGCACACCGAAACACTACAGAACCGACAGGCAATATTCATGAACGGCCACAACAACAACAACACAGCAATGACACCAGTGACCACCAGGGGCCACTACCGGCTCACATAAACATAAAGAAGAGGTCGCTGCAGATCCCGGAACTATTTTCATCGTCAAACCACATGATGGAAAATAGTTCCGAGGTACTCATCCGCCAAAGCGCTATAAAGGCCGGCGCTCGGCCGCACATTGGCAGTACATCGACCGCCAGCAGACATGGATAGCTGACGCCCCGGCACTCCGGCTTGGATCTTCTCGCTGATCTCTGGATTAGGCTTGATATATCAGAGAAGTCACTGGTGGAGATTAGTAGGAAATTATTTCAGTTCTTTTCTATATTATTCTTGTATGTAGTTGTGATTCGAACACAGATAACTGTTCTGTGTTGGTGTTATACTTGGAGATTTTGTTTTGGTTAATTGAACAGTCCAATAATTTGTTTTTGGACTTTGATCATTAGTTTCTTTTGCTTACGCAGACATATCAGTCGCGACGTTGGTTCATAGTTTTCACACATTTGTTGCTTGTTCTCCTCCTTGGCAGAGGATATTCCAGGACTCGATCAGCCCTCGGCCCGCGTCCTCGCGCTTTTATTGAGTATGCAGCAGACGAATGAACTTATTATTCAACAGCTGCAGGTTCTGTCCGCTGTCACCCGCAGGTCTCAGGCACTGAGTGCTCCGACAGCTTCCCCGCTCGTGGGGCTGCGGGCCATGCCTCCAACTTTTCCTATGTTTGACAAGTTTTTGGAGCTTTGGAGTAATTATGTAGCATGGTTGGAACAACATTTTTTTGGTGCATGACGTTGTTGGCGACGTGCAGAGGCGCACGTTTATTCTTGCCTATGTTGGTCTGGAATTATAGCATCTGTTGCAGCAGTTGCACCCCAACACAGAGCTGCATGCTCTCTCATGCAAATAGTTGACTTTAAGTTTGTCGGAGTATTTTGATTCTCAGGTCCACGTGGTGGCTGCCCATCACAAGTTTTTTTGTTGTCAGAAGCTCACCTCTCCATCTTACAGGGAGTGGATTGCCTCTCTTCAAGGCCTCTCCTGGGATTGTCGGTTTTTTTGTGGTAACCCCTCGTGTAAACAGTCGTATGGTTCAGTGCTCATTCAGGACATGCTTCTCGTACATGCTACGGATGACTCCTTGCGGACCGACCTTCTTAAGTTGAAGGATCAATTGATGAATACTTGCTTAAATGTTGTCCATGCTCATGAGCAGTCTACTGGTTAATCGACCGAGCTGTTTTCCCCTGCGCAGGTCGTGCGCCAGTACACCTTCCAGGGGTCTCGCAGGTCCCCCCCCCCGTCTGGAGGTCCCTCGCCCATTCCTGGATCCAGGGGGCGTGGCCGCTCCACCACCGGACCAGCCACCACGACGGCGGCATCAGCCGCCCCAGCCACAACAGTGGCAAGGGTTCCCATCCTGTCAGCAATGTTTCATTTTGCATCGGCAAGCTGATTGTCGGTTTCGACGTGAGACCTGTTCAGCCTGTGGAAAACAGGGCCACAAGGCAGAGGTGTGCCGGTCGTCCTCTCTGCTGCTCGTGGACCACACGTCCGTCAACGCTCCCGACTTTCTGGAGGACGACCCCGTCCCTCAGCCGCAGATTTCCTTTGTGCAGTCAGTCTTTCCGCCTCCAGCAGCGGCAATCACTCTGATGGTACAGGTTGATGGCATCCCTCTCCTGTTTCAGGTGGATACAGGGTCTTCCGCCACCATCATCGATGTTGACTACCACTGTGTCACGAATATGTTGTTAGAAGTGTCAGACAGAGATTGCATGAGTAATGTTGAGAACTGACTGTAGAAAGCGGCGGGTACCTGTGAGTAATTATTTGTTCGTCCCAGGCAGAATACATGAGTTATAGAAGTTGTGGGATATACAAAAGAAGAGTATAAGAAACTCGTAGTAGCAAATTGGTTCACTGTGGAACAATTATCAAGCAGTAACTAGTGTTTGTTTTTAATTAAACCTGACTTAATTGACTATTTTTCTCAAATTATTATCAGCAAGTTTACTGATTTCTAATTTCGAAAACGTCGGTTTTTTGTAATTTTAAAGGATGAGATAAATTTAGCACACAAGATGTTAACGGACATCTTGAATAAAGATTGTTATCGTGTTTGCATATGTGAAAAACTGCTACATTGAGTTCAGTTAAGATTTTTGGTGGTCAAAAGAGTCAAGTGTGACATAATGCAATTTTACAGGCTTTTTAAAAATGTTTATGAACTACTAATTTAAAGTATGATTGTCAAATACCTTGGTAGAGCACAATGTGATTGTTCGGCTAATGTTGCTTTTGTGAGGTGGGCTACGGATTGTCAATCAAGTGTTAAAGTTTTTTTTGGGTTTAGTATAGCACCAGTTCGCTCCACTTACCGCAAATCCGTCTATCCTGTTCAGATTAGTTTCAAATCATATTATACAGTTGTTGATCAGTTCCTCGGGACAGATACTGATTGTCTTTCCACCTTCAGCTAATGTCATGTCATCAACAAATCATATTTACGTAATCTTCCCTCCATCTACTGCAACTCTTTTCCATTCCAGAACACAACTATTTTAAATATAAATTTGCTACAAGGTCGGTGACTCACATCTGCCGACTTTAATTTCTTATGATATTTCTTGACCAATTCGTACTCTTATTTTCTGCGTCATACATCAGTAATTGCTTAGTGACTTTGTTTGTTTCCAGGACACACAGATTTTCTGTGGCACATTCAAGAGCTTCGTCTGTTTCCCTCTAAGGAATACTTTCGCCAAATCAACAAGTTCGTGTTTCTTTCACCATTTATTCTTAAAAGTTGCATCCCTCGTTCCTTTTAATTTTGTGTATCCGAACTGCTCTTCATGCAGTTCTCTTCAAACAGCTGCCTGAAGATGCTAGTGAGTATTGTTAGCAGTTTATAATTCTGTAATAGCAACGTTGCTCAGCATTACTTTCCATAGAAGCTGTCATCATCATCATCTCGGAGAAGTAGTCAGGCGAGGCATGTTGTTACGTAAGTGTTCCCCGTTATCCAGCCCTTATATGAATTTTGTATATTTCATCTTTTCCTACTAATTTCGTATTCTCGCTCCTGTAGTACATGTCCGTTCTTCTTTCATCAAGAATAATATCCCAGATCTTCTTCAGTTACATAACATTCTTGCTCGAACAATTTATTCATTACGTAAAATGAAAAATATATTGTTGAAATAACTTACCAAGCGGTTCCTAATGAAACGTGTACTATATCGCCTTTTGTTTCTTTAACAAAAATTTATAAGAAATGGGATTTCTAAAGAATATTCCTAAAATGTATGAGCCAGTCTGCAGTCTATTCCAAAGATTTGCTTCCACATCGTTGGTGCATGGTATCGCTGCCCTGCAGGAGGCGGGCGAGTCGTGCCATCGGTACTGGAAGTTGGTACCTGGGCCAACTGTGAGAATGTCTGTGGGCGCACTCTGCCTTGTGCCTCGGCTGGGGAGTTAGCCAGTCTTGAATCCTTACAAGGCCCGTTGTGATGCGGGACATGTACTGGGGCACAGTGTATCCGTTGCCACAATGAAGTTTAGATAGGGTTGGCCTGTATAGCCACTGTGTGTGGTGGCGTTCACGGTTCAAAGTAAAATGAGTTTGGTGGATTTAGTTTGGATGAATGGAGATATCTGCTAAATCCTGTCTTCACTGTTGTCGAACACTTGTAGTGGATGGATAACTGGCTCATGGAACGTACGAGGGTGAGTCAAATGAAAGCCTTAAATATTTAAAAAAAATATTATTTATTCTGCAGAAGTGGTACAAAGCTGTGTTACTTTTCAACATAATCTCCCCCACGCTCAATGCAAGTCCTCCAGCGCTTACGAAGTGCATAAATTCCTTTAGAAAAAAATTCTTTTCGTAGTCCGCGCAACCACTAATGCACCGCGTGGCGCACCTCTTCATCAGAACGGAACTTTTTTCCTCCCATTGCGTGTTTGAGTGGTCCAAACATATGGAAATCACTTGGGGCAAGGTCTGGGTTGCTCTCTCTCTTCGTTTCTGGTTGGTAGAAGTGAACCCAGGTTTCGTTCCCACTAACGATTTTTGCAAAGAAGCCATCACCTTCTCGTTAAAACCGCCGAAGAAGTTCTTCACAAGCATCAACAAGTCGTTCTCTCATTTCAGGAGTCAGCTGCCGTGGCACCCATCTTGCAGACACTTTGTGAAACTGGAGCACATCATGCACAATGTGGTGTGACCCGTGACTAATCTGTAAACATGCTGCAATGTCATCCAGTGTCACTCGGTGGTTTTCCTTCACTATGGCTTCAACTGCTACAGTGTTCTGTGGAGTCACAACTCGTTGTGCCTGACCTGGACGAGGAGCATCTTCCACTGAAGTCACACCATTTGCGAACTTCCTACTCCATTCGTAGACTTGCTGCTATGACAAACATGATCACCGTACTGAACCTTCATTCGTACATGAATTTCAATGTTTCACACCTTCACTACGCAAAAGCCAAATAACAGAATGCTGTTCTTCCCTGGATCAAGTCGCAATTGGGGTGGCCATCTTTATACTGATACTGCGACGGTATGTGTGCATCTATACTATGCTGCCGACTACAGGCCATTCTGCACGCAGTTTGTAGCACGCTTACCAACTTACAGGATAACGGCGTGAAATTTCGATTTGTTATTACAAATTTAAGGTTTTCATTTGACTCACCCTCGTAGTTGTGGTGGCCACAGCCCTGCATTTTGTAAACCGTAACCATCGACCAGTTTACATGTAAATGATTTCTTGCATTGGCCGTAAGATAAGTGGTGCTCTCCCTAAACGTCGTCCGTTTTACGCTTTAATTGTAATGAGTCGTTAGGAACGTGTTTACTTGTAATTTTATGGCGCCCTGTTATGGTGCTTGTGCAGCATTACTGGATGTGGAAAAAAATTCTTTTTTCATCGAGATCATAAAGTAGCAGTGACTAGCCACGAGCAGCTTTATTTGTCTGTTGTTGAAACATTTTCTGGCTCGATTTATTCACAACTTTGCCTACTCGTAATTAGTTTGAGAACAGGGCGGCTAACTGTTAGTGCAGCTATTTAAAATTTTGGTTCTGAACCATTAATTTTAATTGCTGTGCTAGCTGGCTTGGTTTACAGTTTCATTTGTTTTATAGATAATTTTTTAAACTCGGGCTAATTGCTGCAGGTTTGAACAATCTGTGTGTTTTATCACGTTTGAGTGGTGTTAATTTTGCTAGTCCTGGGCTCAGGTGGGTTTTATTTTAAATGGAGTTTTAAATTAACTCAGTGATTAATTGAAATACTTGATGTGTAATAACACTTATTATGTGTGTTCTAGAAATTCGTGTCCATACTGCTGTGAACTGTTGCGTGAAGCTGATCTCAGGCGGCTGGTGTCGTCTCTTGGTAAAGATCTGTAGCTGGTTGCTTCTGCAACTAGAATCGTTTGTCGAATGCAGTGCTGTAATAATTTAATTTCATGAGTTTGCATTTTTAATTATTTTGGTAAATGTTTTACGCAATACATTTTTTTATAAATTGAACGTTCGCTTCGTCTGGATGGTCAGCATCTTACACTACCCAGTCTGTGCGTTTGCTGCTGTGGTCCTTTTGTGATTAATTCTGTCTTTCTATTTATGTGTTTGGTCTTTGCACTAAGTAATTTTGCTGTGCCTGTGATTAACTGAAGTAAGCAAGTACCCTCCGCCACACACCATTACGTGGCTTGCGGAGTATGATGTAGATATAAATCGGAATGTTTGTGGAGGAATCGTTGTATATTCTTCCGCGAGTGCCAAAACGAGAGGAGGTGGTGATGATGTTTGGCGCTGGGATCTAAAGCGAGTACCATGTTCTGTCTCATCCCAAAGGGTTCACATCGGGATTCTGGGCAGGCCAATCCTTTTCAGGAACGTTGTTTTTCACAATCCATTGCGTCATAGACGCTGTTTTATGACGTGGTGCGTTATCGTGCTGATACAGTCATCGTCTCCGCACTGTTATTTATACCAGGCGCAGTACACACTGCTGAAAATGCGTTCATGTCTTTCACCATTTAGCGTTTTCTGAAGTGGAACACGGGGACGATGACGTAACAAAGTAAAACACCCCAGTACCATAATACCACCTCTCGCACACCGTAACACCACCTCATCCAAACTTCGCTGTTGGCAGTATGCACGATGGCACTTAGCATTTTTCAAGATACAGCCAAACCTAAACTCTTCTGTCGGATTTATACAGGATATCGGATGATTCATCAGTACAGATCACTTGTTTGCTGTTATCCACTGCCACTGGCTTGGTATTTTACACCATCTCATACCTGGCTTATGAGGAGCTCCTCAACTTATTCTTTTTTATTCCCTACGCATAGTCATCGTGTTGTGTGTATTGCTGGCAGAACATTGGAACTCGTGATTCCTGCCGCTGATAACATGCGATTTTTTTTCTTTTTTTTAAACCAATCTCCGCACTGCTCGGCAGTCCGTGTCCGTAAGTACATGTTGTCTGCCTGGCCTATGTTTAGCTACTGTTGTTTCCTGGTGTTTTCACTCCACAGGCACATAAACAGTCGACATTGGCAGCTCTAGAAGCGTTGAAATGTCCCTAATCGATTTGTGACTTGGGTGAATCCTATCACTAGACACGTTACGAGTCACTCAGTTTTGCTCGCTTAGCCATTCTGCTGTTACTGCTTCTCTACTGACTACACAATACTTCCCCCCCCCCCTCCCCTCCTTTTATTTCTGCGGGACCGGCTCTCGTGACAGCTAGTGGTCAGTTCCACGTTGCTTAGGGGTATCGAAACTTTTGATCGGATAGCGTATGTGAGATAGATCCCTCCGCAGTTGACTTTAGAATTGACATATCGACGTGTTTATGAGCATGAAGAATGATGATAGATTAAATGCGGGGAAGATGGTAATCGGGGTATGATGGCTGTCTGCTCGTGTTACTTCACTGTATCAAGAGAGCATAGCACCCAGCTGTCCACTGAGTCCTTGAGTACAAGTATCGAATGACAAGCGGTAGATGCAGTTGTTGATGGACATTTTTCCCTTCGGGAGATAAAAAAACTGTGATATGTATTAAAATTAACACTGTCAAGTAATCGAAGATAAATTTAAAAACAATAGTAGTGTTACCACTTCTAACCGTAGGTTTATCATGTACTCTGGGTGTTGAACTATGCATGAATCCAGCTATTTCCCGTTTGCTGCTGCACTGGAACACGTATTTCAATTTGAATCTCACCCAGGTGCCGGGTAACATGGGTACCCGTACTACCTAATGAATGTGTAAGCGCAGTCATTGTATCTAATGGAAGTATTATAGCGAATCAGAAACCTAGAGAGTCAAAAATGGCGTTATTTCTCGTCGCACAAACCATAGAGCAGGGAAGCAAACGATCACAACCTTCAGGGATACACTAACACTCTACTGGGACACCTTGGACCACTACACGTCGCGAGGGATACCTATCACTATTGCATCACATTTATATCTTAAAAATTACTATTTCCAGATGAAATCAATACGTAAATAAAGGTATGAATAAATATTCGACCTCCAAATCAAATCGAAACGATGTATGCGAAAAAACTTGCCCCTCTTCTGGTAACGATGTACCGTAGGCCTTTGGTTAAGTGAAGTGCTTCTGATGGTTGGAAAATGCAAAAAGCAGACGCACAGCCGTATTTTGCTGACGTCGGTCTGTTGCAGAATTTTGGAAAACATTTTTCGCTCCCGTATTATGACATTTCTGGAGACTGAAAATGCCCTCAATAGGAATCAACACGGCTTCCGAAAACAAAGATTTTGTGAAATCCAGCGCAGTTCGTCCACGAGATCCGAAAGGCGTTGGATGCAGTTCAGGTCTCCCGCTTACTGAACAAAACATGAGCGCATGGAATATCAGACTAGTTGGGAGGCTGGATCGAAGAGTTTCTGACAAACGGAACACAGCACGTCATTGTCAACGGAGAGGTCATTGTCAACGGAGAGGAGTCTTCAGAGGTAAAAGCAACTTAGCGCATAATGACCAAGTGGGTAAGATCGGAAGTTACATAAGGATTTTCACAGATGACGCTGTTGTAAATATAAAAGTCACAACACCATAAAATTATAGCGAAATGCCGGACGACCAGCAGAGGTTCGACGCTTGTTGCAAGGAGTGACAGTTGAGCCTCAACATGTGGTAAACAAATGTTGATTGCAGAACGATCACTGGAAGCAGTTGCTTCCCTAAAATATCTAGACATCTGAAGTGGAACGACCAGATCAAATTAATTGCGGGTATGGCAGATGCCTGACAGTCATTGCAAGTATCCTCAGAAAATGAGTCTGTCAACAAAGGAAGTAGTGTATAAAACACACGTTGCTCCAATTCTTGAATATTGCTCGTCAGTCTGGGATCAATACCAGATAGGACAGATAGAGAAAGCCAAAGAAGAGCCACAAGTTTCGTTACAGGTTTATTTAGTAAGCGCGTGAGCGTGACGGAGATGTCAGACAACTGCAGTGGCAGACGCTGCAAGAGAGGCGTTCTGCAACACGCTCTGATCTACTGCTAAAATTCCGAGAGCATACTTTCCTTGAAGAGTCAACCAATGTATTGCTATGTATATCTCGCAGAAAGATAAAATTGCCGAGATTCGAGCCCACACGGAGGCGTATCAACGATAATTCTTCCCTCGAGCCATACGCAACTGGAACAGGAATAGAGGTGAAACTGGTGCATAAAACACCGTCCAACACACACAAAGTTGGCTTGCGGAGTATAGCAGACCTTCCGCGAACGAGAGCAGTAGGCTTGACCAGGCGGTAAGAATACACCGCACTTGCCTTCATCGATTTATGGAAACCACAGAAAACTTACATCTGAACGACAGGACGGAGATTTGAACAGCTGACCTGGCGAATGGCAGTCCAATCTTACCACTGCCTCTCGTCGTTTGATACGGTACACGACTGATTGTCCAGATTGTAAAACGAATGGGAACCGAGAAACTTTGTTAGCGATGCCGATACTGAGCTTAGCGAAAGTAAGTCAAAAGTGATACAGTTTTATGCCAACTGCGAAATGAATGACATTAAAAACAAACATTTATAGTTTTAATTTGGCTGAAACTTATATTTCCAGAATATTTTTAGAAGTTAATTATCTAAATGGATAATTTTCCTTGTCCAGTCTCAGCAAAATCTTTTCGATTTGCTTTAAGAAAAATTTTTCAATGTAATTCACCTACGCATATGTATGTCTCAGAGAATGTTCATCACACTAAATTACATCACATCCCCAATCCTACATCACAGCGAACCTGTGTGTTATTACTTTTATTGCTTATTTCTCCAGTCTTGAGGTGACGTGTAACCTTCCAAATTGCACACAATGATTATCAGGTGGAAGCCAATTAATCTGTCAGCACAATAGACCCTCTGACGCCGTAGCTGCACTTCTAGATAGTTAGAAGAAGCGTTAAATTGATAATGTTCTTCGCAGAAGTCTTTTAATTGACTTGAGGGGTACCTAATCGCAATTTGTCTCTGAAAGTGGCTCCCTTTCTGGTCCTTTCTTTCTTTCTGTAACAATTCTCATTACCTCCTTACCTCCGGAGTTGTAATTCAATGAAATGGTGTACTTTGTCAGAGGTAATCACTTCTAGCATCTAGATATGCAGACGTGTCGCAAGAATTTGCTTATCAACGTGTGACTGCTATTCAATGTCATTTCTTGCTGTACGTATTACGGCTTCACGAATCAGACTGGGATACGAAAGTAACAAATACTGAATGAACCAGTGCTCCCTAATCACCTCTTTAGTACAATCTCTCGGGATATATGAACGCTCTTATAAATCCGTCTGCGTTGTCTAGGGGACCCACTCACCATAGTAATTACCTGTTCCTTAAACAGTAGGGTCTAGCTGAAAGGATTATCAAGGTCAGGAACTACGTGGACCAGCTTAAACAATTTAGGCAACGTAAGTTAAGAAGTGTTCGGAAATTCCTGTTACAGTCTTTTAGGTCTTGTAGTGGGGATTGAGTACGTAATATTTGAATAGGAAAGTACCGTTTCCGTTCTGCGACGGTTTCAATTCAGAGGTTTTGCTCATCCACTTCTGTTTAAGGAATTGAACTCGGCGTGCCTAGCTATTAGGTAAGAATTCGAAAGGAAACATCCCTTTTATCACTTAAGCACATTTGTTTGTATAAGGGGCGTTGAAAAAGAAATGAGCCGGAGTCTGGAATGCGCAAGGTAATATTGTGGCGAGTGTAACGAGGTGCTGTTCCGCCCAGAGCGTCGAAGTTCACAGCCCGTCGCTAGAGGGCACAGGCGCACGTCACGTGACCATACAGAGCTAGCAGCAGCCAGTCGCGTTGCGAACACTGACATTCGTCAACAAATGTGACAAATGTACGGCGAACACTGCATGTCCCCTGCAAGGGTCAAGGCATGGCACAAGCGCTTCATTGAAGGACGGGTGTCGTTAGCCGATGATGCACGGCCTGGAGCATCACGCTGGATTACCATAGCCGCCGTGGTCGGATTGAGCGTCGGAAGTGTTCACACCATCATGAAAGAGCGACTGCACATGCGCGAAGTGTGTGCCCATTGGGTGTCCAGTCTTCAACCACACCAGGAAGGATGGCGAATGGCCCACTGTCTAGCTCATCTGCAACGCTATGCTCGGGAAGGGAATGCGTTCCTTTCACGAGTGGTGGCGGGAAATGAGTCAAGGTGTCAAGGTGTCATCACTTCGAACCAGAATCGAAACGAAAACGTCTCCAGTGGAAGCATCCAGGGTCACCACCAAGGCCATCCATATGAGTGCAGGAAAGGTTATACTAACGTTCTTCTTTGACCAAGATGGCCCCCTTATGATTCACTTCCTGCAGCACGGGACAATAGTGAATGCCCACGTTACTCGCAAACCTTGACCACCCTTCGCCAAGCGATCAAATCAAAACCACTGGGCAATCTCACCCGTGGGATCATTCTGCTCCACGACAATGCAAAGCCTCATATGGGCAACACAATCGCGGCACTCCTGCAGAAATTCAAATGGGAGGTTCTAGGCTACCCTCCATACAGTCCGGACCTCTTTCCCTGCGCTTACGCTATTTTCGGTCCTCTTAAAAAGGAATTGAGGGGCAAACGATCCACCTCGGACGACAACGTCCAGCTGTACGTGCGGAACTCGTTAATATCGCAGCTCCGGGAATTTTATGAGACAGCCATTCCCCGCCTTGTGTCGCAATGCAACAAGTGTCTCAACAGCCAGGGTCAAAACTTCTAACATACAGGTATTGGTTTCTGTAATTATGCCTCCGGCTCGTTTCTTTTTGAACGCCCCTTATATTAACACTTAAACATTACGTGTTTACATTATGCCAAAACAAAAAAGAACCCAGCATACTGTACGTACAGAATTGTAATGATGCATTGCAACAGCTGTTCGATGTGATGATCACCAACGTTGTTACAGACATTGTACCTACGAAGCATGTTGTGGTACACACTTTCCATACCACGTGCTGTCTCTTCAGTTAATAGTGCGGCGACCAGAACTCGTACCAGCAGATCTTCCTCTGTCTCTACAAGAGTCTCGTAAATTAAACTCTGCATACTATCCCACAAGAAGTAGTTCGTTGGAGTTAAATCCGGTGGTCGCACTACTCTATTGCATACCAGGACAAGCAACTCTGAGACTTTTCTCTTTCCATCAGCAGACGTGGGTGCGTTGTACATGAGAACTGAAATCATCGTGGTACGTTCCAGGCATTGGTTCCTATTCAAAATGTAATGTACTCGCTGTCCTCTACAAGTCCTAGAAATTTGTGACGGAAATTTCCGAACACATTGTGTAACTAGAGTTTATTCTATTAAATTTGAAGCAGTGCGGTCTTTCGATATCAGGAACATCACCTTGATGCAAACATCGTTGCTGATCGCAGGCGGTGAGACTGACTTAGTTAAAGATGACTCAGTCCATTTTCTACATAGCATTTTGTTTTTACATCTGTAGTACCACGCTCATACGAGCATGGAGGGCTGTTTTAAAACTTAGTTTCTTTTCCTCAAATATTCCAGTGCACTTGCTGTGGGACATTGAGAATATTTGGGAGAGAATGCCCAGTTTCGAGTTGCACTTCATTATCAACTGGAGCCTGCTGAAAAACTTACTCGAAACTGGGGATTCGAACTCAGGCTAGTGTCATGATGTAACATAGTTAGGCCCCTTGAAAAAAAGAGACAGCATTGGTCGTATATTTTTTACTATTGCAAAATCGATTTTCTGTCACTGAGTGACCATCTTCAGTGCTAGAAGTTAAAAAATTTTTTCCACATTGCGATCAGAGAGTACAACATAGAAAATCACAATTACATCTGCATATGAACATAACACTTGTTAGAAACAAACCTATATTGTATAACTTAAATTGGGATGCACTGTTGTCACTAAGCTTACGGCGATCACATAGACTGAGGTCGCTGTTTACCTGCACTTGTTCAGCAGACCTCGGTGTGACGGGGCTTGACACGCCCTCTATGTGACATGTGTCACGTGAAGACATAGTGTTATTGGTTTTGCGAATTATTAACACTAAATAACTCTTGTACTTTTGTGAATGGTGTAGTAATTCAAATTTAAAATGTACGTACAACACATAGCAGACGCAGGAAAATATCTAAAATACATTGGCATATTGTTTTTTATAAACTATAAAAACATAAAATAGATCAATGATAAGTTGTTAGAGTGCAGAACATGTAAAAAGCAAAAGATAATGCCAAAGAATAATAAATGAACAACATAAAAAAAGGCGCAACACAGGTCTTACTTAAAAAACGTAACACCCACTATCTGGCGTGGGAAGTCAAAAGTACAACGTTCGTAATTTATGTAACAAACGTTAATACCAAGGAGTCAATATATAAAAAATAATAACGTTAATACCAAGGAGTCAAATATATAAAAAATAATCACAGTACGAAACTGCCGTTACTTAATAATTAAAATGCCGTGCAAATGTAAGGTGCGAACAAGTAGTATACATCAATCATCGAGAAACAATATGCCAATGTATTTTAGATATTTTCCTGCGTCTGCTATGTGTTGTACGTACATTTTAAATTTGAATTACTACACCATTCACAAAAGTACAAGAGTTATTTAGTGTTAATAATTCGCAAAACCAATAATACTATGTCTTCACGTGACACATGTCACATAGAGGGCGTGTCAAGCCCCGTCACACCGAGGTCTGCTGAACAAGTGCAGGTAAACAGCGACCTCAGTCTATGTGATCGCCGTAAGCTTAGTGACAACAGTGCATCCCAATTTAAGTTATACAATATAGGTTTGTTTCCAACAAGTGTTATGTTCATATGCAGATGTAATTGTGATTTTCTATGTTGTACTCTCTGATCGTAATGTGGAAAAAATTTTTTAACTTCTAGCACTGAAGATGGTCACTCAGTGACAGAAAATCGATTTTGCAATAGTAAAAAATATACGACCAATGCTGTCTCTTTTTTTCAAGTAAACCTGTTATCTGGTCGTGGTGCACAGGACAACATGGAGTCGCCAATCAATAGTTAGGCCCCACTAAAACTAAAACGCCAGAGAAAAAACATGTTAAATATACATACAGAGATATCCTGTAACTAAAAGAATGTTAATTTTGTTATTATTTCAGTCAAACGTCGGTTACAATAAAATTTGCACTGATCGACTTAGTTTAGTCTACCCGTATCCAAAGGCAATTTTGAAATAATATTACACTGCGAAGTTTTTTAAGTTCAAAGACGCCTACTGCTTACATATATTCAGAGTACAGACGACCGAAACAAGGGAACATCTCTAATGAGGTACATAGTAGTTTGCACCAGTCATGCGGCCAAAAGGGACTTGGCTACGCAGGTAAATTCTAACTATATAGACAACAACATGGACATTAGATACCCAAATCCTTCTACTTCTTTTTGTTTAGGCGCAGTAAAATACAGTGCAGTGGGGACCAAAGATAAGGTAGATGAGCTGGAAGTACAGTTAAATCAGACCAAATGAGATGTAGTAAGAACTTCCGAGGAAACACGAGTACCAGACTGAATTAAAATCAGGACTTTTTATAAGTGACGAACAGAAAAGGGAGAAAATTAAGGTCTTAAATCGGTTGTAATATAGGAAGTTAAAAAAAGGAAATGACACTACATTGCATCACTTAAGATGGCAGAGGACACAGTGACAACAGAGAGACTGTTTGACAAGTGTCCTTACAGTTTTTGAAATATTTCTATACTTCAAAAGATACATGTGAGGAAATAATTGATTCAAACTAAATAAATATCCCGAAAAATTATATTCATTTTGCAATATAAATTTCGGTTGAGACCCCGTACCGAATGCCATTTATGTAGTGATAAATTTTGTGTTGTCCAATATGAAATATTAAGCTAATTATGATTATTAATTAGAATATAATTGCACTTCAGTGCAGCATATGCAAGTAATAGCAAATAAACTAGCGCCACATTGGAGTGGTGTACATCATAATTGCTTCTCTTTTCACAGAATAT
Source organism: Schistocerca nitens (assembly GCF_023898315.1). Classification (NCBI taxonomy): domain Eukaryota; kingdom Metazoa; phylum Arthropoda; class Insecta; order Orthoptera; family Acrididae; genus Schistocerca; species Schistocerca nitens. The sequence continues at coordinate 403,944,023 of NC_064619.1, read as the reverse complement.
ATTGCTTTGGATCACAGCTGGATTGAATACCTTTCGTCACGTAATGTGATATAAAAGGAAAGAATATTATGCCTGTTGTGTAGGTAATTATCTCAGTGTTGGTTTCCCAGCTTACAGTTACTACTTTGAGAGACACGCAACGTCGCCAGACGTACGTCACTTGAAAGTTTTAGTGCATGCCATTACGAGGCAGTGGGTAAGGTGTGCTGTCGACGAGGGACCGTGACCCGATGGACTCTGGATGTCAGGATTTCCGGGCAGTTAGCGCAAATGTGGCGGACGATGGGTGCAAAGTACCACCTCCCCGAGGCACTTTCGGCAAAAGGAAAACCAGCCATCATCAAACGTACAGCATAAGCTACATGTAATTTTAAATGTGAATAGCCTTCTGGCGATGAACCTGACAGTTCGAAACTTAAAGGTACTATTAACGGTGACTCGTCACTGTTTTTACTGTATTTTATTTGCTTGGTATTTTATCTTTCGTGACTTGATATAATGAGTAATACCTAAAAAATATCCTGTTAGAAAATACTCTGATAATTCGCGGTCGTGTGTCATATTGTTTTAGAGGAAGGCTGACTGGATTTGTCTAGAAAGTTATTACATTGCCATTATCTTCACCTTAATTCATGGAGAAAAATCATGAACGGAGGTGAATAAACGAAAAATGACAGGATGGATCTCAACGCTTGGGGTTCTCGTTAACATTCTGATGGGAGCATGAAAACAGCTCACTTCTTTCTCAGTTGAGCACATACGGTCTTTCGTGAAATACTATAGACACTAATCGTGAATACAACTATCATAAAAGTGTGTTCTAAATTATATGTGTTATTCAAAACATGTAAGTTTGTACACTAACAACCACGAAAAACACTCCACTCAAAATATCCGCTTCTACTGTCACACTTCATGAGTAAACTATGTCTATGACAAACAATTCTACGCTGGCATATGTTGTTCTATGAAATAGTATTTCACCAGCAACTGACGTTATTCTGTCAGTAGTGTATGTAAAGTTAACTTTCTGTCATTTATATCAAAGAGAAATAAACATCTCAGAGCACAAAGCAGTACTTCTAACAGCAACTTTTAGCTGTGTTCATTAATAATTAAACTAATTCACTATGTAAGGTAAACTCTACCTGTGATCTTTTGTATGTAAAAAAACAAATTATTAAGCTCAAAGTAATATATTTGAAACGAAGTAACTCAGTTGTGTCATGTAAATTCTATTCCACTTTCATGTAGAAAACCAAATCAACATATCTTCTTAAATAACTTTCCACAAATCTAAATATTATATCACTCAGGGAGAATGACATTAGAAGCATAGCTAACTTCTCCTGTACTAATGATTGCATCATATATTCGTAGAAGCGCAGGAAATAATACTTTTTCGCCTACCTTTGTTCAGTAGACTTATGTCAGCACTCTAGTCACACATTTGACTCGTTGATTTGAAGCTTTACCGCACAGCTTACCTTCATACACAATTGAAACTAGCAGTCATAAAGATACACCAGGAAAACAGAAGCTGGAATGAACGTTATATTACTGCCATTGGACTCTTTCAATATAGAAACTTCAGCAAGCACTATGAAGAGGTCTTCTACACGATCCAGTCACATTAAAGTGTCCACTGTCTATGTTCAACGACAACGTGCAATAATCACTCACAGACGCCAGGTGACAGCACAAGCAGTGAACATTATATGAAGCGTCGGATGCACACGCAAAACAGTGCAGTCGTGGTTGTGATGAGGAAATGGAGCGATTTATCTAACGTCCAAAAGGCCATGATAATTGGATTTAGGGACAAGGATGGAAGCGTTTCTGAAACGGCTAAGTTTGTAAACTGTTTGCATTCCGCCGTGGTTCAAGTATACAATGTATGACAAAATGGCGCCATCCAAAACCAGCGATGAGGAAACTGTGGTGTCCGCCCCCCCCCTTCCATCCTGTTCTTTCCCCACCTACCCTCGCTCTGCCTCCCTTCTCCCCCCCGCCCACAAGTCCTTCTGCACTCACCTCCTCTGCCTTTCCCCACTCCCTCTCGCAGCTACCCAGTCCCCCCCCCCCCCCTCTTATGAGTTCTCATCCTCCGTCGGCTCCTTACCCCCTCCTCACCACTTCGTTTTTCCTCCCCTCCCCCCCTTTTCTTTCCCATCATCTGTCCAGGTTCCCCGTCTGCCCTCGGCTGTGGTGTGTCATATCTCTGCCAATATTTTAGTGCAGTGTTCAAGTGAGTGTTCAGTGTTGTGCGTCTTTCCAAAGTGTTGCGAACAGAAATCATGCTGTCGCTGGGTGTGATTTTTATATATCTTTCGAACAGAAAACAGACTGTCGCCGTGTTTTTTAATTGTATGTCTATTATATTACCTGTCTGCTTCCTGTGTATTTTATTCACATCACCAACCCTTTGTTTTATGTTTTAAGTTCCACAATTTTCCGCCATTTTACCATTTAAGTCACCGATTTTGCAGCCTACTTTTATTATTTATTATCTTAATTTTTATAAAACAAATTCTGCAGGCTGAAGAGCGGCGTACTAATCTGCTGCCAGCCGGCCCTCTTGGGGGGAATCTGAACTCAATAAAGGAATAAATAAATAAATAAACTGTAGTGCGCCGCGGACCATAGGTTTCAGGGGCGAACGGCGACTGCGGAGATTTGTACGGGGAATAGACATGCTCCTGTTGAGCAGCCGACCGCCCAGGTGAGCTAAGGGGATACCAATAGTTTCTCCTCAATGACCATTCAGCGAATGTTGCTGCGTACAGGCCTCCGCAGCTGCGCTTGGTTCACGTACCAAAGCTAACTACTGTTCATCGGCGACGAAGGCTGGACTTCGCACGTCAGTACCGCAAGTGAACGTGCACTAAATGGTTACAGGTGGCCTTTCCAAATGAATCACGTTTTATGCTCCATCGGACAGATGGTGGCTATAGTGTATGATGCGAAACATCTGAATACAAACATCCTGCAACAACGTTAACGTCTAGGGTATATTGCCGCGGTGTTCCCTGGGTGATCTTGTCATTCTAGAATGCACAATGTGTCAACACAAGTATGCATCTATCCATGGGGACCATGTCCACCCCTACATACAGTTTGTTTCTCTACGGCACGATGTCCTGTACCGGCAGGATAATGCAACATGTCACACAGCTTGCAGTGTACGGGCTGGTTCGAAGAGCACCAGGATGAATTAACAATACTCCCCTGGCCACAAAACTCCCAGGATTTAAAACCGATCTAGAATCTGTGAGACCACCTCGATCGGGCCGATCGCGCCGTAGATCTTCAACCGAGAAACCTAGTGCAGCTGGCCACGCCACTGGAGTAAGCATGGCCCCAAAGCCCTAGCAGTACCTCAAAGAACCCCACTGACTCTCTTCCTGCACGTCTCGTAGCCGCCTGCGCTGCAAAAGGTGGTTATTCAGGCGTTTGAAGGTGGTCGCATTAATGTGACTGGACAGTGATCAACAAGATATTATACTTAACTGATGTCCCTTCGTATCAGCGGTTAATCAGTTAACACAGTAACCTCAGCCTCGATATACATTTACTTCGAGTGGGATTCGAGTTTGCGTCAAACTCAGTGCGGTGAATCAGCGGCTCAAGACACTGCCCCAACTGGCAGTTGGCGCCAGAGCAAGTTTTGCGTTCCTGCAGAGGCATAGCATCTCCACCCTCCCTCCCATCTGCAGAATTGCGGAACACAGCCCTACGCCGAGGCTAGAAGTAGTGTGGGGTGATAATGGAGACGGCGACGGCGGTGGAACAGGGAAGGAGTATCATGTAAAGCCATTACCGGGGATCGTTGACAGCAGCAGGGAAACACTTCGAATACGGTGCTTGGCCAGGATTGTCACACCGTTTGTCTTGTTTATGTCTCAGCGTGGCTTGCTTAATGAGTTTGCTGCCAAGAACCCACATGCACAGGGTGATTTTTCCCACTGTGTAGAAATGATACGGATTGATCGATGAGAGGTTACGGAACAAAAAAGATCTAATGAACACATGTTCGGAAGTGCACGATTTCCGTGTTACCATTTATTCAGTCATACTTTGTTACAGAGACTGCGGTCTAATAAGAGCTGTACCATGCAGCCACAGCTACAATATGCATGGTCTCCTCCTCATACATTTGTTCCTGATACATTACGCCCTAGCCCCTCTCCTTTTAACTTCTCTTGCTGACTCACCTTGTAGTTAATGTGATACAGCGTTGTAACAATGGTTCCATATTCGAATCGAGAGCTTGCGGACAAGGCAAATGGCAAGGGGTGGCAGGCAGCAAGGTCGTATCAGGAGACCTATTCTCGCCAACAACCACAGCAATCAATGTTTGTAATGGTGTTTCACCGTTTGTTTGAGGCAGTGTTGTTTCAGGAAGCAGGAAATCATGAAGGACGTACCGGGAATGTTAGGACACCAGACTTGCAGGAAAATGTGATTAACACTGTGAAAGGCGACTGCCGTATGAGTACCAGGCAGTTGGCCCGCCAGTACAGGGTGAGCCAGACGATCGTGGGGAGTGGTCTCGATGACAACTGTTGCTAACATTATCACCTAAAGTGTGTTCCGGGCTTACTAGCGACAGACGTTCCACATCGGGAGCAGTTTTATCACTGTTTACTTCACCAGGTAACCACCATTCTTTGATTTGTGTCCCATCCTATTCATAGATGAAGCCATCCTTACACGGAGTGGTATTTTCAGCTTTCATAACAGTCAACTGCGGGATAGTATGCAGAAGCCCTGTGGTACAGTGACAGCAAATCATCACCGTCGGTGCAGCAGGCATGTGTGGGTGGGGATAATTTGCGACCATATTGTGGAACCAGTGTTCCTTCCACGTCGCATAACAGACCGGAACTATCGGCGTTTCTTGCCGGTAACTACCTCTCCTGCTGGAAGAAGTGTCATTGATGACTCGAAGGGTTACGTGGCTGCTACATGATGGTGCCCCAGCCCACTTCGCCGTTAATTGTGGGCGCGTCTCAAAGGTGCCTTCCCTGGTAGATGGATCGGAAAAGGTAGTTCAGCTGCACAGCCTGCTCGTTCACCGTATCTCAACCCCTGCAATTTGCAGTGATGGGGCTATCTCAAAAGTATCGTGTTTGCTGAGCCCATTCCACTTGTGAAGACACTGAAGCAACGTATTCATGCTGCCACTGACACTGTTCGGATACAACCTGGCCGATGTGAACGTGTGAGACAGAACATGCTACGGTGCTTACACGCATTCGGTGAGGAACACGGAAACCATTTTCAACACATACTGTAACTGTGGCTGCATGGTACAGCGCGTATTACACCGCAGTCTCTGTAACAATGTATGATTTATTAAATGGTCTCTAGCATAGAAACCATGCATTTCCGGGCATAAGTTCATTAGACCTTTCTTGTTCCGTATCTTCTCATCGATCAATCCATAGAGTTTGTACACGGTGGAAAAAATCACCCTATATACACTATGTGATCAAAAGTATCTCGACACCTGACTGAAAACGACTTACAAGTTCATGGCGCCCTCCATCGGTAATGCTTGAATTCAATGTGGTGTTGACCAACCCTTAGCCTTGATGACAGCTTCCCGCTCCCAGGAATACGTTCAATCAGGTGCTGGAAGGTTTCTTCGGGAATGGCAGCCCATTCTTCAAAGAGTGCTGCACTGAGGAGAGGTATCGATGTGCGTCGATGGGGCCTGGCACGAAGTCGGCGTTACAGAACATCCCAAGGGTATTCTATAGGATTCAAGTCAGGACTCTGCGCAGGCCAGTCCATTACAGGGATGTTGTTGTCGTATAATCACTCCGCCACAGGCCGTGCATTATGAACAGGTGCTCGATCGTGTTGAAAGATGCAATCGCCATCCCTGAATTGCTCTTCAACAGTGGGAAGCAAAGCGGTGCTTAAAACATCAATGTAGGCCTGTGCTGTGATAGAGCAACGCAAAACAACAAGCGGTGCAAGCCCCCTCCAAGAAAAACACGATCAAAGCATAAAGCACCGCCTCTGAATTTTACTGTTCGCACTGTACTACACAAGCTGGCAGATGACGTGCATCGGGCGTTCGCCATACCCACACCCTGCGAGGCGTCGTTTGGCATTTACGGGCGTTCAAAATAGCTCTGAGCACTATGGGACTTAACATCTATGATCATCAGTCCCCTAGAACTACTTAAACCTAACTAACCTAAGGACATCACACAACACCCAGTCATCACGAGGCAGAGAAAATTTTACGGGCGTGATGTGTGGCTTATGAGTAGCCGATCGACCGTGAAATCAAAGTTTTTTCACCTCTCTCCTGTCTTAGTACTTGCAGTGGATCCTGGTGCAGTTTAGAATTCCTGTGTGATGGTCTGGATAGATGTCTGCCTATTACACATTACGACCCTCTTCAACTGTCGGCGGTTTCTGTCAGTCGACAGACGAGGTCGGTCTGTACGCTTTTGTGCTATACGTGTCCCTTCACGTTTCCACTTCGCTGTCGCATAAGAAATAGTGGATCTAGCGATGTTTAGGAGTGTGGAAATCTCGCGTACAGATGTATGACACAAGTGACACCCAATCACCTGACCACTTTCGAAGTCCGTGAGTTCCACGGAGAGCCCCATTCTACTCTCTCACGATGTCTAATGACCACTGAGGTCGCTGATATGGAGTACCTGGCGGTCTATGACAGCACAATGCACCTAACATGAAAAAGTATGTTCTTGGGGGTGTCCGGATACTTTTGATCACATAGTGCATGTGAGAACCAGCCCACTGCTGTCGTCAAGACTATACCGGAGTCGCTGCAGTATGACGATGACCAGCAAGAAGGCACTACGGCAAGCTAGTATCTTAGAAGGTACTCAGCTGGACGAAGCTGAGCAGGAAATTCGCGCAGCAAAGCATGGAGGTAGCCGGGTGGGGTCTGGGATTTGGGCTTGCGGCAGCTTGCTGTCAGCAAGGGGCAGTACTTCCTGTCTGAGCCAACAGACGTTGCTTGGCGAGCTGTGTGTTCAGCCACGACGGTGTTGATGAGGTTGTGGCCACTGTGTTCGGCCTAAAATTTCTGTTGTACAGCCGCCTTTGCCTGGGTGGATTTAATTTAAGTTTTGCAAATGTTAAACGAATTGTTTGTTATGTACTTTACTGCTGGTGTTCGTTGAATTTTGCTATAATTTATTGTGGCCTGTGGCTAGCAGTTGGTAGCCCGGTTTATTGTGCTTTTTTGTCTGTTTACTGTTCATATTGTTAACGTCTTGTATTAACATTAGATTGGTACTATGGAGTGTCGGTTTCTGCTACGGTATTTTTTTCTGTGGATGCTATGTCCTTAGCTAGTATTTGATTATTTTATTTATTTCTTGTCATTCCTCTATAGCTTGCGTAGTTATTTATAGTACGCTTGTATATTGTTTTGTGCCCTCGTTATTAAAGATAAAGGTATTCTGAGTGGCAGAGGATTTTACTGTTTATGTTGTACTAGGTGTTAAGTTCTACTTTCTTATGAATTGCGTGCTGGCTGTTTTACTTGTGTTCGATCTTATTCTTGCTCTCTGATTTGTTGCGTTTTGATGTTAATATATGTGCTTAAGACTTATTTAGGAATTATGTGCACACAACCCGCAACTACATACCACCCCCAGCGTTTCCTGCACCTCAACTCTACATGATCGCTTCGTATGGTTTCTGTACAAATAATTTCTATAAGCGTTTAAGTCTGCATTGCTTACTTTGCCTGAATTTTTGTTCGCCCGACCATTCATGTGCCTTAATCCTCTTCTCTTCTCATGATGCATGCACCACTGCTCTCCTCCGCATCCAAAAGTGGTAGATTCCAATACATCTGTTCCTGGTCAGTGTTCGTTACATTTTCATAAATCAATGTCCTGGGAACATTATTTCTGTCTTGCATAACTTTGCATAATGTTGGAGACACAGAATTACTCTCACTCTGAAATACTAAGTATAATTCCTAATAAGTAAAGCATTTTCAACACTATGACAATCATGTTCTCAGTATATAGATTCATTTCACGAGGGGCGCTCAATAAGTAATGCAACACATTTTTTTCTCGGCCAGTTTCGGTTGAAAAACGTGGAATTTGTTTTGAGGCATCGTGGAATATTCCCTCTTCAGCCCCTGTAGTTTCATGAAGTTCCGAAAGGTGTCGGCGACGTACACAGCCTTCAAATCGGCGTCTGTAGTGAGGTGCGTTCCGTGCAGAGAGCAGTCATTAAGTTCCTTTTGAGGCAAACCAGAGAATCGCTGATATTCACAGGTGCTCGACGAATGTCTGGGGAGATCTGGGAGTGAACAGAAGCTCGGTGAGTCGTTGGTCGAGGCGCCTGTCACCATCAGAACGTATTGGCTATATCCCGCGTGCCGGCCGGCTGCACACAGCTGGGACTCTTACGCCTAGTTTACACGACGACATTGGGTTGCGCCACTCGTTGCGTGGAATGAGTTGTACGTAAGTGGTTTCATATATGACTGTAGACACGGCGACACCAGTATACACTTCAGTTTCGTCGTTTTGGGGGTCCCTGAGTCGTGTCTGAAATGAAAGTTTTGGCAGCTGCATGTCGCACGAGTTGTGATGGAGTTAAAGATTGTGCGTGGAATCGCTGCATTAAAAAAAAAATAAGAAACGTGTTTCGATTCGTGACTGGATGAAGAAAAGACTTCAGCTCGGTTGCTCAGCATCCTTGCTAAAATTTTTAACGGAAGGCCCAAGAAGTTCTTTTAATTATCTTAGAATGTCACCATAACTGTTCACTATTCTTCTAAATAGAGTTAATTACGCGATAAGGAGTAAAGGTACTGTAACGCATGAAGCACAGTCGCCAGAACTGAAATTACATATCGTATTGTGTGCATTACAATCGAAAACCCTCGGCATGGTACAAGATGCGGTTTTAGTTGGTGATGACGATTTTTCATAAACACCAATAATTATTAACATTAACAGCAATAATTATTCGAAGCAGGACGACTGAGAAGAGAATGGTTTGCAAACTACACTCTTGAAGATAGATCTAAACAGTGGCAATATTTCAAAACTGTAACATATGTGAATGGGGAGCACTGCTGCGACGTTTTAAATAGATGGATATTGAATAAAGAATGTAGCTTCCTGAATTTGTATAGCCTTCCATCCTGTCAACAATATTCCTTAAGAAAGAGTTGGCCAACTGGAATGATGGAATTTTAGTCTTGTAGACGAGAGCATTGAGAGCATTGCCACAGCTAGAATTACACTTACTTGTATTTTTCTAAATTCAGTTGTATACGTGCTCCTAAATCAATATATTTCGTCCTGCAGCTCAAATATTGTCAAACCATCTATATTATAATCGCATATGACGGTCTCAGCGGCAGCAAAATGTTGCTTATTTTTGTAATCAGCATCACTGAAGTCCCACAACACCTATGCAAAGCATAGATATCCATAAAGCGAACTTATTCTCCGTTCCCCACTTCATATTTCAGTTTGTCTACACTCTACGAACACACCTAACCTCAAAACTCATGGAACTAGTGTCGTCAAAGTTCACCAACGAGTTGCGCAAACGCGCGGCGCGCATGCGCAGTAGCCGGTAGCGCAGTTGCCTGCAACCTAGTGTCGTCGTGTAAACTAGGTTTTACAATGTTGCAACACGCGGACACTCTCATTCGAGGAGACTGACGGAGCGCAATCGAAAACCTCGCTGCTCAGCTCGACGTCTCCGTTGGTAGTGCCGACACACTCGTCCACCAGTTGGGGGACTCAAAGGTGTGTGGCCACCGGTTTCCTCGCCGCCAGACAAAGGACCATAGAGAGCAACGAAGGACCGTCTGTGCGGAATTAGTTGCGCGTTAAGAGGCTGATCGTGAAATTTTTTACCGAAAAGCGCCTCAAGCAATGACCCATGGGTTCACCACTTCTAACCGGAAGCAAAACGGTAATCCATGGAGTGGCGCCACACCACGTCTCCTCCTTCAAAGAAAAAGTTCAAAGCCGCATCCTCCGCCGGTATATGCACGGTGACGGTCTTCTGGGACACCGAAGAGGTTGTTCTGCTCGATTTCGTGGCTCATCATGAAACAGTCAACTCTGAAGGTATTGTGCTACCCTCAGCAAAGAAACAACTTCAGCTTGCTCGTCGCTATAAGAGGGCAAACGACCTTCTCCTCCTCCATGACAACGCACGGCCTCACACAAGTCTGCGCACCCGAGAGGAGTTCACAAAACTTCATTGGACTATTTTTCTCATCCACCCTACATCCCGGATTTCGCAACTTCCGACTTCCATCTGTTTGGCCCAATGAAAGATGTTCACCGTGGGAAGCAGTACGTAAGTGGAGGGGAGCTTATTGATGCAGCCAGGTGTTGGCTCCGATGTTGGCGAGTAGAGTGGTACCGTGCAGACATAAAGGCCCTCCCAGTAAGGTGGCGTAAGGCCGTCGAACTGAACAGAGGTTATGTAGAATAATAGGGTTTTGTAGCCAAAAGAATTGGAATAATATGGTTTATTGGAATGCTGAATAAAGCCAACATGCTGTCAGAGAAATGCGTTGTATAATTTATTGAACGCTCCTCGTACTAATAACAAAAGCTAAACGTACATCTCATGAAATATAGTTAATGTTTCCGTGAGCAGTAACACTCACATTGGCCGCAGTGGTCAGTTAATCAGTTGCTCATCCTGGTGTCTAATGAGAGGTTCTATGAGTATGATATCGCTGCTCGTAACCTCTGAAACGTGAAATGCGACTGAGGTGTTTCTGAAACGAATTTCTGAATTTTCTTCAAACTGGGAAAGCAAAATACATCGGAAGATCATGGGCGGGGTAAGTAATCTTCGACCCGGATTTTAGTTATGTCATTGATCGAAGGGTATAAGTAGCATACTACTAGACAAAAATATATATTATTCAGTTTTGGATAAAGTGCCTGGTCATCAAACAATACTTTCCGGGCTGCAAGTGGAACACGAATGTCTCTTAAATCTGTTAGTTCGTAAAGTTTATTGCCAAACTTTTGATTCATGGCAGCAGTACAGACGGCGCTGCTACAGTGAACTTCCACAGATAAGTGGAACTATCTTGATTCTTGTACTTCTTTATCTGTAGTAATACCCCACGTCCGAGTCTTTATAAATTTCTTTACCCTCTGTTTGTCGTGTCCCACTGACGTGTCCTGAGAGGGAGTGGAAGGACTACGTTGGTGCGCGTCAGAGAACTTACTTGGCATGAGGTCTCGGTGGTGTGGGCCGTCAACTCCTCACTGCTCCGTTGTAGAGAAGGCTGCAAGGTGAGCTAGAGTACGGAACTCGGATAGGATCTTAGGGAAGTTTTCATGGATGAACACTCGATGCATAGAACGATTATACTGGAAGTACCCCTGGCAATTGCGATTTAAATAAGATTCTATATACAGTCTCCAATAATTGTCTATCTGGCTATGCAGTTGCCATCCCTAACTTCCCAAACCTAAGTCCTAATACAGCAGAGGCGAGCGCACCAGACTCAGTGTCAGCTGTGTCGATTCAGCCTAAGTCCCTACTTGTTGCTGTGCTCAATACTCTCCTGCAACTCTTGCAGCATCCGGACGCAGACTCACGTGGACCGTGTAACGTTCCCTGGCAAACTCACGATATTAATAAAATAAAATTTATTTGTACCATATACGCCGCTCTGAGCAATCTGTATATACTGTAATTATTTAACAAAAATATTATTGAATTTTGTGTAAAAGACATTTGTTATTATCGTAATATTTTTTGTAGTAATATTCTTTCTGTGTTTAGGATAGTAATTTTTCTATATTTATTATGTGATTGTAAAATGTGTCAGTATCTGCGATAACAGAGATGTGAAATTTAGCCAGAGGAGAATAATATTGTCAAATTACAAAGAAATGTTAATAGTCAGCAGTCGTATAAAAGAACCATGTACAGCGTATTCTTTGGTCTTCTCTGTGTAGAAGCGAATGCGAGAAGAAGCTGTGTTGAAGCGATTCATGAAAGGGTAGATGTCTTTTGTCTCTGTCTAGATTTAGCCGCCATTAGAGGAGGCGTTACGAATTAATGTGAGTTCAATTATTGTTTGATGTAAATATATCAGAATTTATCAAAAGTGTGTATTATTAATGTAAATTAGCTTGCCCATGTCATCTATATTATTTCTTTAAAGAATTTTCAGCATTTTTAGCGGTGTTGCTGGGCTGTGCCGCGACCGATCGATTTGCAGCGGCGGCACATTTAAAAAATTGTTCCGCTAAAGAAAAAATCAACCAAACCCGTAAATCGGGAACAGATAGATAAAAATTAACAGCGAATTAAGAAATTGTTCTTCCTTTACAGTGATCCTGAGACTGAAGAATTTTTAACCTAATAATACATTTGTGCATTCGTAGGCGGATAGTTAATGTTAGTTAACATTGAAATTTAACAATTTTGGTTCTTTCAAATAGCTTAAATGTATAGCGAAGTAGGTTTGATCAGTGATAATTAAATGTCGGTTTGGCAATAATTAACCATTTTCTGCTAATAGAGATAATCTTGTGTTCTATAGTTAACGCCGGGATAGAATTCAGTAATTATTTAACAAAAAATCCACTGCATTTAGAAAATGTGTGTCAAGGCCGAATGATGTAAAGGATTTAATTCTCAACTAAATATTCTTAATCAGTTAATATGAGTTCACGTAATTTTTAAATGTACGTAATTCTTTTGAAAGTGATTTTTTTTATTACCACACGTACATAAGAGTGAGGTTCTACAACAAAGTTCGCACGCAAAGAAAGTAAGGTAAAGGTAAAGAAAATTAACTTAAAAGCAAAATTTATTATTCTTTAACGAAATTTCATTCAGCATCGATTTCGTTAAATTGGCGCCCAACGTGGGGCCTCGAATATGCAGTGGCCACTAAATGCCCATGAGATAACTAGGGAATTATTATAGTCGAACTTTGTTGGAGAACATTTAATAATTTTTCCATGTATTGTATGTATTGCATAACCAATATTGTGTGATAATACCGGTATATGATTTTTTGCATGAGAACACTATATACCCAGAGGCAAGCTGAAGAAGAGAGCTCATTATATTGAAAAATTAATTACCTACCACAATATCAGGGGGCAGCTGCTCCCAAGATAGATCACCAAAAGGTAAAGCTACAGTGTAGTTGTCCTGTGGGTAGTAAAGTAGCCTCAGTGCAGTGTTCTCGGATCATTAGTGGTGTGCTTGTTGTTAGTGCTTTGTTTTAAAATAACAGGACATTTGAGTAGTTAGTCATTGTAGTATATAGTAAGTGTGTTTCAACAAATGACCATTTCTTGTGTGATTATGTCAGTGAAACCTGAGTGTTAGGATATTTAGTTCAGATTTTATTTCTTTTGTTTACTATGGTTAGATTGCGTAGTCAGAAGGATATCAACATGGATAATGAACAACAGTCAGTAAGTAGTGATACCGAGTTAGAAAGTGGGACACAAAGTAATGTTAGTGGCGTAGTTCAGGAAGTACAATGTGAGAATCTGGGGGCAGAAGGGCAAGAAATGTTGCCACTGCCACCCAGTGATTCAGTTGATAGCGGAAATACTGTGCCACCCGCAAGCACTGGACACGGACCAGAGAGTGGTGAGGTGTCAGAAGTGCAATCATTAAGAGTTATGTTCGAGCGCATGCTCAATTTCCAAGCTGAATTTGTACGTATGCAAGCAGAGCGTGAAAGATAACGTGATGCTGAACAAGCAAAGCGTGACCAGAGATTGGTAGCTGAATTTGCATGTATGCAAGCAGAACGCGATAGTGAACGTGATGCTAAACAAGCAGAGCGTGAAAGAGAACGTGATGCTGAAGAAGCAAAGCGTGACCAGAGATTGGTAGCTGAATTTGCATCTCAACAAGCAGAGCGTGACCGACGCCTGCATGAGAGAGACTTGCAGATAATGCAATCTTTAGAAGCTATGCCAAGTGAGATTGTTAGTATGAAGCAAAACTATGAAACCATACCCAAAGCGGTGAAAGAACTAAGCGAAAGAGTAGATAGTATCCAAGTGGCTAACGCCAGTATCGTAGAGGAAATCAGTGTACTGACCAACAGGGTGGAACAATTAGAGACTGATACAAATCAAGTAATTGAGCACAAAGTGTCCGAACAAGTGCACGCCGCGATTGAAGCCAAAGACGCGGGCTCCAATGCGGAAATAAAGGACCTTAAAAATGCGGTGCACACTGACATTCCGCTATGGCAGCGGAATGTCAACAGTCGTCTTGCCGAGCTAGAAAACAGCTTGCAGCACGGCGACGCGCAGGCGTGTGTCACGTCAGCCGGGTCCAACAATGATAGGCATATAAATACAGCAGTAAAAAATTGCGACTGCGAGACAGAGCAGGCAACCAATGTAAGCGAAACAAATAAATGTCATTCCAAAGTAGTGATTGAAGAAAGCCTGATTAGAAACCGACAGTTTCAGATCTTTACAACGGAGAAGAAATCTGTTCACCCTGTAGTGTTTATCAAGGGATTTAGGAACATTTTGCCTAGCGTTTGGAGTCATACACAGAAAATACAGTTCGTTATGTCTTACATACAAGGAGATGCTGCATTATGGGCAACCGAAGCAGCTGACAGTTGCGATACATATGAGCAATTTGAAAAGGCATTCTTGGCCAAATATTGGTCAACATGTATTCAGGAGAGATTACGGAAGGAGGTATATAATCCAGAGCCGTATTCTCCACGATTAGGCAATTTGCGAAAATATTTTGAGAAGTACATTAATAAGACCCGTTACTGGGACGAGCAGATTTCATCCCGGGATTTGATCAGACTTTTGAAATCACACTTGCCGATACACGTAAAGGAAAAACTTATACACGTGCCGGAAAACGATATGGAACATTTCTTGTCTGTTCTGGACTCAATTGACCTGATTCAGGAGGATGTTAAGGCAGCCTCTGAACAGGCTAGAAGTAACGGAAACGGTTACAGAAATGGTCGAAATAACACGCCTCCACCAAATAATGGAAACGGCGGAGGTAATAATAGGAGATAAGATTATGCACAAAACGGGAATCGGGGTAGAGACCGGAACGGCAATAGTCCGCCGGTGAATAATGACCGGAAAAGGAGGTCTGATGACCGATATGAAACAGGCCCACCAAGCAATAGTAGATGGAAAAATGCCAGGGGGCCGTGGAACACTAATACTTATAATGATGCAAACCGAACTTGGCCACAGAACCAGAGGCCCAGTCCGGACCGGCAAAACAGTGAAGGATATGACAATAACCGACCGCCACCACAAAATGCGCCAATTGCGCAACCGTGGCGGCCGACGCAACACAACATACACATAGTGGAGGTCAGTGACACAGAGCAGCTACACCCATCCACCAGCAATAATCCAACAAACTAGATTCAGCCGAGATACGCTCTCCATCGTCGGCTGAGGTTTGGAGTGAGAGCAACCCGACACAGAACAAAACATCGGGAATCTGTATCCTTAGGTATAATGACGGGGTACAGATGGGACATGAATTAATAACTGAACCATCCACGTGCATAAAGGAGCACAAAGACAAAGTACAAGCGATAATAGAGATCAAAATTAACAATATTGACGTGCAAGCAATCGTAGATACAGGTGCTACTGTCAGTGTCATGAGTATGGACTTATTCAGAGTACTGGGGAAAGAAAAGCGTATGCTGACTTTTCCCGTGAATAATTGTAAAGTCTCTGGAGCCATAAGTGCACAGCGACAAATAATTAAACTCCAAGTGCGGGTAGAGATGTATTTAGGGGAAGAAGCCATAGCGTGCTCATTCCTGGTAGTAAAGGGTTTAAGGGTAGCCTGCATTTTGGGGGTAGATTTTTTGAGAGAAAGGGACGCTGTAATCGACCTTTCTCGGGGAAAATTAAGTTTGATGAACGCTGGTAGAAGGATAGAATTGTCCATGCTCAGATCTGAAGAGGTACCTGTGCCTAATTGTAATACTATTAACATAAAATGTAGGAATCAGTGGATACTACATTTAGACAATCATTCTATAGGACAAAATCTCTATTATCCAGACGTACAAAGTGATCAATTAAAAGCAAATGTGGACGCATTAGTGAACAAAGTATCACAGTCCGAAAATTTGAACTCAATGCAACAGCAGGATTTGGTACAGTTTTTATCTAATTATGCAGATGTGTTTTCAGAACGAATAGGAATTTTTAAGGGATATCAGTACAATATCGAGGTGTAACCTCACAAAACCTACTGTCGAGCCTCATACTCCATTCCTTAGTCGAAGAAAGAAAATAGTAGCTATCTCTTAGCAGATCCCCAATCACCGAGAGTACGGGGACTGTATCCGTGTAAGGATGTAAAAATATTCCTACAGTAAAAGACTAATAGTCGTATGTGGACACCATTCTTTTGTAAATAATGAACGTTAATGATGTGTGATCTGTAGAGATAATCTAGTAGTGTAGAAGTATTTAGTTATAAGAATGTGATTGACTTTCTCATGTGTTTATGAATATTTGTGTTATGTCTTCTTTTAATTAATGTTATCTAAAGCATGCTCTAAATGTCTGCACAGATAATCTGATTAGTGCAATTATTTGTAGTGTTAAGCTGTGACAGAGTTCAATCAAGAGAAACATTTTAGTAATGATTAGTTAGTGTACTGCATAATTTTCTATATGTGTGTCAAAATTGAAATATTTCTTCGCACAATCCTTTCTATTATGTGTATGTATGTATATATGTGTAGCTGTCAGATTGACAGATTCGAACCCAGAATAATATCAGTAATATGAGACCCTGAGAACTTTATTATCTAACCAATGTTATCAGAGAGAATAATGCACCCAGTAGTGACCCGAGGGCACCATGGGAGGCAAACTTATTGCAAATTTATGTAACGCAAAGTTACGCACAGTGAAGCTTCAATTGAAGCATGTGCAGATTCAATCAGTAAAAAAAGGAGCTAGCCAGATACAGTCCAAGTCAATTTTAACCTACAGAGACTACACTGTAGTTACGTAGGACCTTGCAAGTGAAGTAAGACATAATTTCAAAGGAGTTATTGAACAATATGCCCGAATCCGGCTGGAATGCACAAATAAAATCTACGCGAACACGAATATAGATGATTTTGAGCAAACTAATACGAAATTTTAATATTTGTTACCATGTACGCAAATATCACACACCTTGGTAAAGAGTTACGAATGTGCTGTTACAAAAATTGCACAACGGACATTGTAAATAAAAATAAAGGAACTTAAACAAAAGTGCAGTATTGTGTGGCAGAGACAGACAGTGACTGTTAAACCTGCAGCAATACGTCACGAAGTTGTTGTGTATAAGTAATAAAAAACTGTATCATCGCCGTGTGTGCAAGTGGACAAGGAACTAGCACGACACGAACAGTGAGCCGATAACGGACGGTGGACCAAGTTAGTGTCAAACTTTAATTCTTTGTGTGTCAAGGGACGCTAGGAAAGCGCATTGACTACAGAGATACATTTTGTCCTAAGGTGAAAACTTGCGTGTGACTAAAGACAAGTCATGACATGGTGAAAAATATTGTGTGCCCATAAAACGTGTTACTGTGACAACGAAACATTGTGCAAACCAGACTAGTGAAGGCCTACTGAATAATAACTGCCAATAACTGTGTGCGTTTTTTCCCACAGCAGGAAAAATGCCCATAAGGATAGTACACTGTTTGTGAACTTGTTGCATGTTTGCTGGAGCACTGCAAGAAGACGTCACACGGGCGAGCTGATATACAACGCGCATCCGGCTACATCAGCCATGCAGCGGCCGCAGCAGCCCGTAGCAAACCAGACAGCCACGCCCCTCCGCGCCGTAGCTGTCAACACCGGGGGCGGTGACCTACACGGAGCCGACGCGCCGCGCCGAGCGCCGCTCAACACTCACTCCGCACCGCTCACCAACTATAGCATTATTGTCATTTTCCAAAATATTTACACAACTGCATAACATGTCAATGACTCCATTTTGATAAACTTTGAACATTTATTATGTATGTCCGTAAACTGATGAGAGAAAATGAACACTAACAAGTGCAAGAGATGAATTTGTAACACGTAGGTAGTGGAAACATTATGAAAAGTGATCCGGTGACTGTGATATTATGTAACCGTTGGTGACAAACTGCTAAATTAATTCAAATGAATGACTGTTAAAGAGACAATATTAATCATGAACCAACTGGGATGGCTGGGCTCCGGCACAGTTTTGCCCAGGTTTCCTGTCTGCCTTCGCCCAAATGGGGGAGCCATGAACATATATAACCCTGGGATTAATTAAAAGAGCCATCCCATAAAAAAATACAGAATTGTAAAGAACGTTACTGGCACCATTGTGTCAAAGTATAGAAACTCTTTGCCAAATGCTGCCAGGGGGCAATGTAACGTTCCCTGGCAAACTCACGATATTAATAAAATAAAATTTATTTGTACCATATACGCCGCTCTGAGCAATCTGTATATACTGTAATTATTTAACAAAAATATTATTGAATTTTGTGTAAAAGACATTTGTTATTATCGTAATATTTTTTTGTAGTAATATTCTTTCTGTATTTAGGATAGTAATTTTTCTATATTTATTATGTGATTGTAAAATGTGTCAGTATCTGCGATAACAGAGATGTGAAATTTAGCCAGAGGAGAATAATATTGTCAAATTACAAAGAAATGTTAATAGTCAGCAGTCGTATAAAAGAACCATGTACAGCGTATTCTTTGGTCTTCTCTGTGTAGAAGCGAATGCGAGAAGAAGCTGTGTTGAAGCGATTCATGAAAGGGTAGATGTCTTTTGTCTCTGTCTAGATTTAGCCGCCATTAGAGGAGGCGTTACGAATTAATGTGAGTTCAATTATTGTTTGATGTAAATATATCAGAATTTATCAAAAGTGTGTATTATTAATGTAAATTAGCTTGCCCATGTCATCTATATTATTTCTTTAAAGAATTTTCAGCATTTTTAGCGGTGTTGCTGGGCTGTGCCGCGACCGATCGATTTGCAGCGGCGGTACATTTAAAATATTGTTCCGCTAAAGAAAAAATCAACCAAACCCGTAAATCGGGAACAGATAGATAAAAATTAACAGCGAATTAAGAAATTGTTCTTCCTTTACAGTGATCCTGAGACTGAAGAATTTTTAACCTAATAATACATTTGTGCATTCGTAGGCGGATAGTTAATGTTAGTTAACATTGAAATTTAACAATTTTGGTTCTTTCAAATAGCTTAAATGTATAGCGAAGTAGGTTTGATCAGTGATAATTAAATGTCGGCTTGGCAATAATTAACCATTTTCTGCTAATAGAGATAATCTTGTGTTCTATAGTTAACGCCGGGATAGAATCCAGTAATTATTTAACAAAAAATCCACTGCATTTAGAAAATGTGTGTCAAGGCCGAATGATGTAAAGGATTTAATTCTCAACTAAATATTCTTAATCAGTTAATATGAGTTCACGTAATTTTTAAATGTACGTAATTCTTTTGAAAGTGATTTTTTTATTACCACACGTAAATAAGAGTGAGGTTCTACAACAAAGTTCGCACGCAAAGAAAGTAAGGTAAAGGTAAAGAAAATTAACTTAAAAGCAAAATTTATTATTCTTTAACTAAATTTCATTCAGCATCGATTTCGTTAAAACCGGCGTCCTAAGTATCTCACTCCAGCATTGGCCTTCGATCTAGCGGCTATCCGCTTTTATAGGGCGTAGTGCACCCGGCACCACTTGTTCTAGAAGGTTCTAGCACCCCCGAGCTTTGAGCCCTGAGTAGGCTAGTCACGCGGCAGCATGTGATGCCTACGTGATGAACTAGCCATTCTCCACTGTTTGCTGTGTCCAAGGGTTGCCACTAACTGTGCTTGAGCCTCGTGATACTGCATACTCCGCTCTTGTTAGTCGAGTACACATTACACATTACACATGAGATAGTCTGGTCACGTCCGCCTCGCTTGATCTGTAGCAATAATTTTCCAGCCTACAGCCTACATGATTTTAATTCTATCTTGTACTATTCGCGACAGGTTCCAATGTCGCTAAGATTTGAACGTTAAAACCATGATTCCACCGGGGCTGCAAAGTTTTTCGACAAAAGTTTTCGGTGGCTAGCTGGCGCGGTTCCATTGGAGAGGGTAATTAGAGATCATAAAAAAATCATCATCTCAAAAACCATTTAACTAAAAGCTTTTATGGTTTTACATATTACATCTCTAAAATGTTTCAGCTAATTCACGAAGAACAAAGTAGTATGAAAACAAAGGGTCTCAAAAACGGCAACGAACTACAGAAACTTAACAACGAGTGGTTAACACGGGAGACTTTCAGTTGCTTGAGTGAAGGCTAGCGAGTTCCACTAGGATTAGTTGGGGCCTGAGCAGCTGCACGATACATTCGTGCCTGGAAAAGGTGCACTCTGACTAGGTGACATTCCTGCTGGCGACAGGAAGTCGGAGACGGTTCGTCAGTCCCCAGATGGAACCGATAAACCATAGAAAAGCAAAGTACTCTCCACTAAGGAAACAAGCAAGCAGGAATGCCGACTTTCCCGGATACAAATGGAAAGAAATAGCATGTTTCCTCTGCCCCTCCCTATCTGCACCGTCGTATACTCGTGATCTGCACGCCGTCTTCACAATTATAAAGCTGAGTTAAATACATTTTGATTTTATATCGTGTAAATCAAGACGTTGTCAACTCTTGTGAGAATTTGTTGCTGTCATAGCTCACAAATCAGTTGTGTGTCTCACGTATTTCAAAACTATTCGGACGAGTGCTTTGCAGATAACGTACGAGTATTTCTCTGAATTACAGTTTCTGGGCAGTTATGTTATAGAGATGCATTAAGAAACCATGTTGTAACAAATGTGTCCCATAAGACCACGCGCAGAATGAAGGTTTGGATTTGGAGCAGAATGGCTCATTTTCAGATGGCTGTTAACGTTTATACTACATTTGTTGTTGTTTATATTAGTTGCTGGGAAGAAGTAGCCAACAACTGATGCGAACAAACGTAATGTATCTGCTATTTCTCGTAATGGTTTGGATGGCGCGTGTGTCACTGGGGTTCGGCGGCAGTAAGTACAAGCTGCCTGCGGAAATTGCGAACTCAAAACACGATTTACTCAACAAACATGCAATGACATCGCCAGTGATAATCACTCACGCTGCTCAGTGCAAATGGAGTTGACTTCAAATTATTAAAAATAAAATCTAAAAATCCGTAAGAAAGAAATGAAACTGTTAAATTTCGTGATTAAACAAAAATGTTCTTAGAAAACGGGATCTTGTTTACACTGGAACACCGACAGAGCGAGAGCACAGTTCAGTCATAGACAACCGACTGACGATACATATAATGTGTAAAGGATCGCCTCATCAGACAGTTGTAGCAAAAACAATGACACTACTGAAGCTGTTAAAAAAAAATGGTTCAAATGGCTCTGAGCACTATGGGACTCAACTGCTGTGGTCATAAGTCCCCTAGAACTTAGAACTACTTAAACCTAACTAACCTAAGGACAGCACACAACACCCAGCCATCACGAGGCAGAGAAAATCCTTGACCCCGCCGGGAATCGAACCCGGGAACCCGGGCGTGGGAAGCGAAAACGCTACCGCACGACCACGAGGTGCGGGCTGTTAAAATTAAATATTAAGTTATCGATCTTCAAGAACCCTTCTCAGATTAAGATAAACTACAGTTACAGTTCTCTTTATTAAGGATAAAAATTAATGACTGTGGAATTATAGAAAATACTTAGACAAAACACTTAGACAATACTTAGACAAAATTCCAGTCGATTCAAAACAACACTTTATAAACTCGGAACGTACCCGATAGCAGTAGGGAGTTGGTGGCATCAGGACAATTTTGATATGAAATTGATATGCAAATTAATTAACTCGATCCCCGCCCCCGACCACGCCCACCCCCGCCCCTGGGTGATGTCATGTGTTTTTCTCAGCCTACACGTGTGCTCCAGACCCCTCCTCACCATCCCTCCCCCCCCCCAACACACACACACACCCTTCACCACCTCCCCCAACCTACCTTATTGGCGTGAATCTAGAATTTTGGAGGGAATTTCGATTTTTGGCGGGAATTTCGGATTTTCGTGGGAATTTCTTTGTCCCAGGGCTGTGTTGACATCCCACCCCACCCCCAACCAGGAATTGACAGGAAACTAAAAATGGCAGTGCACTTTACGGGACTCGAACCCTGGTGCTCCTGGGTGGAAAGCCCAAGTTCGCTCTTCAACATATGGAAACTGTCCAGATGCGGGAAAGGAAGGTTAGATTAGTGTACTTTATTTCTTTTGTTCAAAAAACTGACGCAAAAATCGATCCTAATTACATAATTAATCACAAAGATTGGGCCTAATTACACAACTATATGCATAGCGCTACACAAGGATGGCATAAAAGCTCAGTACAGCTAAAAAAACTGACGATACCATAGAACTGTTGTTATCCTGTTGGGAAAAAATTTCGCAATACCACTCAAAACTAGCGACAGGCATACTCAAACTGTACCCTGCACCTACAAGCTGGCGGGGAAAAGGCAGGGGTGTAAGGTTCTACCTTTATTCTTTTTGGTGGGAAATACGTTCAACTCACGAGATGCTAGTGTTGGACAGAGAGGAGTTTAAAAGTATATTACCTGACATCAGATTTCGCTACAGATGCCTGCTCAAAAACCATCCTGCAGCCCAGGTAATCGAAGCCCATACACTCCGCCACAGCTGATGGAAAAAAAAATGCATCACAGTTCGAATTACACTTTGAAATTGTCGTGAAAAAACCAGCGCTCGAAAGGAATGTGTCAGAATACAGCACATGTACTGGGGGAAAAGCATCGTCCTAAAAGACTGCAGAGTGCAGAGGGGGTGGTAGTTGAACATACGTTATTCTCGATGTACAATCACAAACAGCCAAAAACCAAGACCTTCTCACTTCCTCCACGCCTCCCCCTCCCCCTGCCCCACTCTATGATGCTCCATCGAGCGTCCCGCGCCCTCACTCCCACCCTCTAAGGCTGCTGCCCACACTCGGCTTGCCACCATCTGGCCGCCGCCTTAAGGCGACGCCCCCATGCCTGCACAGTAGCATGTATAGTCAGCTAAACTATAGGAAATAAAAGGACGGCCACCCCAAGTGCAACTTGTTCATCTAAGATATAGCGGCAGAGCCCCCACAGAGCCACCACATGTCCTCTTGGTCGTCAGAGGACTTCCATATGTCAACCATGTGTCTACAACCTGTACTCGTACACCCATTATGTACACTATGTGATGGTTCAAAATGGTTCAAATGGCTCTGAGCACTATGGGACTTAACTTCTTTGGTCATCAGTCCCCTAGAACTTAGATCTACTTAAACCTAACTAACCTAAGAACATCACACACATCCATGCTCGAGACATGGATGTCGCGCGGTTCCAGACTGTAGCGCCTAGAACTGCTCGGCCACTCCGGCCGGCCCCCCTCAACACTCTGCAGTCTTTTAGGATGACGATTTTCCCCCAGTACATGTGCTGCATTATAACCCATTCCTTACGAGTGCTGTTTTTTTTTCACGACAATTTCTAAGTGTAATTACAACTGTGACGCTTTTTTCCCATCAGTTGTGGTAGCGTGTATTGGCTTCGATTACCTGGGCTGCTGGATGGTTTTTGAGCAGGCATCTGTAGCGAAATTTGACGTCAAACAGCGATAGGTATTGTATGTTTACAGGTAACAGACTTTTTAAACTCCTCTCTGTCCAATAACAGCATCTTGTCTGTTGAATGTATTTCCTGCCAAAGAAATAAAGATAGTACCTCACACCCTGCCTTTTTCCCACCAGCTTGTAGGTGTAGGGTAAAGTTTGAGTGTGTCTGTCGATAGTTTCGAGTGGAACTGCGAAATTTTTTTCCAGTGGGATAACACCAGTTGTATTGTATCATCAGTTTTTGAGCTGTATTGCACTTTTATGCCGTCCTTGTGTAGCGCTATGCATATAGTTATGTAATTTGGCCCAATCTTTGTGATTAATTACATAATTAGGATCGATCTTTGCGTTAGTTTCCCAACCAAAATAAATAAAGTATTCTAACTCAACCTTCATCTCCTGCATCTGGATAGTTTCCATGTGTTGGGGGGAGCACTTGGGCTTTCCATCCAGGAGCACCATGGTGCGAGTCCCAGAAAGGGCACCACCATTTTTAATTTCCTGTCAATTCGAAGTGCCTCTGGTGGTTTAATTGTGTTAGGGGAGTGCAGTTGGGCTTTCCACACAGGAGGACCAGGGTTCGAGTCCTGTAAAGGATACTACCATTTTTAGTTTCCTGTCAATTCCTGGTTAGGGGTGGGGTAGGATGTCAGCACATCCCTGGGACAAAGAAATTCCCACGAGAATCCGAAATTCCCGCCAAAATTCGAAACTCCCACTTTAATTCAAAATTATAGCCAAAAGGGTATGTTTGAGCGAGGGGATGGAGGGTGTGGGAGGGGGGGGGATGTTGGACGAGGGTGCTGGGGCACATGTGCAGGCTGAGAAAAGCATGTGACGTCATCTGGGGGCAGGGGTGGGCGGGGTTGGGCAGTGGCGTGGGTAATTAATTGATCAATTTAATTAATTTTCATATCAATTTGATATCAAAAGTGTCCTGACGCCACCAACTTCCTACTGCTCCCGATTGTTATATGGAAGACAGCTGCTCAAGAAGCAAATGACTTGTCAAAGTCTAAGCAGCTCGCAAATGCAACAAGGCTGGAGAAGACCGGCTTACGATCCCATTACAAAAAATTTAATACAAAAAGCTAACTCACGTCATGGAATAAACTAGCACATCGTGAGCTACACAGGGAAAAAAAGGAACCACAAATACTAAACGCTACAACTACACAAAAAGCAGCGAAAGAAGCGCTAGGCTTGGGCCGGACAGCTCTCGAGCTCTTTGCGATGAACCGTCGCCGCTCGCTACGAAACACCTGGTGTAGAGTTCTGTCTGTGTTCGACCATGCTCCTAAACGCCACCAGTTGGAGGGAAGGATTCGTGCACCGTGACAACCTAAAATCTCTCCTCACCTACAAAAATGCAGGGCGACCCTTCAGAATTTTCTCTACAAGAGCTTAACAAGAAGTTGTGACTGAACGTGATCTCACCTCGATTGGCCGAAAATTTGGCTGGGCGCGAAACACAGTTTCTTTCCCACGCTGTGTATGATGTAATGGCACTAGCTCATTATCTGCATATGCTTCTAGGAAAGTCCGAGGGAATTTATGGCTACCCTCCCGGCCTTGGGATCTCACGAAGTTTTCAAAGCTCTGTAAAGGCCCTTTCGCATAACCCGGCCTCGGATCACCGTTACTTCAAGCGGCCTTATCACTTTGCTAAAACATCTTTGGACGATTTAAGGAAACGTCTCGAATACCCGTTACGACCACCAAATGCCTGAAGTCTGCAGCTGGCTTCTTTCACCAAGTTCGACCAACGGTGAATTTTACAATTCCCAACTCCAGACTTTGCCAGCCCTGTTCCTCCATCCACTTACAGTCGCTTAGTGACAGGTGACTAATCATTTGCCGGCCGGAGTGGATGAGCGGTTCTAAGTGCCACAATCTGGAACCGCACGACCGCTACGGTCGCAGGTTTGAATCCTGCCTCGGGCATGGATGTGGGTGCTGTCCTTAGGTTAGTTAGAAGTTCTAGGGGACTGATGACCTCAGAAGTTAAGTCCCATAGTGCTCAGAGCCATTTGAACCATTTGAACTAATCATTTATATCACACAACAACAAATGTAATATGAACGTGAACAGGCGTCTGAAGATGAACCTGTGGGTTCGAAACCGGTAACGGCATTATATGTATAAATAAATAACGTTATGAATAGTGGCTGGTTTCTGTTTACTTCTTTGCAAGAATCAGATTGTACACTTTTTCTTATTGGCTCTCAGACCCAAACAGTTTCGTGGTGTGGGACTTAGAGCGTTCTTAATGAAGCATTTATTTTATAATTGGCCTCATTCTTTTATTCCGGAGATAGGGTGAGCAGATAAACTCTGTGGTATCGCCGGCCGGAGTGGCCGTGCGGTTCTAGGCGCTACAGTCTGGACCCGCGCGACCGCTGCGGTCGCAGGTTCGAATCCTGCCTCGGGCATGGATGTGTGTGATGTCCTTAGGTTAGTTAGGTGTAATGAAAGGTGGCTACACTGAGCCACAGCGCCAGAGATCGCTAGAGAGCATTGTTCCGCCGCCTCCACGGGCTGTCATTATTGAGATGTGCTAGAGGTCACTGCTTGGGGAGAGCTCGTAGTAGTCAGTTGGTGTTCAGATGTGCTAGTAGGGAGTGCTTGCTGAGATGTGATACTGAAAAGTTCTTGTTGAGATGTGGTAATAGCGAGTCGGTGTGGAGATATATTGTAATTATGAGAGTGATTTTGGTCAATATATGAAGGTAACGAAACTTGATTTATTTTTCATTATTTCCATGTTTTAAATAATGCGTCATTACAGGTTTAGTCAACAAAGCATCTGGCTTGTGTTCTTGTATTAGAGTGTAATTCTGGTTTTCTTGAGTAATTATGGTATTTCTATTTTCTTTAATTAATTCAGTATAAATGTTATTTAAAAATTCTTGTGTTATTGAAGAAGAACCGTGCCAGATGCGTACGTTGAGTCACACTCCCACACACAGAACAGTTACTCTTGTGCTTGTTGTTGCGTTGGTTTTATAGTTGCTGGGGGCTTAATTAATTAACTGTGTTAATGAAAATTTCCATTTCATTCTTTGTTATTGTTCTAAGCAGTCAGATTGCGTAACAATAACAGTCAGGGCCAACCGTTACGAGACTTCGTAATCGGACAGACAGCTACTAAAGCAAAAAAAAAAAAAAATTAAAATTATTTGCATTAATATTTTTATTAAGCCCCCATGCACGTGGCGTCCACTGCTTCGGATCGTCCCTTGGAATTCTTCTGATTGTAGAAATAGTAGACAGTAGGATTGTTGTAGTAATTTTTAGTTAGTAATTGTAGTCTATATTGCATGTGTAGATTTGGTAATTAGCATTCTTCTAATGGTATTTTTCAAAATTTAATTTTTATTGCCTTGTATACGCGTTTGACAATTTAATGCAATTATTTCAATTGTTCGTTAATCGTGTTTGAGGGAAGCATTTCGTGTGAAGGGTATTGTTGGAGATAAAGAGTCATTGTGTGTAATTTTCATATAGTGACGAGTTTTGTATATTTTGTAAATGATTACGCGATCAATGAAAAAGGCAAAAATGATGAATAGTGAGAATGACGAAATTGTTGACATGGCGAACTCGCCAACACAGGAGAACAGTATGTTGAATAATGAAGTGGAAATCAATTTAATAAGTCGGGAAAGTAGTCCGGAACCATTTCAAAATTTTTCTCAATCAGAAAATTCACAGAATACGAGATTAACGATAGAAAATTCTGGAATAGCATCAAACACAGATAGCTTTACAGCTATGACGAATGAAACTGGTTTTGCGGGAAATGTTAGGGGCGAAAGGAATTGCGAACAAGCTAATATGGAGCAGTTGATGGGTGCAATATTAAATTTGGGATCACAAATAGGAACAATTAAAACACAGATGGGAACAATGGAAACACGGTTAGACTCACTGGGATCACAGTTACGATCTGAATTAAAAACAGATAGGGGAACAATGGAAACACGGTTAGACTCACTGGGATCACAGTTGGGATCACAAATAGGCACAATTAAAACAGAGATGGAAACAATGGAAACACGGTTAGATTCACGAATAGGGACATGTTTCAAAAATATGAAAGATGAATTAAAGAAAGAAATCAGAGAAGAAGTACAACCGATTTTGAATGCTCACAATAATAGATTAATTGCAGTAGAGATTAGACAAAGGGAACAGGATAGAGAACAGGAGGAGAGAGATCGCGTGATAGTACAGAAATTTTCAGAGTTAAATTTACAACGTGCACACGATAAGGAAGAAATATTTGAGAGAATCGAGGAATCCGTACCAAATGACAGAATAAATAAACTAACACAACAATATGAACAGTTAACTACCAAATGTGTTAATACTGAAACCCGAGTCGCGACACTTACGGAAGACGTAAATAGACAGAAAGAACAAATAGGTGATTTATCGGAAAGAGTTGAGGAGATTTCAGATAAATTGACAAGTCTTAGTTTAAATGGGGATAGAGATTCAGATGATACAGCTCCATTACCATTTGCAGAAACCGAAGAGTACCAGAACATAAATAAGCATGTTGAAAATCAGGGAAAATTTAATGAACGCGTTAAAAGGGAAGTTGAGGCATTACGAAAGCAAGTCAAACAAATTGAAGGCGAAATCGTAGGAAAAGACAGCAGAAGAAATTTAGAATCACAGATAGCAGAGGGGTTTGAAGAAAGTAATTTATTTCATTTACGGGACACAACAAGAGAGCGCCAGGCGCGCGAACTTGACAATAATCGACATTCAAACTGGGACAGACGCGGTAGGTCTTTGTCGCCACGAGGCGAAAACTTTGACTATAAACACTTTTTGACTGTTCGGAAATTTAAGATCTTCCGCAATTCTAAAAATGACATACATCCATGTGCATGGTTAGATCAATTTATGTATGCACTCCCACCAAATTGGCCACTAAGTCACAAACTGGAATTTATGTGTGGATATTTAGAAAACGAACCGGCGACGCGGATGCGTGCACTCATTAGAGATTGTAATAATCTGAATGATTTTTATCATGCATTTCTATCGGAATATTGGTCCGAAAACACGCAAGACAGAGTCAAACACAGTCTTATTATGCAGCGTAATTTCAAACAGTCTGAATTCCGCACGCCAGCAGAATATTTTGAAGACATGATTCGAAAGAATCAGTTCCTTTCCAACCCTTACAGTCCGACTGAATTAATTCGCATTTGTTTAACTAAGCTGCCACAATCCATAAGACAAATTGCTTTAGCCGGAAGATGTAAAGACGACATTGAGACTTTTAAGACTTTGCTACAAGAACTTGAGTATGACAACGACGACGGGACTTCTTGTAATTTTTTCAGTAGCAGTAATTACAATACATTTTCAGAGAAAAGGGATAGTGATCGGAACGGACGTTATTTGGGTAACTTTGAGAATGACAGACGTAACAGACAGGACAATAGATACCAGCCTTATG
Organism: Schistocerca nitens; assembly: GCF_023898315.1. Lineage (NCBI taxonomy): Eukaryota > Metazoa > Arthropoda > Insecta > Orthoptera > Acrididae > Schistocerca > Schistocerca nitens. The sequence goes on along the minus strand of NC_064619.1, from coordinate 403,914,778 downwards.
ACAATAACAGACGTTCTAACAGAAATTACACAGACAATTATAATAACGGTAATTCCTACCGGAATGATCAACCATACGGAAACAGTAATCGGTATCATCAAGATAGAAATTATTCATACAGTAACAGAAATTCTTACTACAGAAATAACCAGGGTAGTAGATACAACAATAATTTCAGAAGTGACAGTCGAAATTACACAAGAAGTAGTTATGCAGACAGACAGGAAAACAGAAATTTTAATAACAGACACAACCAAGAATTTGCATCTAACAGACAGGAAGGACCTAATTGGCATCCTCCACGTGACAGAACTTCAGAGAGACAAGTGCAATTAGTAGAAATTGATCCGCGAAATGACGCGAATAATCAAAGACGTGACGCAAACAATCGACAATGACTAGCAGCTTCGGCTTCTGGCAGCAATATAGACGGTTCAGAAAGTAATGACACTTCGACTTTACACTACGTACGACTGGAAGACATGAGAGACATTTTGTTAGACGAAAAGGAAACTAATGTAGACGCATTTTTACATCCTGTTATTGAAGTGTGTGTGGGTAAGAATAAGTTCACTGCAGTTTTAGATTCTGGGAGCCCATTGAACGTCATTAGTGAATCAGTTTTTCGTATATGTGAAAGAACTATTGCCTGTCCCGTGTTACCTATTTCTAAAACTACAATTCGAGGAGCGATTTCTGGAAAAGGTGTGGAAGTTAAACAACAGACCAACCTAAATTTCATTTGTCAAGGATACGAATTTTCTGCTAATTTTATTATTGTTCCATTACTCAGTACACAGATTATTTTAGGTATGGAGTTTCTTAACGCACATAAGGCAATTTTGAACTTTAAAGAAGGAAGTGTGAATTTGACTGTTGCCGGAATGCTGAAATGTTTGAAATTTTTCGAGTGTTTAGCAAGATCTGAATCAGATACAAAATGTTTAAGGTTTCTTACTTCTGATGCTTTTGTTGAGCATTATGACGACAGTGTGTTTATTCATGACAATGACAATAGATACAGGGACGCGATGGATGATGTAATTAATAGCGAAGAATTAATTAATGAAAAGGTTAAGAAAGCTGAAGTGCCAGATGACGTTGCAAGAGAAGAGCTGCACCATATTTTGACTTCACATGCTACAGTGTTTAGTCATCACACAGGAACTATACAAGGCTTACAATATTTATTTAAAGTAAAAGAACACACACCATTTCGCGGAAAAACGTACGCTATTCCTTTGGCTTACAGAGACAAGGTTAAGAATGAACTTCAATACATGTTAGATCAGGGCATTGTTGAGCCAGCAGTCAGTCCTTATACCAGCCCATTACACGTTGTTCTTAAAAAGGATGGGTCAATTCGTTTGGTTCTGGATTCCAGACAGATAAATAATATTATTATTCCTGAAACTGACCGTCCACAAAATTTAGATGAACTTCTTCAACATTTCCATGGAATTAAAGTTTTATCCACGATTGATATGCGCGCAAGTTTTTGGCAAATAGAACTCCACCCTGATTGTAGAAAATATACTGCTTTTTTAGCCTTTGGTAACTGTTACCAGTTTCGGAAATTACCGTTTGGACTTACTGTATCTTCAGCAGCATTCATTCGTAGCTTAAATGAAATTTTACCTGTTTATCTTCGTGACAATATTACTTCTTATGTTGACGACATTCTTATTGCTAAACGTTCTTGGACTGAGCATAACAAAATTTTGGATTCATTATTACGTATTTTTGCACGAGTTGGCATGACAGTGAACTTGGAAAAATCTGAATTTGGTCGTTCTCAGGTGAAATTTCTCGGTCACATTATTTCTACAGAAGGTATTCTCCCTGATCCAGAGAAACTAGACGCTATTCATAATTATGCTGTTCCTACCACAAAACGTGATGTTCGTAGTTTCCTTGGTGTCTGTAATTTTCTTAGACGCTTTGTTAGATTGGACAATTTGGCCACACCTCGTTTATGTGAATTATCTGGAAAAAATTCTAATTGGTGTTGGGATGAGGAAGCTCAGTCAGAATTTGAACAACTTCGTGATGCTTTAGTTGCTGCCCCACTTCTTTCACATCCGGATTTATCTAAAGATTTTTGTTTGGCGACGGACTCATCATACAAAGGCCTAGGTGCACATTTATTTCAAGAGATAGAAGAAAACGGCGTTGTAGTACAGAAAACTGTTGCCTTTGGAAGCCGTGTTCTCTCTAAATCAGAGAAGAATTATTCGATTACGGAACTTGAAGCTTTGGCTGTTGTTTGGGCTTTCACAAAATTTCGCACATTTTTGTTTGGCAGACATACTAAGGTTTACACCGATCATCGAGCTCTGGAATTTCTTATGTCGACAAAATTAACTCATGGCAGATTGTCACGATGGGCGTTGTACCTACAGGAATTTGATTTTAGTATTGTTTACATACAGGGATCTTCAAATATTGTTGCTGATGCTTTATCACGTGCACCTATGGATTTGAAACAAAGTGCCGAAGAGGACGGCAAAGAAAACCATTATTGTTTGATGTACATTCAAGGTGTTGCGTTTGAGAACTTTATTTCGTCTTCGCTCCAGGACATCGCTAAGGAGCAAAATAAGGATCCAATCTGGAAGGACATTAAGGAGAAGTGGAGGAGAAAGGAAAGCGTAGCGATCAGACAGTATTATTTAGTTCGCAATGATATTCTTTTCAAACGAAAATCGGTCGACAACTCTGTTTGGTTAGTTTGTATTCCTGATGAGTGGGTCAATAAATTGATTTGGTACACACATTTCAGTTATGCGCACTTTGGTCCCAGAAAATGCTTTCATAAATTACGAGAAAATTGCTACTTCAGTAATATGGAAAAACGTATTCGATCTGTTCTTGCCAAATGCAAATTATGTCAAAAGGCTAAGCCGCCAACAGTTTCTCACAGAGCACCGTTGTTTCTTATCATTCCAGCGAAATTAAAGGAGATGGCTGCAGTCGATTTGTTCGGTCCAGTGGTTCGTTCTACTAATGGTTTTGCGTATATTTTCGTAGCAGTGGAATTAACATCAAAATATGTGTGTTTTACACCTTTACGCAAAGCAACAGCTCGTTCAGTATCTAATGCTTTCATCAAACATTTTCTTAAGGAAGTTGGTCATGTTGATAAGGTTATATCAGATAATGGATCACAGTTTCGCTCTAAAATTTGGCTTCGTACTCTACGGCGTCGTAAAATTAAACCAATCTTCATTTCACTTTTTCACCCTCAGTCTAACGCTTCAGAAAGATGGATGAAGGAAATCAATAAATTGTGCCGTCTTTATTGTCATCAGAATCACAGAACTTGGGATCAGTATCTTCATATTTTTCAAAACATTCTGAATGAACTCCCTAATGATTCAACTTCTTTACCGCCTCTATTGGTATTAAAAAATAAAGCACCGACAAATCGCATTTCTGAAATAGTTCCTTTCCCGCCTACACGGAAACTGCGGCATTCTGAAGTTGTCAATCTGGCTCTACGAAATATTGCGTCTGCGGCTGCTAGAAGAGAGAAATCAGCTAAGCGTCCTGGTCGTTTAAAAAACTTTTTCAGTTGGTCAAAAGGTATTAATTAAGTCTCACCGTTTGTCTCACAAAGGAAAGGGATTGTGTCGCAAATTTTTTCTGCTTTACAACGGTCCGTATAGAATTCGCAAAATTATACATGATAACACTGTTGAAGTAGAAACTCTTAAATCTCGACGCTCTAAGGGAATACATCACATATCTAACGTAAAAATTTTTGTGGAATGACATACTTGTGAGAAACCAACAGTTTACGTAAACATGGAGAGAGTACAAGGATACCGCGCTGTGTTTGGCGGCGGCACATACTCAAAGCAACAGTCAGTCTGCGCGCCGCACAAGGCAGTCGTTGACCGCAAACAATTACCTTCCTACGTCACGCGCCTACAGCTGATCGAGCGCTCAGTGCGAATGCACTGACAGACGTAAACAAATACACAGTCTAATTTCTCCGACTAAATTCTGTATAAAGCTATAAGGACTTCATAAATTATGTTATTAACGTTCAGTATTTTTCAGGATACGGTTGTATAAAGTATTTAAGACCTTCAGGTAAATTCTGTGCGTGTCCGACGTTAAGACGACTTGCTTTGGAGAAAATTTTCAGGAAGAAGGTCATTTCGAAGATGAAACTAATAAACTAAAAAGGGTAACTATTAATTGAGTTTATTTTTCAGGTAACATAATTTCACTTAGGTACGTACTTTAGACGTAATTTGCTGCTCGCGATTACGTGACTCATACTTTGTGCTAAATTTTATGTTCTATGAAATTACTTGTGAAGCGACGTGCTTGTGTACATTTACTGATTTTGACAATTATTGATTAATGAACAGTGTTATTACTTGCGTATATTATGCATCGCTTGGCTGCTATGCTTTTTCACTGACGTCATATTTTTTTTATTATGTGCCTGCTGTGCTTAGTTATTTAACCCTCTACTGCCCACCGTGACTCTGAAGTCACGTCAAATTTTATCGTTATATTTCGCATTAGGATCGTTATTTCTTTCTTGACCAGTGTGACTTGAGTGTTACAATATGACTGCTTTATACACAAACAATGTAACTGCCCACTGTGACCTCAGAGTCACAGAACTATTTTTAAAAAATAATTTTTTTCAAAAACAAAAATTCACCTGATATGTGTTAAATACATTATTCTCTAACATTCTGTGCATATAAATATTTTTTTCTACAGGAAATAATAATTTGGGCAATAGAGGGTTAAATTATAATTGTCACCTGATTAATTGTGCTGATGTGGTTAGATATGTAAGTTATACTTTGTGATTTATCTGCTTGCGCCTTCATGTTTACTTATTAAGATTACATATGAAGATTTATTTGCTTATGGCGATGTGATTCTAATGACCTGTTTATTGTGTAAGGCATGTTTGCTGCTGTGCGTATGGATTGCATATTTACACATTTCTGTTTTGTTGTCATAACTACTCTTCAATTTAGTATATAGAAATGCTGATATACTGTGTACGTACATAGAGTTTAGGTTACACTGTGGTATTAATTATAGATTGTTCACTTGGCAGAGCCTCGTTGTAGGGATTGTGCTGCATCCACTTGTTGACATTCTGTTCTCTACTGGTATATTTACTCGCTATTGCATGTTTTGCTTACGCTCAGTGCCTTATATTTTTAAGATAAGAAAATGAACTGCTATAATTCGACGAACGACATTAGTAAAAGAAAGTCATAGAAGTCACATGAGCTGAGGTTTTATGGAAGCTGTATAAATTTATGCTAATAGGAAGGAAGCTAACGACATGACAGACCAAAACTAGGTTTAGACCATTGACAGTATTACACTGCATTTTTCGTGAGCAATTGAAATAGGAAGTGACACTTGACACAAGGAATACTCCACATGATTGCTTCTGCCATGATTCTTGAAGGGGTGTACACACTGTGAAATATTATGATTATTCACACTCCGTAATCGTACTTAATTACTGAGAGTTATTCGAACTAAGTCTGTTAGAGGTCATGTATGCATTTCTTTTATTTAATGATGGACAAGGAACCAAAATGTATCTTATAATTTATAATGAGTAGAAAATTTGGGTCAGATGGAATACACAGAGGTTGTGTGTGGACAATGTGTCTTCGGATTGTATGGGATGCTGAATTGAAGTTGCACTAGGATTTTATCTGTACTTGTTCGAGGAGACTGACTAGAGGAAAGAGTTGTTATGGAAGTGAAATGATATTGGTGCTGAGGTTTATATGTATCGACGTATTATTGAAGTATTAAGATTAAGTGATGATTAGTGGAGTTTGGTGGATAAGAGGTAAAGTAAGTGAGGAGCATATTTTTTTTTTTGTTGGTCCATATGGAACAAGGAGGATGAAGATGGCAGACTAGAACACTCAAGTAGAAAGAAGATTGCCTACACACACACTTTGTTAAATCAATAAGCAGTATACACTTTTTTTTGAAGAGAGGAAGTATTTGCATATCTTGGCTCACTGACAGTTGTTCAGCAACAGTACAATTTGATCTGGCTTGGCAAACATTGGTCTAGACATGATGACTATGACGTTGACTAACTATTATTGACTGTTATACATTGCTGCCACTACTACTTGATACACATAATGAACATAAAATTTCGACAGAATTGCATTTACACAGTTAACATTGTTCAATTACACAGTAGCACTAATGTGGATGAAAGATGAGTGAGTGTGTTTTGTGTGTTTTCCTTTTATAATCCCAGAGAAGTGATCCCAACCTATCTCCTAAATATTATTTCACTTGTTTGTTGTGGCTTGCACTGACACCCATAAATATTATAGGTTAACTGTTATTGTGTACTGTAATAGTTAATGTGACAATTACCTGATATCATTTGTGTGTTTATTATGATTTGTATGTTTAGTGTAAGAGCATTGATTATATTTTGTTAAAGAAATTGTATGTGCATTCAAACTATTGTTCATGACTGAACTGTCTCAGTAGTTATGGTGAATAGTATGGACTGTTACTTGCACTTTTTCTACATGATTGGTGCCACAAGGACATGTTTAATTTCTGCTGATGAACTGTGTGATCAGTGATTGTAAAAAAATTATGGACTGTTACTTGTACCTTTTCTACAATATTGGTGCCACTAGGACATGTTTAATTTCTGCTTATAAACTCTGATGAACAGTGTGATCAGTGACAGTGTATTTTATGGAACTGCTTCTGCTGAGAAATGTGACTTGTTGCTGTGTGGCTGTGTGTACCTGCTCAACATTGCTGGGTACCACTGATGGACTTCTTCTACTGAAATGGTATTACTTGTTGATGTCTGCACCTGCTCAACATTGCTGGTGCCACTAATGGACTGCTTCTACTGAAATGGTATTACTTGTTGATGTCTGCACCTGCTCAACATTGCTGGGTGCCACTGATGGATTGTTTCTACTGAAAAGATGTCACCTGTTGCTGTGTGTACCTGCTCAACATTGCTGGGTACCACTGATGGACTGCTTCTACTGAAATGGTGTTACTTGTTGATGTCTGCACCTGCTCAACATTGCGGGGTACCACTGATGGACTGCTTCTACTGAAATGAAGTCACCTGTTGCTGTGTGCACCTGATCAACATTGCTGGGTGCCACTAATGGACTGCTTCTACTGAAATGGTGTTACTTGTTGGTGTCTGCACCTGCTCAACATTGCTGGGTGCCACTGATGGACTGCTTCTACTGAAATGAAGTCACCTGTCGCTGTGTGCACCTGATCAACATTGCTGGTGCCACTAATGGACTGCTTCTACTGAAATGGTGTTACTTGTTGGTGTCTGCACCTGTTCAACAGTACTGGGTGCCACTGATGGACTGTTTCTATTGAAAAAATGTTACTTGTGGTATTTTGCACCTGTTGACCATTGCTGGGTGCTACTGCTGGAACTGTCAACTGCTTATTCTTGGGCTATGGAAAGCGTTTATGTGAATATTTGTATAAACTGATTTATTGTGTATTACTGTTTGTGGAAAGTTATGAGACTCTTACCTGCACATATTCGTCATTGCTGACGCTATTGATTGAACTGTTTAACCACATAATACTTGTGTAAACTGTTATGTAAAGTCACATGTATGAAAGAATTTGTATTGCTTACTGTATTTTATATATTAGGTTATTGAAAGGTCAGTGCAAAGCCAAAATTTTATCTAGTTATATGATATTTACGTATTAATATTATCTTTTATTTTTGTCTGTATTTTTTTGACGAATTTGGTGGTATTTTCACCACCAATGCTGGCAAAAATACCATCAAATTCTAACCGTGGAGGAAGGGCATATGAAAGGTGGCTACACTGAGCCACAGCGCCAGAGATCGCTAGAGAGCATTGTTCCGCCGCCTCCACGGGCTGTCATTATTGAGATGTGCTAGAGGTCACTGCTTGGGGAGAGCTCGTAGTAGTCAGTTGGTGTTCAGATGTGCTAGTAGGGAGTGCTTGCTGAGATGTGATACTGAAAAGTTCTTGTTGAGATGTGGTAATAGCGAGTCGGTGTGGAGATATATTGTAATTATGAAAGTGATTTTGGTCAATATATGAAGGTAACGAAACTTGATTTATTTTTCATTATTTCCATGTTTTAAATAATGC